>NW_027488602.1:733752-1100629 GCF_050948215.1 Halictus rubicundus | reverse complement strand
ATCCTATCCTATCCTCTATCCTATCCTATCCTCTATCCTATCCTATCCTCTATCCTATCCTATCCTCTATCCTATCCTATCCTCTATCCTATCCTATCCTCTATCCTATCCTATCCTCTATCCTATCCTCTATCCTATCCTATCCTATATCCTATCCGATCCTCTATCCTATCCTATCCTCTATCCTATCCTGTCCTCTATCTTATCCTATCCTCTATCCTATCCTCTATCCTACCCTATCCTCTATCCTATCCTATCCAATCCCCTATCCTATCAAATCCCCTATCCTATCCTCTATCCTATCCTATCATCTATCCTCTATCCTATCCTATCCTCCATCCTATCCTATCCTCTACCCTATCCTATCCTCTATCCCATCCTATTCTCTATCCATTCCTATCCTATCCTCTATCGTATCCTATTCTCTATCCGATCCCATCCTATATCGTATCCTCTATCCTATCCTATCCTCTATCCAATCCTCTATCCTATCCTATCCTATCCTCTATCCTATCCTATCCTCTATCCTATCCTATCCTCTATCCTATCCTCTATCCTATCCTCTATCCTATCCTATCCTCTATCCTATCCTATCCTCTATCCTATCCAATCCTCTATCCTATCCTCTCCTCTATCCTATCCTATCCTCTATCCTATCCTATCCTCTATCCTATCCTATCGTCTATCCTATCCTCTATCCTATCCTATCCTCTATCCTATCCTTTATCCTATACTATCCTCTATCCTATCCTATCCTCTATCCTACCAAATCCCCTATCCTATCCTCTGTCCTATCCTATCCTCTATAATATCCTATCCTCTATCCTATCCTATCCTCTATCCTATCCTCTATCCTATCCTATCCACTATCCTATCCTCTATCCTATCCTATCCTCTATCCTATCCTATCCTCTATCCTATCCTCTATCCTATCCTATCCACTATCCTATCCTCTATCCTATCCTATCCTCTATCCTATCCTATCGTTTATCCTATCCTCTATCCTATCCTATCCTCTATCCTATCAAATCCCCTATCCTATCCTCTGTCCTATCCTATCCTCTATAATATTCTATCCTCTATCCTATCCTATCCTCTATCCTATCCTCTATCCTATCCTTTATCCTATCCTATCCACTATCCTATCCTCTATCCTATCCTATCCTCTATCCTATCCTATCGTCTATCCTATCCTCTATCCTATCTTATCCTCTATCCTATCCTATCCTCTATCCTATCCTATCCTCTATCCTATCCTATCCTCTATCCTATCCTATCTTCTATCCTATCCTCTATCCTATACGTTCGTCTATCCTATCCTCTATCCTATCCTATCCTCTATCCTATCAAATCCCCTATCCTATCCTCTATCCTATCCTATCCTGTATCCTATCCAATCCTCTATCCTATCCTATCATCTATCCTCAATCCGATCCTTTCCTGTATCCTATCCAATCCTCTATCCTATCCAATCCTCTATCCTATCGTCTATCCTATCCTATCCTCTATCCTATCCAATCCTCTATCCTATCCTCTCCTCTATCCTATCCTATCCTGTATCCTATCCAATCCTCTATCCTATCCTATCATCTATCCTCAATCCGATCCTTTCCTGTATCCTATCCAATCCTCTATCCTATCCTCTATCCTATCCTATCCTCTATCCTATCCAATCCTCTATCCTATCCTCTCCTCTATCCTATCCTATCCTGTATCCTATCCAATCCTCTATCCTATCCTATCGTCTATCCTATCCTCTATCCTATCAAATCCCCTATCCTATCATCTGTCCTATCCTATCTTCTATCCTATCCTATCCTCTACCCTATCCTATCCTCTATCCTATCCTATCCTCTATCCTATCCTATCCTCTATCCTATCCTATCCTCTATCCTATCAAATCCCCTATCCTAGCCTCTGTCCTATCCTATCCTCTATCCTATCCTATCCTCTATCCTATCCTATCGTCTATCCTATCCTATCCTCTGTCCTATCAAATCCCCTATACTATCCTCTATCCTATCCTATCCTCTATCCTATCCTATCCTCTATCCTCTCCTATCGTCTATCCTATCCTCTATCCTATCCTATCCTCTTTCCTATCCTATCATCTATCCTCTATCCTATCCAATCCTCTATCCTATCCTATCCTCTATCCTATCCTATCCTCTATCCTATCAAATCCCCTATCCTATCCTCTATCCTATCCTCTATCCTATCCTTTATCCTATACTATCCTCTATCCTATCCTATCCTCTATCCTATCCTATCCTCTATTATATCCTATCATCTATCCTATCCTATCTTCTATCCTACCCTATCATCTATCCTATCAAATCACCTATCCTCTCCTATATCCTATCCTATCCTCTATCCTATCCTATCTTCTATCCTATCCTATCCTCTATCCTATCAAATCCCCTATCCTATCCTCTATCCTATCCTATCCTCTATCCTATCCTATCCTCTATCCTATCCTATCCTCTATGCTATCCTATCCTCTATCCTATCCTATCCTCTATCCTATCCTCTATCCTATCCTATCCTATATCCTATCCGATCCTCTATCCTATCCTATCCTCTATCCTATCCTGTCCTCTATCTTATCCTATCCTCTATCCTATCCTCTATCCTACCCTATCCTCTATCCTATCCTATCCAATCCCCTATCCTATGCTCTATCCTATCTTCTATCCTATCCTATTGTCTATCCTATCAAATCCCCTATCCTATCCTCTATCTTATCCTATCGTCTATCCTATTCTCTATCCTATCCTATCCTCTATCCATCCTATCCTCTATCCTATCCTATCCTCTATCCTATCGTATCCTCTATTCTATCCTATCCTCTATCCTATCCTATCCTATCCTCTATCCCATCAAATCCCCTATCCTATCCTCTATCCTATCCTATCATCTATCCTCTATCCTATCCAATCCTCTATCCTATCCTATCCTCTATCCTATCCTATCATCTATCCTCAATCCTATCCTTTCCTGTATCCTATCCAATCCTCTATCCTATCCTGTCCTCTATCCTATCCTATCCTCTATCCTATCCTCTATCCTATCCTATCCTCTATCCTATCCTATCGTCTATCCTATTCTCTATCCTATCCTATCCTCTATCCTATCAAATCCCCTATCCTATCCTCTATCCTATCTTTTCCTCTATCCTATCCTATCCTATCCTCTATCCTATCCTATCCTATCCTATCCTCTATCCTATCCTATCCTATCCTCTATCCTATCCTATCCTCTATCCTATCCTATCCTCTATCCTATCCTATCCTCTATTATATCCTATCATCTATCCTATCCTATCTTCTATCCTACCCTATCATCTATCCTATCAAATCACCTATCCTCTCCTATATCCTATCCTAACCTCTATCCTATCCTATCTTCTATCCTATCCTATCCTCTATCCTATCAAATCCCCTATCCTATCCTCTATCCTATCCTATCCTCTATCCTATCCTATCCTCTATCCTATCCTATCCTCTATCCTATCCTATCCTCTACCCTATCCTATCCTCTATCCTATCCTATCCTCTATCCTATCCTATCCTCTATCCTATCAAATCCCCTATCCTAGCCTCTGTCCTATCCTATCCTCTATCCTATCCTATCCTCTATCCTATCCTATCGTCTATCCTATCCTATCCTCTGTCCTATCAAATCACCTATCCTCTCCTATGTCCTATCCTATACTCTATCCTATCCTATCTTCTATCCTATCCTATCCTCTATCCTATCCTATCCTCTATCCTATCCTATCCTCTATCCTATCCTATCCTCTATCCTATCCTATCCTCTATCCTATCCTATCCTATCCTCTATCCTATCCTATCCTCTATCCTATCCTATCCTCTATCCTATCTTATCCTCTATCCTATCCTATCCTCTATCTTATCCTATCGTCTATCCTATTCTCTATCCTATCCTATCCTCTATCCATCCTATCCTCTATCCTATCCTATCCTCTATCCTATCGTATCCTCTATTCTATCCTATCCTCTATCCTATCCTATCCTATCCTCTATCCCATCAAATCCCCTATCCTATCCTCTATCCTATCCTATCATCTATCCTCTATCCTATCCAATCCTCTATCCTATCCTATCCTCTATCCTATCCTATCATCTATCCTCAATCCTATCCTTTCCTGTATCCTATCCAATCCTCTATCCTATCCTGTCCTCTATCCTATCCTATCCTCTATCCTATCCTCTATCCTATCCTATCCTCTATCCTATCCTATCGTCTATCCTATCCTCTATCCTATCCTATCCTCTATCCTATCAAATCCCCTATCCTATCCTCTATCCTATCCTATCCTCTATCCTATCCTATCCTATCCTCTATCCTATCCTATCCTATCCTCTATCCTATCCTATCCTATCCTCTATCCTATCCTATCCTCTATCCTATCCTATCCTCTATCCTATCCTATCCTCTATTATATCCTATCATCTATCCTATCCTATCTTCTATCCTACCCTATCATCTATCCTATCAAATCACCTATCCTCTCCTATATCCTATCCTATCCTCTATCCTATCCTATCTTCTATCCTATCCTATCCTCTATCCTATCAAATCCCCTATCCTATCCTCTATCCTATCCTATCCTCTATCCTATCCTATCCTCTATCCTATCCTATCCTCTATCCTATCCTATCCTCTACCCTATCCTATCCTCTATCCTATCCTATCCTCTATCCTATCCTATCCTCTATCCTATCCTATCCTCTATCCTATCAAATCCCCTATCCTAGCCTCTGTCCTATCCTATCCTCTATCCTATCCTATCCTCTATCCTATCCTATCGTCTATCCTATCCTATCCTCTGTCCTATCAAATCACCTATCCTCTCCTATATCCTATCCTATCCTCTATCCTATCCTATCTTCTATCCTATCCTATCCTCTATCCTATCAAATCCCCTATCCTATCCTCTATCCTATCCTATCCTCTATCCTATCCTATCCTCTATCCTATCCTATCCTCTATCCTATCCTATCATCTATCCTATCCTATCTTCTATCCTACCCTATCATCTATCCTATCAAATCACCTATCCTCTCCTATATCCTATCCTATCCTCTATCCTATCCTATCTTCTATCCTATCCTATCCTCTATCCTATCAAATCCCCTATCCTATCCTCTATCCTATCCTATCCTCTATCCTATCCTATCCTCTATCCTATCCTATCCTCTATCCTATCCTATCCTCTATCCTATCCTATCCTCTATCCTATCCTATCCTCTATCCTATCCTATCCTCTATCCTATCCTCTATCCTATCCTATCCTATATCCTATCCGATCCTCTATCCTATCCTATCCTCTATCCTATCCTGTCCTCTATCTTATCCTATCCTCTATCCTATCCTCTATCCTACCCTATCCTCTATCCTATCCTATCCAATCCCCTATCCTATCAAATCCCCTATCCTATCCTCTATCCTATCCTATCATCTATCCTCTATCCTATCCTATCCTCCATCCTATCCTATCCTCTACCCTATCCTATCCTCTATCCCATCCTATTCTCTATCCATTCCTATCCTATCCTCTATCGTATCCTATTCTCTATCCGATCCCATCCTATATCGTATCCTCTATCCTATCCTATCCTCTATCCAATCCTCTATCCTATCCTATCCTATCCTCTATCCTATCCTATCCTCTATCCTATCCTATCCTCTATCCTATCCTATCCTCTATCCTATCCTCTATCCTATCCTCTATCCTATCCTATCCTCTATCCTATCCTATCCTCTATCCTATCCAATCCTCTATCCTATCCTCTCCTCTATCCTATCCTATCCTCTATCCTATCCTATCCTCTATCCTATCCTATCGTCTATCCCATCCTCTATCCTATCCTATCGTCTATCCTATCCTCTATCCTATCCTATCCTCTATCCTATAAAATCCCCTATCCTATCCTCTATCCTATCCTCTATCCTATCCTTTATCCTATACTATCCTCTATCCTATCCTATCCTCTATCCTACCAAATCCCCTATCCTATCCTCTGTCCTATCCTATCCTCTATAATATCCTATCCTCTATCCTATCCTATCCTCTATCCTATCCTCTATCCTATCCTATCCACTATCCTATCCTCTATCCTATCCTATCCTCTATCCTATCCTATCGTTTATCCTATCCTCTATCCTATCCTATCCTCTATCCTATCAAATCCCCTATCCTATCCTCTGTCCTATCCTATCCTCTATAATATTCTATCCTCTATCCTATCCTATCCTCTATCCTATCCTCTATCCTATCCTCTATCCTATCCTATCTTCTATCCTATCCTCTATCCTATACGTTCGTCTATCCTATCCTCTATCCTATCCTATCCTCTATCCTATCCTATCCTCTATCCTATCCTATCCTCTATCCTATCAAATCCCCTATCCTAGCCTCTGTCCTATCCTATCCTCTATCCTATCCTATCCTCTATCCTATCCTATCGTCTATCCTATCCTATCCTCTGTCCTATCAAATCCCCTATACTATCCTCTATCCTATCCTATCCTCTATCCTATCCTATCCTCTATCCTCTCCTATCGTCTATCCTATCCTCTATCCTATCCTATCCTCTTTCCTATCCTATCATCTATCCTCTATCCTATCCAATCCTCTATCCTATCCTATCCTCTATCCTATCCTATCCTCTATCCTATCAAATCCCCTATCCTATCCTCTATCCTATCCTCTATCCTATCCTTTATCCTATACTATCCTCTATCCTATCCTATCCTCTATCCTATCCTATCCTCTATTATATCCTATCATCTATCCTATCCTATCTTCTATCCTACCCTATCATCTATCCTATCAAATCACCTATCCTCTCCTATATCCTATCCTATCCTCTATCCTATCCTATCTTCTATCCTATCCTATCCTCTACCCTATCCTATCCTCTATCCTATCCTATCCTCTATCCTATCCTATCCTCTATCCTATCCTATCCTCTATCCTATCAAATCCCCTATCCTAGCCTCTGTCCTATCCTATCCTCTATCCTATCCTATCCTCTATCCTATCCTATCGTCTATCCTATCCTATCCTCTGTCCTATCAAATCACCTATCCTCTCCTATGTCCTATCCTATACTCTATCCTATCCTATCTTCTATCCTATCCTATCCTCTATCCTATCCTATCCTCTATCCTATCCTATCCTCTATCCTATCCTATCCTCTATCCTATCCTATCCTCTATCCTATCCTATCCTATCCTCTATCCTATCCTATCCTCTATCCTATCCTATCCTCTATCCTATCTTATCCTCTATCCTATCCTATCCTCTATCTTATCCTATCGTCTATCCTATTCTCTATCCTATCCTATCCTCTATCCTATCCTATCCTATCCTCTATCCCATCAAATCCCCTATCCTATCCTCTATCCTATCCTATCATCTATCCTCTATCCTATCCAATCCTCTATCCTATCCTATCCTCTATCCTATCCTATCATCTATCCTCAATCCTATCCTTTCCTGTATCCTATCAAATCCTCTATCCTATCCTGTCCTCTATCCTATCCTATCCTCTATCCTATCCTCTATCCTATCCTATCCTCTATCCTATCCTATCGTCTATCCTATCCTCTATCCTATCCTATCCTCTATCCTATCAAATCCCCTATCCTATCCTCTATCCTATCCTATCCTCTATCCTATCCTATCCTATCCTCTATCCTATCCTATCCTATCCTCTATCCTATCCTATCCTATCCTCTATCCTATCCTATCCTCTATCCTATCCTATCCTCTATCCTATCCTATCCTCTATTATATCCTATCATCTATCCTATCCTATCTTCTATCCTACCCTATCATCTATCCTATCAAATCACCTATCCTCTCCTATATCCTATCCTATCCTCTATCCTATCCTATCTTCTATCCTATCCTATCCTCTATCCTATCAAATCCCCTATCCTATCCTCTATCCTATCCTATCCTCTATCCTATCCTATCCTCTATCCTATCCTATCCTCTATCCTATCCTATCCTCTACCCTATCCTATCCTCTATCCTATCCTATCCTCTATCGTATCCTATCCTCTATCCTATCCTATCCTCTATCCTATCAAATCCCCTATCCTAGCCTCTGTCCTATCCTATCCTCTATCCTATCCTATCCTCTATCCTATCCTATCGTCTATCCTATCCTATCCTCTGTCCTATCAAATCACCTATCCTCTCCTATATCCTATCCTATCCTCTATCCTATCCTATCTTCTATCCTATCCTATCCTCTATCCTATCAAATCCCCTATCCTATCCTCTATCCTATCCTATCCTCTATCCTATCCTATCCTCTATCCTATCCTATCCTCTATCCTATCCTATCATCTATCCTATCCTATCTTCTATCCTACCCTATCATCTATCCTATCAAATCACCTATCCTCTCCTATATCCTATCCTATCCTCTATCCTATCCTATCTTCTATCCTATCCTATCCTCTATCCTATCAAATCCCCTATCCTATCCTCTATCCTATCCTATCCTCTATCCTATCCTATCCTCTATCCTATCCTATCCTCTATCCTATCCTATCCTCTATCCTATCCTATCCTCTATCCTATCCTATCCTCTATCCTATCCTATCCTCTATCCTATCCTATCCTCTATCCTATCCTCTATCCTATCCTATCCTATATCCTATCCGATCCTCTATCCTATCCTATCCTCTATCCTATCCTGTCCTCTATCTTATCCTATCCTCTATCCTATCCTCTATCCTACCCTATCCTCTATCCTATACTATCCAATCCCCTATCCTATCAAATCCCCTATCCTATCCTCTATCCTATCCTATCATCTATCCTCTATCCTATCCTATCCTCCATCCTATCCTATCCTCTACCCTATCCTATCCTCTATCCCATCCTATTCTCTATCCATTCCTATCCTATCCTCTATCGTATCCTATTCTCTATCCGATCCCATCCTATATCGTATCCTCTATCCTATCCTATCCTCTATCCAATCCTCTATCCTATCCTCTATCCTATCCTCTATCCTATCCTATCCTCTATCCTATCCTATCCTCTATCCTATCCAATCCTCTATCCTATCCTCTCCTCTATCCTATCCTATCCTCTATCCTATCCTATCCTCTATCCTATCCTATCGTCTATCCTATCCTCTATCCTATCCTATCGTCTATCCTATCCTCTATCCTATCCTATCCTCTATCCTATAAAATCCCCTATCCTATCCTCTATCCTATCCTCTATCCTATCCTTTATCCTATACTATCCTCTATCCTATCCTATCCTCTATCCTACCAAATCCCCTATCCTATCCTCTGTCCTATCCTATCCTCTATAATATCCTATCCTCTATCCTATCCTATCCTCTATCCTATCCTCTATCCTATCCTATCCACTATCCTATCCTCTATCCTATCCTATCCTCTATCCTATCCTATCGTTTATCCTATCCTCTATCCTATCCTATCCTCTATCCTATCAAATCCCCTATCCTATCCTCTGTCCTATCCTATCCTCTATAATATTCTATCCTCTATCCTATCCTATCCTCTATCCTATCCTCTATCCTATCCTTTATCCTATCCTATCCACTATCCTATCCTCTATCCTATCCTATCCTCTATCCTATCCTATCGTCTATCCTATCCTCTATCCTATCCTATCCTCTATCCTATCCTATCCTCTATCCTATCCTATCCTCTATCCTATCCTATCCTCTATCCTATCCTATCTTCTATCCTATCCTCTATCCTATCCTATCCTCTATCCTATCAAATCCCCTATCCTATCCTCTATCCTATCCTATCCTGTATCCTATCCAATCCTCTATCCTATCCTATCATCTATCCTCAATCCGATCCTTTCCTGTATCCTATCCAATCCTCTATCCTATCCAATCCTCTATCCTATCGTCTATCCTATCCTATCCTCTATCCTATCCAATCCTCTATCCTATCCTCTCCTCTATCCTATCCTATCCTGTATCCTATCCAATCCTCTATCCTATCCTATCATCTATCCTCAATCCGATCCTTTCCTGTATCCTATCCAATCCTCTATCCTATCCTCTATCCTATCCTCTATCCTATCCAATCCTCTATCCTATCCTCTCCTCTATCCTATCCTATCCTGTATCCTATCCAATCCTCTATCCTATCCTATCGTCTATCCTATCCTCTATCCTATCAAATCCCCTATCCTATCATCTGTCCTATCCTATCTTCTATCCTATCCTATCCTCTACCCTATCCTATCCTCTATCCTATCCTATCCTCTATCCTATCCTATCCTCTATCCTATCCTATCCTCTATCCTATCAAATCCCCTATCCTAGCCTCTGTCCTATCCTATCCTCTATCCTATCCTATCCTCTATCCTATCCTATCGTCTATCCTATCCTATCCTCTGTCCTATCAAATCCCCTATACTATCCTCTATCCTATCCTATCCTCTATCCTATCCTATCCTCTATCCTCTCCTATCGTCTATCCTATCCTCTATCCTATCCTATCCTCTTTCCTATCCTATCATCTATCCTCTATCCTATCCAATCCTCTATCCTATCCTATCCTCTATCCTATCCTATCCTCTATCCTATCAAATCCCCTATCCTATCCTCTATCCTATCCTCTATCCTATCCTTTATCCTATACTATCCTCTATCCTATCCTATCCTCTATCCTATCCTATCCTCTATTATATCCTATCATCTATCCTATCCTATCTTCTATCCTACCCTATCATCTATCCTATCAAATCACCTATCCTCTCCTATATCCTATCCTATCCTCTATCCTATCCTATCTTCTATCCTATCCTATCCTCTATCCTATCAAATCCCCTATCCTATCCTCTATCCTAACCTATCCTCTATCCTATCCTATCCTCTATCCTATCCTATCCTCTATCCTATCCTATCGTCTATCCTATCCTATCCTCTATCCTATCCTCTATCCTATCCTATCCTATATCCAATCCGATCCTCTATCCTATCCTATCCTCTATCCTATCCTGTCCTCTATCTTATCCTATCCTCTATCCTATCCTCTATCCTACCCTATCCTCTATCCTATCCTATCCAATCCCCGATCCTATGCTCTATCCTATCTTCTATCCTATCCTATTGTCTATCCTATCAAATCCCCTATCCTATCCTCTATCCTATCCTATCCTCTATCCTATCCAATCCTCTATCCTATCCTATCATCTATCCTCAATCCGATCCTTTCCTGTATCCTATCCAATCCTCTATCCTATCCTGTCCTCTATCCTATCCTATCCTCTATCCTATCCTATCCTCTATCCTCTCCTATCGTCTATCCTATCCTCTATCCTATCCTATCCTCTTTCCTATCCTATCATCTATCCTCTATCCTATCCAATCCTCTATCCTATCCTATCCTCTATCCTATCCTATCATCTATCCTCAATCCTATTCTTTCCTGTATCCTATTAAATCCTCTATCCTATCCTGTCCTCTATCCTATCCTATCCTCTATCCTATCCTCTATCCTATCCTATCCTCTATCCTATCCTATCGTCTATCCTATCCTCTATCCTATCCTATCCTCTATCCTATCAAATCCCCTATCCTATCCTCTATCCTATCCTCTATCCTATCCTATCCTCTATCCTATCCTATCCTCTATCCTATCCTATCCTCTATCCTATCCTATCCTCTATCCTATCAAATCCCCTATCCTAGCCTCTGTCCTATCCTATCCTCTATCCTATCCTATCCTCTATCCTATCCTATCGTCTATCCTATCCTATCCTCTGTCCTATCAAATCCCCTATACTATCCTCTATCCTATCCTATCCTCTATCCTATCCTATCCTCTATCCTCTCCTATCGTCTATCCTATCCTCTATCCTATCCTATCCTCTTTCCTATCCTATCATCTATCCTCTATCCTATCCAATCCTCTATCCTATCCTATCCTCTATCCTATCCTATCCTCTATCCTATCAAATCCCCTATCCTATCCTCTATCCTATCCTCTATCCTATCCTTTATCCTATACTATCCTCTATCCTATCCTATCCTCTATCCTATCCTATCCTCTATTATATCCTATCATCTATCCTATCCTATCTTCTATCCTACCCTATCATCTATCCTATCAAATCACCTATCCTCTCCTATATCCTATCCTATCCTCTATCCTATCCTATCTTCTATCCTATCCTATCCTCTATCCTATCAAATCCCCTATCCTATCCTCTATCCTATCCTATCCTCTATCCTATCCTATCCTCTATCCTATCCTATCCTCTATCCTATCCTATCGTCTATCCTATCCTATCCTCTATCCTATCCTCTATCCTATCCTATCCTATATCCTATCCGATCCTCTATCCTATCCTATCCTCTATCCTATCCTGTCCTCTATCTTATCCTATCCTCTATCCTATCCTCTATCCTACCCTATCCTCTATCCTATCCTATCCAATCCCCGATCCTATGCTCTATCCTATCTTCTATCCTATCCTATTGTCTATCCTATCAAATCCCCTATCCTATCCTCTATCCTATCCTATCCTCTATCCTATCCAATCCTCTATCCTATCCTATCATCTATCCTCAATCCGATCCTTTCCTGTATCCTATCCAATCCTCTATCCTATCCTGTCCTCTATCCTATCCTATCCTCTATCCTATCCTATCCTCTATCCTCTCCTATCGTCTATCCTATCCTCTATCCTATCCTATCCTCTTTCCTATCCTATCATCTATCCTCTATCCTATCCAATCCTCTATCCTATCCTATCCTCTATCCTATCCTATCATCTATCCTCAATCCTATTCTTTCCTGTATCCTATTAAATCCTCTATCCTATCCTGTCCTCTATCCTATCCTATCCTCTATCCTATCCTCTATCCTATCCTATCCTCTATCCTATCCTATCGTCTATCCTATCCTCTATCCTATCCTATCCTCTATCCTATCAAATCCCCTATCCTATCCTCTATCCTATCCTCTATCCTATCCTATCCTCTATCCTATCCTATCCTCTATCCTATCCTATCCTCTATCCTATCCTATCCTCTATCCTATCCTATCCTCTATCCTATCCTATCCTCTATCCTATCCTACCCTCTATCCTATCCTATCCTCTATCCTATCCTATCCTATCCTCTATCCTATCCTATCCTCTATCCTATCCTATCCTCTATCCTATCTTATCCTCTATCCTATCCTATGCTCTATCTTATCCTATCGTCTATCCTATTCTCTATCCTATCCTATCCTCTATCCATCCTATCCTCTATCCTATCCTATCCTCTATCCTATCGTATCCTCTATTCTATCCTATCCTCTATCCTATCCTATCCTATCCTCTATCCCATCAAATCCCCTATCCTATCCTCTATCCTATCCTATCATCTATCCTCTATCCTATCCAATCCTCTATCCTATCCTATCCTCTATCCTATCCTATCATCTATCCTCAATCCTATCCTTTCCTGTATCCTATCCAATCCTCTATCCTATCCTGTCCTCTATCCTATCCTATCCTCTATCCTATCCTCTATCCTATCCTCTATCCTATCCTATCCTCTATCCTATCCTATCGTCTATCCTATCCTCTATCCTATCCTATCCTCTATCCTATCAAATCCCCTATCCTATCCTCTATCCTATCCTATCCTCTATCCTATCTTATCCAATCCTCTATCCTATCCTATCCTATCCTCTATCCTATCCTATCCTCTATCCTATCCTATCCTCTATCCTATCCTATCCTCTATCCTATCCTATCCTCTATCCTATCCTCTATCCTATCCTCTATCCTATCCGATCCTCTATCCTATCCTATCCTCTATCCTATCCAATCCTCTATCCTATCCTCTCCTCTATCCTATCCTATCCTCTATCCTATCCTATCCTCTATCCTATCCTATCGTCTATCCTACCCTCTATCCTATCCTATCCTCTATCCTATAAAATCCCCTATCCTATCCTCTATCCTATCCTCTATCCTATCCTATCCACTATCCTATCCTCTATCCTATCCTATCCTCTATCCTATCCTATCCACTATCCTATCCTCTATCCTATCCTATCCTCTATCCTATCCTATCGTTTATCCTATCCTCTATCCTATCCTATCCTCTATCCTATCAAATCCCCTATCCTATCCTCTGTCCTATCCTATCCTCTATCCTATCCTATCCTCTATCCTATCCTCTATCCTATCCTATCCACTATCCTATCCTCTATCCTATCCTATCCTCTATCCTATCCTATCGTCTATCCTATCCTCTATCCTAACCTATCCTCTATCCTATCCTATCCTCTATCCTATCCTATCCTCTATCCTATCCTATCTTCTATCCTATCCTCTATCCTATACGTTCGTCTATCCTATCCTCTATCCTATCCTATCCTCTATCCTATCAAATCCCCTATCCTATCCTCTATCCTATCCTATCCTGTATCCTATCCAATCCTCTATCCTATCCTATCATCTATCCTCAATCCGATCCTTTCCTGTATCCTATCCAATCCTCTATCCTATCCAATCCTCTATCCTATCCTCTATCCTATCCTATCCTCTATCCTATCCAATCCTCTATCCTATCCTCTCCTCTATCCTATCCTATCCTGTATCCTATCCAATCCTCTATCATATCCTATCATCTATCCTCAATCCGATCCTTTCCTGTATCCTATCCAATCCTCTATCCTATCCTCTATCCTATCCTATCCTCTATCCTATCCAATCCTCTATCCTATCCTCTCCTCTATCCTATCCTATCCTGTATCCTATCCAATCCTCTATCCTATCCTCTCCTCTATCCTATCCTATCCTGTATCCTATCCAATCCTCTATCCTATCCTATCGTCTATCCTATCCTCTATCCTATCAAATCCCCTATCCTATCATCTGTCCTATCCTATCTTCTATCCTATCCTATCCTCTACCCTATCCTATCCTCTATCCTATCCTATCCTCTATCCTATCCTATCCTCTATCCTATCCTATCCTCTATCCTATCAAATCCCCTATCCTAGCCTCTGTCCTATCCTATCCTCTATCCTATCCTATCCTCTATCCTATCCTATCGTCTATCCTATCCTATCCTCTGTCCTATCAAATCCCCTATCCTATCCTCTATCCTATCCTATCCTATCCTCTATCCTATCAAATCCCCTATCCTATCCTCTATCCTATCCTATCATCTATCCTCTATCCTATCCAATCCTCTATCCTATCCTATCCTCTATCCTATCCTATCATCTATCCTCAATCCTATCCTTTCCTGTATCCTATCCAATCCTCTATCCTATCCTGTCCTCTATCCTATCCTATCCTCTATCCTATCCTCTATCCTATCCTCTATCCTATCCTATCCTGTATCCTATCCTATCGTCTATCCTATCCTCTATCCTATCCTATCCTCTATCCTATCAAATCCCCTATCCTATCCTCTATCCTATCCTATCCTCTATCCTATCCTATCCTATCCTCTATCCTATCCTATCCTCTATCCTATCCTCTCCTCTATCCTATCCTATCCTCTATCCTATCCTATCCTCTATCCTATCAAATCCCCTATCCTATCCTCTATCCTATCCTCTATCCTATCCTTTATCCTATACTATCCTCTATCCTATCCTATCCTCTATCCTATCCTATCCTCTATCCTATCCTATCATCTATCCTATCCTATCTTCTATCCTACCCTATAATCTATCCTATCAAATCACCTATCCTCTCCTATATCCTATCCTATCCTCTATCCTATCCTATCTTCTATCCTATCCTATCCTCTATCCTATCAAATCCCCTATACTATCCTCTATCCTATCCTATCCTCTATCCTATCCTATCCTCTATCCTATCCTATCATCTATCCTATCCTATCTTCTATCCTACCCTATCATCTATCCTATCAAATCACCTATCCTCTCCTATATCCTATCCTATCCTCTATCCTATCCTATCTTCTATCCTATCCTATCCTCTATCCTATCAAATCCCCTATCCTATCCTCTATCCTATCCTATCCTCTATCCTATCCTATCCTCTATCCTATCCTCTATCCTATCCTCTATCCTATCCTATCCTATATCCTATCCGATCCTCTATCCTATCCTACCCTCTATCCTATCCTGTCCTGTATCTTATCCTATCCTCTATCCTATCCTCTATCCTACCCTATCCTCTATCATATCCTATCCAATCCCCTATCCTATGCTCTATCCTATCTTCTATCCTATCCTATTGTCTATCCTATCAAATCCCCTATCCTATCAAATCCCCTATCCTATCCTCTATCCTATCCTATCCTCTATCCTATCCAATCCTCTATCCTATCCTATCATCTATCCTCAATCCGATCCTTTCCTGTATCCTATCCAATCCTCTATCCTATCCTGTCCTCTATCCTATCCTATCCTCTATCCTATCCTATCCTCTATCCTCTCCTATCGTCTATCCTATCCTCTATCCTATCCTATCCTCTTTCCTATCCTATCATCTATCCTCTATCCTATCCAATCCTCTATCCTATCCTATCATCTATCCTCAATCCTATCATCTATCCTCAATCCTATCCTTTCCTGTATCCTATTAAATCCTCTATCCTATCCTGTCCTCTATCCTATCCTATCCTCTATCCTATCCTCTATCCTATCCTATCCTCTATCCTATCCTATCGTCTATCCTATCCTCTATCCTATCCTATCCTCTATCCTATCAAATCCCCTATCCTATCCTCTATCCTATCCTCTATCCTATCCTCTATCCTAAACTATCCTCTATCCTATCCTATCCTCTATCCTATCCTATCCTCTATCCTATCCTATACTCTATCCTATCCTATCCTCTATCCTATCCTATCCTCTATCCTATCCTATCCTCTATCCTATCCTATCCTCTATCCTATCCTATCCTCTATCCTATTCTATCCTATCCTCTATCCTATCCTATCCTCTATCCTATCCTATCCTCTATCCTATCTTATCCTCTATCCTATCCTATCCTCTATCTTATCCTATCCTCTATCCTATCCTATCCTATCGTCTATCCTATCCTATCGTCTATCATATCCTCTATCCTATCCTATCCTCTATCCTATCAAATCCCCTATCCTATCCTCTATCCTATCCTCTATCCTATCCTCTATCCTATCCTATCCTCTATCCTATCCTATCCTCTATCCTATCCTTTCCTCTATCCTATCCTATCCTCTATCCTATCCTATCATCTATCCTATCCTATCTTCTATCCTACCCTATCCTCTATCCCATCATATCGTCTATCATATCCTCTATCCTATCCTATCCTCTATCCTATCCTATCCTCTGTCCTATCCTATCATCTATCCTCAATCCTATCCTTTCCTGTACCCTATCCAATCCTCTATCCTATCCTGTCCTCTATCCTATCCTATCCCCTATCCTATCCTATCCTCTATCCTATCCTATCGTCTATCCTATCCTCTATCCTATCCTATCCTATCCTCTATCCTATCAAATCCCCTATCCTATCCTCTATCCTATCCTATCATCTATCCTCTATCCTATCCAATCCTCTATCCTATCCTATCCTCTATCCTATCCTGTCCTCTATCCTATCCTATCCTCTATCCTATCCTCTATCCTATCCTATCCTCTATCCTATCCTATCGTCTATCCTATCCTCTATCCTATCCTATCCTCTATCCTATCAAATCCCCTATCCTATCCTCTATCCTATCCTATCCTCTATCCTATCCTATCCTCTATCCTATCCTATCCTATCCTCTATCCTATCCTATCCTCTATCCTATCCTATCCTCTATCCTATCCTATCCTCTATCCTATAATATCCTCTATCCTATCCTATCCTCTATCCAATCCTCTATCCTATCCTATCCTATCCTATCCTCTATCCTATCCTCTCCTCTATCCTATCCTATCCTCTATCCTATCCTATCCTCTATCCTATCCTCTATCCTATCCTCTATCCTATCCTATCCTCTATCCTATCCTATCCTCTATCCTATCCAATCCTCTATCCTATCCTCTCCTCTATCCTATCCTATCCTCTATCCTATCCTATCCTCTATCCTATCCTATCGTCTATCCTATCCTCTATCCTATCCTATCCTCTATCCTATAAAATCCCCTATCCTATCCTCTATCCTATCCTCTATCCTATCCTTTATCCTATACTATCCTCTATCATATCCTATCCTCTATCCTATCCTATCCTCTATCCTATCCTATCATCTAGCCTATCCTATCTTCTATCCTACCCTATATCTATCCTATCAAATCACCTATCCTCTCCTATACCCTATCCTATCCTCTATCCTATCCTATCTTCTATCCTATCCTATCCTCTATCCTATCAAATCCCCTATCCTATCCTCTATCCTATCCTATACTCTATCCTATCAAATCCCCTATCCTATCCTCTGTCCTATCCTATCCTCTATAATATCCTATCCTCTATCCTATCCTATCCTCTATCCTATCCTCTATCCTATCCTATCCACTATCCTATCCTCTATCCTATCCAATCCTCTATCCTATCCTATCGTCTATCCTATCCTCTATCCTATCCTATCCTCTATCCTATCCTATCCTCTATCCTATCCTATCCTCTATCCTATCCTATCCTCTATCCTATCCTATCCTCTATCCTATCCTCTATCCTATCCTCTATCCTATCCTATCCTATATCCTATCCGATCCTCTATCCTATCCTACCCTCTATCCTATCCTGTCCTGTATCTTATCCTATCCTCTATCCTATCCTCTATCCTACCCTATCCTCTATCCTATCCTATCCAATCCCCTATCCTATGCTCTATCCTATCTTCTATCCTATCCTATTGTCTATCCTATCAAATCCCCTATCCTATCAAATCCCCTATCCTATCCTCTATCCTATCCTATCCTCTATCCTATCCAATCCTCTATCCTATCCTATCATCTATCCTCAATCCGATCCTTTCCTGTATCCTATCCAATCCTCTATCCTATCCTGTCCTCTATCCTATCCTATCCTCTATCCTATCCTATCCTCTATCCTCTCCTATCGTCTATCCTATCCTCTATCCTATCCTATCCTCTTTCCTATCCTATCATCTATCCTCTATCCTATCCAATCCTCTATCCTATCCTATCATCTATCCTCAATCCTATCATCTATCCTCAATCCTATCCTTTCCTGTATCCTATTAAATCCTCTATCCTATCCTGTCCTCTATCCTATCCTATCCTCTATCCTATCCTCTATCCTATCCTATCCTCTATCCTATCCTATCGTCTATCCTATCCTCTATCCTATCCTATCCTCTATCCTATCAAATCCCCTATCCTATCCTCTATCCTATCCTCTATCCTATCCTCTATCCTAAACTATCCTCTATCCTATCCTATCCTCTATCCTATCCTATCCTCTATCCTATCCTATACTCTATCCTATCCTATCCTCTATCCTATCCTATCCTCTATCCTATCCTATCCTCTATCCTATCCTATCCTCTATCCTATCCTATCCTCTATCCTATTCTATCCTATCCTCTATCCTATCCTATCCTCTATCCTATCCTATCCTCTATCCTATCTTATCCTCTATCCTATCCTATCCTCTATCTTATCCTATCCTCTATCCTATCCTATCCTATCGTCTATCCTATCCTATCGTCTATCATATCCTCTATCCTATCCTATCCTCTATCCTATCAAATCCCCTATCCTATCCTCTATCCTATCCTCTATCCTATCCTCTATCCTATCCTATCCTCTATCCTATCCTATCCTCTATCCTATCCTTTCCTCTATCCTATCCTATCCTCTATCCTATCCTATCATCTATCCTATCCTATCTTCTATCCTACCCTATCCTCTATCCCATCATATCGTCTATCATATCCTCTATCCTATCCTATCCTCTATCCTATCCTATCCTCTGTCCTATCCTATCATCTATCCTCAATCCTATCCTTTCCTGTACCCTATCCAATCCTCTATCCTATCCTGTCCTCTATCCTATCCTATCCCCTATCCTATCCTATCCTCTATCCTATCCTATCGTCTATCCTATCCTCTATCCTATCCTATCCTATCCTCTATCCTATCAAATCCCCTATCCTATCCTCTATCCTATCCTATCATCTATCCTCTATCCTATCCAATCCTCTATCCTATCCTATCCTCTATCCTATCCTATCATCTATCCTCAATCCTATCCTTTCCTGTATCCTATCCAATCCTCTATCCTATCCTGTCCTCTATCCTATCCTATCCTCTATCCTATCCTCTATCCTATCCTATCCTCTATCCTATCCTATCGTCTATCCTATCCTCTATCCTATCCTATCCTCTATCCTATCAAATCCCCTATCCTATCCTCTATCCTATCCTATCCTCTATCCTATCCTATCCTCTATCCTATCCTATCCTATCCTCTATCCTATCCTATCCTATCCTCTATCCTATCCTATCCTCTATCCTATCCTATCCTCTATCCTATCCTATCCTCTATCCTATCCTATCCTCTATCCTATCCTATCCTCTATCCTATAATATCCTCTATCCTATCCTATCCTCTATCCAATCCTCTATCCTATCCTATCCTATCCTATCCTCTATCCTATCCTCTCCTCTATCCTATCCTATCCTCTATCCTATCCTATCCTCTATCCTATCCTCTATCCTATCCTCTATCCTATCCTATCCTCTATCCTATCCTATCCTCTATCCTATCCAATCCTCTATCCTATCCTCTCCTCTATCCTATCCTATCCTCTATCCTATCCTATCCTCTATCCTATCCTATCGTCTATCCTATCCTCTATCCTATCCTATCCTCTATCCTATAAAATCCCCTATCCTATCCTCTATCCTATCCTCTATCCTATCCTTTATCCTATACTATCCTCTATCATATCCTATCCTCTATCCTATCCTATCCTCTATCCTATCCTATCATCTAGCCTATCCTATCTTCTATCCTACCCTATATCTATCCTATCAAATCACCTATCCTCTCCTATACCCTATCCTATCCTCTATCCTATCCTATCTTCTATCCTATCCTATCCTCTATCCTATCAAATCCCCTATCCTATCCTCTATCCTATCCTATCCTCTATCCTATCAAATCCCCTATCCTATCCTCTGTCCTATCCTATCCTCTATAATATCCTATCCTCTATCCTATCCTATCCTCTATCCTATCCTCTATCCTATCCTATCCACTATCCTATCCTCTATCCTATCCAATCCTCTATCCTATCCTATCGTCTATCCTATCCTCTATCCTATCCTATCCTCTATCCTATCCTATCCTCTATCCTATCCTATCCTCTATCCTATCCTATCTTCTATCCTATCCTCTATCCTATACTTTCGTCTATCCTATCCTCTATCCTATCCTATCCTCTATCCTATCAAATCCCCTATCCTATCCTCTATCCTATCCTATCCTGTACCCTATCCAATCCTCTATCCTATCCTATCATCTATCCTCAATCCGATCCTTTCCTGTATCCTATCCAATCCTCTATCCTATCCAATCCTCTATCCTATCCTCTATCCTATCCTATCCTCTATCCTATCCAATCCTCTATCCTATCCTCTCCTCTATCCTATCCTATCCTGTATCCTATCCAATCCTCTATCCTATCCTATCATCTATCCTCAATCCGATTCTTTCCTGTATCCTATCCAATCCTCTATCCTATCCTCTATCCTATCCTATCCTCTATCATATCCAATCCTCTATCCTATCCTCTCCTCTATCCTATCCTATCCTGTATCCTATCCAATCCTCTATCCTATCCTATCGTCTATCCTATCCTCTATCCTATCAAATCCCCTATCCTATCATCTGTCCTATCCTAGCTTCTATCCTATCCTATCCTCTACCCTATCCTATCCTCTATCCTATCCTATCCTCTATCCTATCCTATCCTCTATCCTATCCTATCCTCTATCCTATCCTATCCTCTATCCTATCCTATCCTCTATCCTATCAAATCCCCTATCCTAGCCTCTGTCCTATCCTATCCTCTATCCTATCCTATCCTCTATCCTATCCTATCGTCTATCCTATCCTATCCTCTGTCCTATCAAATCCCCTATCCTATCCTCTATCCTATCCTATCCTGTATCCTATCCTATCTTCTATCCTATCCTATCCTCTATCCTATCAAATCCCCTATCCTATCCTCTATCCTATCCTATCCTCTATCCTATCCTATCTTCTATCCTATCCTATCCTCTATCCTATCCTATCCTCTATCCTATCCTATCCTCTATCCTATCCTATCGTCTATCCTATCCTCTATCCTATCTTATCCTCTATCCTATCCTATCCTCTATCCTACCCTATCCTCTACCCTATCCTATCGTCTATCCTATCCTCTGTCCAATCCTATCCTCTATCCTATCAAATCCCCTATCCTATCCTGTATCCTATCCTGTCCTGTGTCCTATCCAATCCTCTATCCTATCCTATCCTCTATCCTATCCTATCCTCTATCCTATCCTATCGTCTATCCTATCCTCTATCCTATCAAATCCCCTATCCTATCCTCTGTCCTATCCTATCCTCTATCCTATCCTATCTTCTATCCTATCCTATCCTCTATCCTATCAAATCCCCTATCCTATCCTCTATCCTATCCTATCATCTATCCTCTATCCTATCCAATCCTCTATCCTATCCTATCCTCTATCCTATCCTGTCCTCTATCCTATCCTATCCTCTATCCTATCCTCTATCCTAGCCTATCCTCTATCCTATCCTATCCAATCCCCTATCCTATGCTCTATCCTATCCTATCTTCTATCCTATCCTATCCTCTATCCTATCCTATCCTCTATCCTATCCTATCCTCTATCGTATCCTATCCTCTATCCTATCCTATCCTCTATCCTATCCTATCCTCTATCCTATCCTATCCTCTATCCTATCCTATCCTGTATCCTATGCCAGCCTCTATCCTATCCTATCATCTATCCTCCATCCTATCCTTTCCTGTATCCTATCCTATCCTCTATCCTATCCTATCGTCTATCCTATCCTCTATCCTATCCTATCGTCTATCCTATCCTCTATCCTATCCTATCCTCTATCCTATCCTATCCTCTATCCTATCCTATCCTCTATCCTATCCTATCCTCTATCCTATCCTATCCTCTATCCTATCCTATCGTCTATCCTATCCTCTATCCTATCTTATCCTCTATCCTATCCTATCCTCTATCCTACCCTATCCTCTACCCTATCCTATCGTCTATCCTATCCTCTGTCCCATCCAATCCTCTATCCTATCAAATCCCCTATCCTATCCTGTATCCTATCCTGTCCTGTGTCCTATCCAATCCTCTATCCTATCCTATCCTCTATCCTATCCTATCCTCTATCCTATCCTATCGTCTATCCTATCCTCTATCCTATCAAATCCCCTATCCTATCCTCTGTCCTATCCTATCCTCTATCCTATCCTATCTTCTATCCTATCCTATCCTCTATCCTATCCTATCCTCTATCCTATCCTATCCTCTATCCTATCCTATCCTCTATCCTATCCTATCCTCTATCCTATCCTATCCTTTTTTTTTTTTTTTTTTTTTTTTTTATCGTGAGGAAATGTTTTATACATACCCCGACTCCCTGGGGGAAGCCGGGGTTATGTGGGATTCTCTCCGGGGGGCGGAGCCCCCGGAGACTACCCACTAAAACCTCACGCCCACCTAAGCTACACGGGAGGTGCCTGGATCACGCGAGTACTCAACAGGACACCTCCCAGCTATCATCATGCCCCGGGGGAGGGGTTAACCTCCCCCACTGCCTACGCTATAAGACCCCGGGCGGAGGGACCCGCCCGGTGTCCCCATCCCTGGAGCCTTCGGATTGGGCTTCCCGAGCCCCAGCTCGGTCCACCCACAGCTCCCGGAGTCTTCGTGCCCCGCTCGGAGCCGGTATCCCGAAGGAACCAGCCCCGGCCGGGGCAAGAAGACGCCGCCACCGGAAGGAAGGGCCGTCGGAGGCGTGATCCGGCACGCCTCGACCCTTCCTCACCCAATACCCCCCACGGATCCCCCTCCCCAATCGGGGAGGGACGGACCGACACCCCCCTACACCGGGAAACTAACCCGGGGGGTGTCGGCCTATCACGGGGGGAGCTATGCTCCCCCCCGGGGGCCCGGGTCAGCTCACACCCCGGGCCCCCGAGTTCACCGCCCCCAGTTGTGGGGGCATAACAGGGCGCGGGGAGACTCCCCGCGCCAGCCCCACTCCGCCCCCCACAACCGGGGGCACACGTTGGCGCGGGGGAGACCCCCGCGCCCTCCCTACCCTCTCCGCCCCCATCCGGGGGGGGGGGGGGGGGGGATCCTATCCTATCCTGTATCCTATGCCAGCCTCTATCCTATCCTATCATCTATCCTCCATCCTATCCTTTCCTGTATCCTATCCTATCCTCTATCCTATCCTATCGTCTATCCTATCATCTATCCTATCCTATCGTCTATCTTATCATCTATCCTATCCTATCCTCTATCCTATCCTATCCTCTATCCTATCAAATCCCCTATCCTATCCTCTATCCTATCCTATCATCTATCCTCTATCCTATCCAATCCTCTATCCTATCCTATCCTCTATCCTATCCTATCCTCTATCCTATCCTGTCCTCTATCCTATCCTATCCTCTATCCTATCCTCTATCCTACCCTATCCTCTATCCTATCCTATCCAATCCCCTATCCTATGCTCTATCCTATCCTATCCTCTATCCTATCCTATCCTCTATCCTATCCTAACGTCTATCCTATCCTCTGTCCTATCCTATCCTCTATCCTATCCTATCCTCTATCCTATCCTATTCTCTATCCTATCCTATCCTCTATCCTATCCTATCCTCTATCCTATCCTATCGTCTATCCTATCCTCTATCCTATCCTATCCTCTATACTATCCTATCCTCTATCCTATCCTATCCTCTATCCGATCCTATCTTCTATCCTATCCTATCCTCTATCCTATCAAATCCCCTATCCTATCCTCTGTCCTATCCTATCCTATCCTCTATCCTATCAAATCCCCTATCCTATCCTCTATCCTATCCTATCATCTATCCTCTATCATATCCAATCCTCTATCCTATCCTATCCTCTATCCTATCCTATCCTCTGTCCTATCCTATCCTCTATCCTATCCTATCCTCTATCCTATCCTATCCTCTATCCTATCCTATCCTCTATCCTATCCTCTCCTCTATCCTATCCTATCCTCTATCCTATCCTATCCTCTATCCTATCAAATCCCCTATCCTATCCTCTATCCTATCCTCTATCCTATCCTTTATCCTATACTATCCTCTATCCTATCCTATCCTCTATCCTATCCTATCCTCTATCCTATCCTATCCTCTATCCTATCCTATCCTCTATCCTATCCTATCCTCTATCCTATCCTATCGTCTATCCTATCCTCTATCCTATCTTATCCTCTATCCTATCCTATCCTCTATCCTACCCTATCCTCTACCCTATCCTATCGTCTATCCTATCCTCTGTCCCATCCAATCCTCTATCCTATCAAATCCCCTATCCTATCCTGTATCCTATCCTGTCCTGTGTCCTATCCAATCCTCTATCCTATCCTATCCTCTATCCTATCCTATCCTCTATCCTATCCTATCGTCTATCCTATCCTCTATCCTATCAAATCCCCTATCCTATCCTCTGTCCTATCCTATCCTCTATCCTATCCTATCTTCTATCCTATCCTATCCTCTATCCTATCCTATCCTCTATCCTATCCTATCCTCTATCCTATCCTATCCTCTATCCTATCCTATCCTCTATCCTATCCTATCCTGTATCCTATGCCAGCCTCTATCCTATCCTATCATCTATCCTCCATCCTATCCTTTCCTGTATCCTATCCTATCCTCTATCCTATCCTATCCTCTATCCTATCCTATCCTCTATCCTATCTTATCCTCTATCCTATCCTATCCTCTATCTTATCCTATCCTCTATCCTATCCTATCCTATCGTCTATCCTATCCTATCGTCTATCCTATCCTCTATCCTATCCTATCCTCTATCCTATCAAATCCCCTATCCTATCCTCTATCCTATCCTCTATCCTATCCTCTATCCTATCCTATCCTCTATCCTATCCTATCCTCTATCCTATCCTTTCCTCTATCCTATCCTATCCTCTATCCTATCCTATCATCTATCCTATCCTATCTTCTATCCTACCCTATCCTCTATCCCATCATATCGTCTATCATATCCTCTATCCTATCCTATCCTCTATCCTATCCTATCCTCTGTCCTATCCTATCATCTATCCTCAATCCTATCCTTTCCTGTACCCTATCCAATCCTCTATCCTATCCTGTCCTCTATCCTATCCTATCCCCTATCCTATCCTATCCTCTATCCTATCCTATCGTCTATCCTATCCTCTATCCTATCCTATCCTATCCTCTATCCTATCAAATCCCCTATCCTATCCTCTATCCTATCCTATCATCTATCCTCTATCCTATCCAATCCTCTATCCTATCCTATCCTCTATCCTATCCTATCATCTATCCTCAATCCTATCCTTTCCTGTATCCTATCCAATCCTCTATCCTATCCTGTCCTCTATCCTATCCTATCCTCTATCCTATCCTCTATCCTATCCTATCCTCTATCCTATCCTATCGTCTATCCTATCCTCTATCCTATCCTATCCTCTATCCTATCAAATCCCCTATCCTATCCTCTATCCTATCCTATCCTCTATCCTATCCTATCCTCTATCCTATCCTATCCTATCCTCTATCCTATCCTATCCTATCCTCTATCCTATCCTATCCTCTATCCTATCCTATCCTCTATCCTATCCTATCCTCTATCCTATCCTATCCTCTATCCTATCCTATCCTCTATCCTATAATATCCTCTATCCTATCCTATCCTCTATCCAATCCTCTATCCTATCCTATCCTATCCTATCCTCTATCCTATCCTCTCCTCTATCCTATCCTATCCTCTATCCTATCCTATCCTCTATCCTATCCTCTATCCTATCCTCTATCCTATCCTATCCTCTATCCTATCCTATCCTCTATCCTATCCAATCCTCTATCCTATCCTCTCCTCTATCCTATCCTATCCTCTATCCTATCCTATCCTCTATCCTATCCTATCGTCTATCCTATCCTCTATCCTATCCTATCCTCTATCCTATAAAATCCCCTATCCTATCCTCTATCCTATCCTCTATCCTATCCTTTATCCTATACTATCCTCTATCATATCCTATCCTCTATCCTATCCTATCCTCTATCCTATCCTATCATCTAGCCTATCCTATCTTCTATCCTACCCTATATCTATCCTATCAAATCACCTATCCTCTCCTATACCCTATCCTATCCTCTATCCTATCCTATCTTCTATCCTATCCTATCCTCTATCCTATCAAATCCCCTATCCTATCCTCTATCCTATCCTATCCTCTATCCTATCAAATCCCCTATCCTATCCTCTGTCCTATCCTATCCTCTATAATATCCTATCCTCTATCCTATCCTATCCTCTATCCTATCCTCTATCCTATCCTATCCACTATCCTATCCTCTATCCTATCCAATCCTCTATCCTATCCTATCGTCTATCCTATCCTCTATCCTATCCTATCCTCTATCCTATCCTATCCTCTATCCTATCCTATCCTCTATCCTATCCTATCTTCTATCCTATCCTCTATCCTATACTTTCGTCTATCCTATCCTCTATCCTATCCTATCCTCTATCCTATCAAATCCCCTATCCTATCCTCTATCCTATCCTATCCTGTACCCTATCCAATCCTCTATCCTATCCTATCATCTATCCTCAATCCGATCCTTTCCTGTATCCTATCCAATCCTCTATCCTATCCAATCCTCTATCCTATCCTCTATCCTATCCTATCCTCTATCCTATCCAATCCTCTATCCTATCCTCTCCTCTATCCTATCCTATCCTGTATCCTATCCAATCCTCTATCCTATCCTATCATCTATCCTCAATCCGATCCTTTCCTGTATCCTATCCAATCCTCTATCCTATCCTCTATCCTATCCTATCCTCTATCCTATCCAATCCTCTATCCTATCCTCTCCTCTATCCTATCCTATCCTGTATCCTATCCAATCCTCTATCCTATCCTATCGTCTATCCTATCCTCTATCCTATCAAATCCCCTATCCTATCATCTGTCCTATCCTAGCTTCTATCCTATCCTATCCTCTACCCTATCCTATCCTCTATCCTATCCTATCCTCTATCCTATCCTATCCTCTATCCTATCCTATCGTCTATCCTATCCTCTATCCTATCAAATCCCCTATCCTATCCTCTGTCCTATCCTATCCTCTATCCTATCCTATCTTCTATCCTATCCTATCCTCTATCCTATCCTATCCTCTATCCTATCCTATCCTCTATCCTATCCTATCCTCTATCCTATCCTCTATCCTATCCTATCCTCTATCCTATCCTATCCTGTATCCTATGCCAGCCTCTATCCTATCCTATCATCTATCCTCCATCCTATCCTTTCCTGTATCCTATCCTATCCTCTATCCTATCCTATCGTCTATCCTATCATCTATCCTATCCTATCGTCTATCTTATCATCTATCCTATCCTATCCTCTATCCTATCCTATCCTCTATCCTATCAAATCCCCTATCCTATCCTCTATCCTATCCTATCATCTATCCTCTATCCTATCCAATCCTCTATCCTATCCTATCCTCTATCCTATCCTATCCTCTATCCTATCCTGTCCTCTATCCTATCCTATCCTCTATCCTATCCTCTATCCTACCCTATCCTCTATCCTATCCTATCCAATCCCCTATCCTATGCTCTATCCTATCCTATCCTCTATCCTATCCTATCCTCTATCCTATCCTAACGTCTATCCTATCCTCTGTCCTATCCTATCCTCTATCCTATCCTATCCTCTATCCTATCCTATTCTCTATCCTATCCTATCCTCTATCCTATCCTATCCTCTATCCTATCCTATCGTCTATCCTATCCTCTATCCTATCCTATCCTCTATCCTATCCTATCCTCTATCCTATCCTATCCTCTATCCGATCCTATCTTCTATCCTATCCTATCCTCTATCCTATCAAATCCCCTATCCTATCCTCTGTCCTATCCTATCCTATCCTCTATCCTATCAAATCCCCTATCCTATCCTCTATCCTATCCTATCATCTATCCTCTATCATATCCAATCCTCTATCCTATCCTATCCTCTATCCTATCCTATCCTCTGTCCTATCCTATCCTCTATCCTATCCTATCCTCTATCCTATCCTATCCTCTATCCTATCCTATCCTCTATCCTATCCTCTCCTCTATCCTATCCTATCCTCTATCCTATCCTATCCTCTATCCTATCAAATCCCCTATCCTATCCTCTATCCTATCCTCTATCCTATCCTTTATCCTATACTATCCTCTATCCTATCCTATCCTCTATCCTATCCTATCCTCTATCCTATCCTATCATCCATCCTATCCTATCTTCTATCCTACCCTATAATCTATCCTATCAAATCACCTATCCTCTCCTATATCCTATCCTATCCTCTATCCTATCCTATCTTCTATCCTATCCTATCCTCTATCCTATCAAATCCCCTATACTATCCTCTATCCTATCCTATCCTCTATCCTATCCTATCCTCTATCCTATCCTATCATCTATCCTATCCTATCTTCTATCCTACCCTATCATCTATCCTATCAAATCACCTATCCTCTCCTATATCCTATCCTATCCTCTATCCTATCCTATCTTCTATCCTATCCTATCCTCTATCCTATCAAATCCCCTATCCTATCCTCTATCCTATCCTATCCTCTATCCTATCCTATCCTCTATCCTATCCTATCCTCTATCCTATCCTATCCTCTATCCTATCCTATCCTCTATCCTATCCTCTATCCTATCCTATCCTATATCCTATCCGATCCTCTATCCTATCCTACCCTCTATCCTATCCTGTCCTGTATCTTTTCCTATCCTCTATCCTATCCTCTATCCTACCCTATCCTCTATCCTATCCTATCCAATCCCCTATCCTATGCTCTATCCTATCTTCTATCCTATCCTATTGTCTATCCTATCAAATCCCCTATCCTATCCTCTATCCTATCCTATCCTCTATCCTATCCAATCCTCTATCCTATCCTATCATCTATCCTCAATCCGATCCTTTCCTGTATCCTATCCAATCCTCTATCCTATCCTGTCCTCTATCCTATCCTATCCTCTATCCTATCCTATCCTCTATCCTCTCCTATCGTCTATCCTATCCTCTATCCTATCCTATCCTCTTTCCTATCCTATCATCTATCCTCTATCCTATCCAATCCTCTATCCTATCCTATCATCTATCCTCAATCCTATCCTTTCCTGTATCCTATTAAATCCTCTATCCTATCCTGTCCTCTATCCTATCCTATCCTCTATCCTATCCTCTATCCTATCCTATCCTCTATCCTATCCTATCGTCTATCCTATCCTCTATCCTATCCTATCCTCTATCCTATCAAATCCCCTATCCTATCCTCTATCCTATCCTCTATCCTATCCTCTATCCTATCCTATCCTCTATCCTATCCTATCCTCTATCCTATCCTATCCTCTATCCTATCCTATACTCTATCCTATCCTATCCTCTATCCTATCCTATCCTCTATCCTATCCTATCCTCTATCCTATCCTATCCTCTATCCTATCCTATCCTCTATCCTATCCTATCCTATCCTCTATCCTATCCTATCCTCTATCCTATCCTATCCTCTATCCTATCTTATCCTCTATCCTATCCTATCCTCTATCTTATCCTATCCTCTATCCTATCCTATCCTATCGTCTATCCTATCCTATCGTCTATCCTATCCTCTATCCTATCCTATCCTCTATCCTATCAAATCACCTATCCTATCCTCTATCCTATCCTCTATCCTATCCTCTATCCTATCCTATCCTCTATCCTATCCTATCCTCTATCCTATCCTTTCCTCTATCCTATCCTATCCTCTATCCTATCCTATCATCTATCCTATCCTATCTTCTATCCTACCCTATCCTCTATCCCATCATATCGTCTATCATATCCTCTATCCTATCCTATCCTCTATCCTATCCTATCCTCTGTCCTATCCTATCATCTATCCTCAATCCTATCCTTTCCTGTACCCTATCCAATCCTCTATCCTATCCTGTCCTCTATCCTATCCTATCCCCTATCCTATCCTATCCTCTATCCTATCCTATCGTCTATCCTATCCTCTATCCTATCCTATCCTATCCTCTATCCTATCAAATCCCCTATCCTATCCTCTATCCTATCCTATCATCTATCCTCTATCCTATCCAATCCTCTATCCTATCCTATCCTCTATCCTATCCTATCATCTATCCTCAATCCTATCCTTTCCTGTATCCTATCCAATCCTCTATCCTATCCTGTCCTCTATCCTATCCTATCCTCTATCCTATCCTCTATCCTATCCTATCCTCTATCCTATCCTATCGTCTATCCTATCCTCTATCCTATCCTATCCTCTATCCTATCAAATCCCCTATCCTATCCTCTATCCTATCCTATCCTCTATCCTATCCTATCCTCTATCCTATCCTATCCTATCCTCTATCCTATCCTATCCTATCCTCTATCCTATCCTATCCTCTATCCTATCCTATCCTCTATCCTATCCTATCCTCTATCCTATCCTATCCTCTATCCTATCCTATCCTCTATCCTATCCTATCCTCTATCCTATAATATCCTCTATCCTATCCTATCCTCTATCCAATCCTCTATCCTATCCTATCCTATCCTATCCTCTATCCTATCCTCTCCTCTATCCTATCCTATCCTCTATCCTATCCTATCCTCTATCCTATCCTCTATCCTATCCTCTATCCTATCCTATCCTCTATCCTATCCTATCCTCTATCCTATCCAATCCTCTATCCTATCCTCTCCTCTATCCTATCCTATCATCTATCCTATCCTATCCTCTATCCTATCCTATCGTCTATCCTATCCTCTATCCTATCCTATCCTCTATCCTATAAAATCCCCTATCCTATCCTCTATCCTATCCTCTATCCTATCCTTTATCCTATACTATCCTCTATCATATCCTATCCTCTATCCTATCCTATCCTCTATCCTATCCTATCATCTAGCCTATCCTATCTTCTATCCTACCCTATCATCTATCCTATCAAATCACCTATCCTCTCCTATACCCTATCCTATCCTCTATCCTATCCTATCTTCTATCCTATCCTATCCTCTATCCTATCAAATCCCCTATCCTATCCTCTATCCTATCCTATCCTCTATCCTATCAAATCCCCTATCCTATCCTCTGTCCTATCCTATCCTCTATAATATCCTATCCTCTATCCTATCCTATCCTCTATCCTATCCTCTATCCTATCCTATCCACTATCCTATCCTCTATCCTATCCAATCCTCTATCCTATCCTATCGTCTATCCTATCCTCTATCCTATCCTATCCTCTATCCTATCCTATCCTCTATCCTATCCTATCCTCTATCCTATCCTATCTTCTATCCTATCCTCTATCCTATACTTTCGTCTATCCTATCCTCTATCCTATCCTATCCTCTATCCTATCAAATCCCCTATCCTATCCTCTATCCTATCCTATCCTGTATCCTATCCAATCCTCTATCCTATCCTATCATCTATCCTCAATCCGATCCTTTCCTGTATCCTATCCAATCCTCTATCCTATCCAATCCTCTATCCTATCCTCTATCCTATCCTATCCTCTATCCTATCCAATCCTCTATCCTATCCTCTCCTCTATCCTATCCTATCCTGTATCCTATCCAATCCTCTATCCTATCCTATCATCTATCCTCAATCCGATCCTTTCCTGTATCCTATCCAATCCTCTATCCTATCCTCTATCCTATCCTATCCTCTATCCTATCCAATCCTCTATCCTATCCTCTCCTCTATCCTATCCTATCCTGTATCCTATCCAATCCTCTATCCTATCCTATCGTCTATCCTATCCTCTATCCTATCAAATCCCCTATCCTATCATCTGTCCTATCCTAGCTTCTATCCTATCCTATCCTCTACCCTATCCTATCCTCTATCCTATCCTATCCTCTATCCTATCCTATCCTCTATCCTATCCTATCCTCTATCCTATCAAATCCCCTATCCTAGCCTCTGTCCTATCCTATCCTCTATCCTATCCTATCCTCTATCCTATCCTATCGTCTATCCTATCCTATCCTCTGTCCTATCAAATCCCCTATCCTATCCTCTATCCTATCCTATCCTGTATCCTATCCTATCTTCTATCCTATCCTATCCTCTATCCTATCAAATCCCCTATCCTATCCTCTATCCTATCCTATCCTCTATCGTATCCTATCTTCTATCCTATCCTATCCTCTATCCTATCCTATCCTCTATCCTATCCTATCCTCTATCCTATCCTATCGTCTATCCTATCCTCTATCCTATCTTATCCTCTATCCTATCCTATCCTCTATCCTACCCTATCCTCTACCCTATCCTATCGTCTATCCTATCCTCTGTCCAATCCTATCCTCTATCCTATCAAATCCCCTATCCTATCCTGTATCCTATCCTGTCCTGTGTCCTATCCAATCCTCTATCCTATCCTATCCTCTATCCTATCCTATCCTCTATCCTATCCTATCGTCTATCCTATCCTCTATCCTATCAAATCCCCTATCCTATCCTCTGTCCTATCCTATCCTCTATCCTATCCTATCTTCTATCCTATCCTATCCTCTATCCTATCAAATCCCCTATCCTATCCTCTATCCTATCCTATCATCTATCCTCTATCCTATGCAATCCTCTATCCTATCCTATCCTCTATCCTATCCTGTCCTCTATCCTATCCTATCCTCTATCCTATCCTCTATCCTAGCCTATCCTCTATCCTATCCTATCCAATCCCCTATCCTATGCTCTATCCTATCCTATCTTCTATCCTATCCTATCCTCTATCCTATCCTATCCTCTATCCTATCCTATCCTCTATCGTATCCTATCCTCTATCCTATCCTATCCTCTATCCTATCCTATCCTCTATCCTATCCTATCCTCTATCCTATCCTATCCTGTATCCTATGCCAGCCTCTATCCTATCCTATCATCTATCCTCCATCCTATCCTTTCCTGTATCCTATCCTATCCTCTATCCTATCCTATCGTCTATCCTATCCTCTATCCTATCCTATCGTCTATCCTATCCTCTATCCTATCCTATCCTCTATCCTATCCTATCCTCTATCCTATCCTATCCTCTATCCTATCCTATCCTCTATCCTATCCTATCCTCTATCCTATCCTATCGTCTATCCTATCCTCTATCCTATCTTATCCTCTATCCTATCCTATCCTCTATCCTACCCTATCCTCTACCCTATCCTATCGTCTATCCTATCCTCTGTCCCATCCTATCCTCTATCCTATCAAATCCCCTATCCTATCCTGTATCCTATCCTGTCCTGTGTCCTATCCAATCCTCTATCCTATCCTATCCTCTATCCTATCCTATCCTCTATCCTATCCTATCGTCTATCCTATCCTCTATCCTATCAAATCCCCTATCCTATCCTCTGTCCTATCCTATCCTCTATCCTATCCTATCTTCTATCCTATCCTATCCTCTATCCTATCCTATCCTCTATCCTATCCTATCCTCTATCCTATCCTATCCTCTATCCTATCCTATCCTCTATCCTATCCTATCCTGTATCCTATGCCAGCCTCTATCCTATCCTATCATCTATCCTCCATCCTATCCTTTCCTGTATCCTATCCTATCCTCTATCCTATCCTATCGTCTATCCTATCATCTATCCTATCCTATCGTCTATCTTATCATCTATCCTATCCTATCCTCTATCCTATCCTATCCTCTATCCTATCAAATCCCCTATCCTATCCTCTATCCTATCCTATCATCTATCCTCTATCCTATCCAATCCTCTATCCTATCCTATCCTCTATCCTATCCTATCCTCTATCCTATCCTGTCCTCTATCCTATCCTATCCTCTATCCTATCCTCTATCCTACCCTATCCTCTATCCTATCCTATCCAATCCCCTATCCTATGCTCTATCCTATCCTATCCTCTATCCTATCCTATCCTCTATCCTATCCTAACGTCTATCCTATCCTCTGTCCTATCCTATCCTCTATCCGATCCTATCTTCTATCCTATCCTATCCTCTATCCTATCAAATCCCCTATCCTATCCTCTGTCCTATCCTATCCTATCCTCTATCCTATCAAATCCCCTATCCTATCCTCTATCCTATCCTATCATCTATCCTCTATCATATCCAATCCTCTATCCTATCCTATCCTCTATCCTATCCTATCCTCTGTCCTATCCTATCCTCTATCCTATCCTATCCTCTATCCTATGAAATCCCCTATCCTATCCTCTATCCTATCAGATCATCTATCCTCTATCCTATCCAATCCTCTATCCTATCCTATCCTCTATCCTATCCTGTCCTCTATCCTATCCTATCCTCTATCCTATCCTATCCTCTATCCTATCCTATCGTCTATCCTATCCTCTATCCTATCCTATCCTCTATCCTATGCTATCCTCTATCCTATCCTATCTTCTATCCTATCCTATCCTCTATCCTATCCTATCCTATCCTCTATCCCCTCCTATCGTCTATCCTATCCTCTATCCTATCCTATCCTCTATCCTATCCTATCTTCTATCCTATCCTATCCTCTATCCTATCAAATCCCCTATCCTATCTTCTGTCCTATCCTATCCTCTATCCTATCCTGTCCTCTATCCTATCCTATCCTCTATCCTATACTATCCTCTATCCTCTCCTATCGTCTATCCTATTCTCTATCCTATCCTATCCTCTATCCTATCCTATCATCTATCCTCTATCCTATCCAATCCTCTATCCTATCCTATCCTCTATCCTATCCTATCATCTATCCTCAATCCTATCCTTTCCTGTATCCTATTAAATCCTCTATCCTATCCTCTCCTCTATCCTATCCTATCCTCTATCCTATCCTCTATCCTATCCTATCCTATCCTCTATCCTATCCTATCCTCTATCCTATCCTCTATCCTATCAAATCCCCTATCCTATCCTCTATCCTATCCTATAATGTATCCTATCCAATCCTCTATCCTATCCTATCATCTATCCTCAATCCGATCCTTTCCTGTATCCTATCCAATCCTCTATCCTATCCTGTCCTCTATCGTATCCTATCCTCTATCCTATCCTATCCTCAATCCTATCCTATCCTCTATCCGATCCTATCTTCTATCCTATCCTATCCTCTATCCTATCAAATCCCCTATCCTATCCTCTGTCCTATCCTATCCTCTATCCTATCCTATCCTCTATCCTATCAAATCCCCTATCCTATCCTCTATCCTATCCTATCATCTATCCTCTATCCTATCCAATCCTCTATCCTATCCTATCCTCTAACCTATCCTGTCCTCTATCCTATCCTATCCTCTATCCTATCCTCTATCCTACCCTATCCTCTATCCTATCCTATCCAATCCCCTATCCTATGCTCTATCCTATCCTATCCTCTATCCTATCCTATCCTCTATCGTATCCTATCGTCTATCCTATCCTCTGTCCTATCCTATCCTCTATCCTATCCTATCCTCTATCCTATCCTATCCTCTATCCTATCCTATCCTCTATCCTATCCTATCCTCTATCCTATCAAATCCCCTATCCTATCCTCTGTCCTATCCTATCCTCTATCCTATCAAATCCCCTATCCTATCCTCTATCCTATCCTATCATCTATCCTCTATCCTATCCAATCCTCTATCCTATCCTATCCTCTATCCTATCCTGTCCTCTATCCTATCCTATCCCCTATCCTATCCTAACCTCTATCATATCCTATCCTCTGTCCTATCCTATCCTGTATCCTATCCTATCCTCTATCCTATCCTATCCTCTATCCTATCAAATCCCCTATCCTATCCCCTATCCTATCCTCTATCCTTGCCTATCCTCTATCCTATCCTATCCTCTATCCTATCCTATCCTCTATCCTATCCTATCTTCTATCCTATCCTATCCTCTATCCTATCAAATCCCCTATCCTATCCCCTATCCTATCCTCTATCCTAGCCTATCCTCTATCCTATCCTATCGTCTATCCTATCCTCTATCCTATCCTATCCTCTATCCTATCCTATCATCTATCCTCAATCCTATCCTTTCCTGTATCCTATTAAATCCTCTATCCTATCCTGTCCTCTATCCTATCCTATCCTCTATCCTATCCTCTACCCTATCCTCTATCCTATCCTATCCTATCCTCTATCCTATCCTATCCTCTATCCTATCCTATCCTCTATCCTATCAAATCCCCTATCCTATCCTCTATCCTATCCTATCCTGTATCCTATCCAATCCTCTATCCTATCCAATCCTCTATCCTATCCTCTATCCTATCCTCTATCCTATCCTATCCTCTATCCTATCAAATCCCCTATCCTATCCTCTATCCTATCCTATCATCTATCCTCTATCCTATCCAATCCTCTATCCTATCCTATCCTCTATCCTATCCTGTCCTCTATCCTATCCTCTATCCTATCCTATCATCTATCCTCTATCCTATCCAATCCTCTATCCTATCCTATCCTCTATCCTATCCTGTCCTCTATCCTATCCTATCTTCTATCCTATCCTATCCTCTATCCTATCCTATCCTCTATCCTATCCTATCCTCTATCCTATCCTATCCTCTATCCTATCCTATCCTCTATCCTATCCTATCCTCTATCCTATCCTATCCTCTATCCTATCCAATCCTCTATCCTATCCTATCCTCTATCCTATCCTATCCTATCCTCTATCCTATCCTATCGTCTATCCTATCCTCTATCCTATCCTATCCTCTATCCTATCAAATCCCCTATCCTATCCTCTATCCTATCCTATCCTGTATCCTATCCAATCCTCTATCCTATCCTATCATCTAACCTCAATCCGATCCTTTCCTGTATCCTATCCAATCCTCTATCCTATCCTGTCCTCTATAGTATCCTATCCTCTATCCTATCCTATCCTCTATCCTCTCCTATCGTCTATCCTATCCTCTATCCTATCCTATCCTCTATCCTATCCTATCTTCTACCCTATCCTATCCTCTATCCTATCCTATCTTCTATCCTATCCTATCCTATATCCTATCAAATCCAATATCCTCTCCTCTATCCTATCCTATCCTCTATCCTATCCTATCGTCTATCCTATCCTCTATCCTATCCTATCCTATCCTCTATCCTATCCTATCCTCTATCCTATCCTATCGTCTATCCTATCCTCTATCCTATCCTATCGTCTATCCTATCCTCTATCCTATCCTATCCTCTATCCTATCCTATCCTCTATCCTATCCTATCGTCTATCCTATCCTCTATCCTATCCTATCTTCTATCCTATCCTATCCTCTATCCTATCAAATCCCCTATCCTATCTTCTGTCCTATCCTATCCTCTATCCTATCCTATCTTCTATCCTATCCTATCCTATATCCTATCAAATCCAATATCCTCTCCTCTATCCTATCCTATCCTCTATCCTATCCTATCGTCTATCCTATCCTATCGTCTATCCTATCCTCTATCCTATCCTATCCTCTATCCTATCCTATCGTCTATCCTATCCTCTATCCTATCCTATCGTCTATCCTATCCTCTATCCTATCCTATCCTCTATCCTATCCTATCCTCTATCCTATCCTATCCTCTATCCTATCCTATCCTCTATCCTATCCTATCCTCTATCCGATCCTATCTTCTATCCTATCCTATCCTCTATCCTATCAAATCCCCTATCCTATCCTCTGTCCTATCCTATCCTCTATCCTATCCTATCCTCTATCCTATCAAATCCCCTATCCTATCCTCTATCCTATCCTATCATCTATCCTCTATCCTATCCAATCCTCTATCCTATCCTATCCTCTATCCTATCCTATCCTCTATCCTATCCTATCTTCTATCCTATCCTATCCTCTATCCTATCAAATCCCCTATCCTATCTTCTGTCCTATCCTATCCTCTATCCTATCCTGTCCTCTATCCTATCCTATCCTCTATCCTATCCTATCCTCTATCCTCTCCTATCGTCTATCCTATCCTCTATCCTATCCTATCCTCTATCCTATCCTATCATCTATCCTCTATCCTATCCAATCCTCTACCCTATCCTATCCTCTATCCTATCCTATCATCTATCCTCAATCCTATCCTTTCCTGTATCCTATTAAATCCTCTATCCTATCCTGTCCTCTATCCTATCCTATCCTCTATCCTATCCTCTATCCTATCCTATCCTATCCTATCCTCTATCCTATCCTATCCCCTATCCTATCCTCTATCCTATCCTATCCTATCCTCTATCCTATCCTGTCGTCTATCCTATCCTCTGTCCTATCCTATCCTCTATCCTATCAAATCCCCTATCCTATCCTGTATCCTATCCAATCCTCTACCTATCCTATCCTCTATCCTATCCTGTGCTCTATCCTATCCTATCCTCTATCCTATCCTATCCTCTATCCTATCCTATCCAATCCCCTATCCTATGCTCTATCCTATCCTATCCTCTATCCTATCCTATCCTCTATCCTATCCTATCGTCTATCCTATCCTCTGTCCTATCCTATCCTCTATCCTATCCTATCCTCTATCCTATCCTATCGTCTATCCTATCCTCTGTCCTATCCTATCCTCTATCCTATCCTATCATCTATCCTCAATCCTATCCTTTCCTGTATCCTATCCAATCCTCTATCCTATCCTGTCCTCTATCCTATCCTATCCTCTATCCTATCAAATCCCCTATCCTATCCTCTATCCTATCCTATCATCTATCCTCTATCCTATCCAATCCTCTATCCTATCCTATCCTCAATCCTATCAAATCCCCTATCCTATCCTCTATCCTATCCTATACTCTATCCTATCCTATCCTCTATCTTATCCTGTCGTCTATCCTATCCTCTATCCTATCCTATCCTCTATCCTATCCTATCCTCTATCCTATCCTATCCTCTATCCTATCCTATCGTCTATCCTATCCTCTACCCTATCCTATCCTCTATCCTATCCTATCCTCTATCCTATCCTATCCTCTATCCTATCATATCCTCTATCCTATCAAATCCCCTATCCTATCCTCTATCCTATCCTATACTCTATCCTATCCTATCCTCTATCTTATCCTGTCGTCTATCCTATCCTCTATCCTATCCTATCCTCTATCCTATCCTATCCTCTATCCTATCCTATCCTCTATCCTATCCTATCGTCTATCCTATCCTCTACCCTATCCTATCCTCTATCCTATCCTATCCTCTATCCTATCCTATCCTCTATCCTATCATATCCTCTATCCTATCAAATCCCCTATCCTATCCTCTATCCTATCCTATCCTCTATCTTATCTTGTCGTCTATCCTATCCTCTATCCTATCCTATCCTATCCTCTATCCTATCCTATCGTCTATCCTATCCTCTATCCTATCAAATCCCCTATCCTATCCTCTATCCTATCCTATCCTGTATCCTATCCAATCCTCTATCCTATCCTATCATCTATCCTCAATCCGATCCTTTCCTGTATCCTATCCAATCCTCTATCCTATCCTGTCCTCTATCGTATCCTATCCTCTATCCTATCCTATCCTCTATCCTATCCTATCGTCTATCCTATCCTATCCTATACTCTATCCTATCCTATCCTCTATCCTATCCTATCCTCTATCCTATCCTATCCTCTATCCTATCCTATCTTCTATCCTATCCTATCCTCTATCCTATCAAATCCCCTATCCTATCTTCTGTCCTATCCTATCCTCTATCCTATCCTGTCCTCTATCCTATCCTATCCTCTATCCTATCCTATCCTCTATCCTCTCCTATCGTCTATCCTATCCTCTATCCTATCCTATCCTCTATCCTATCCTATCATCTATCCTCTATCCTATCCAATCCTCTACCCTATCCTATCCTCTATCCTATCCTATCATCTATCCTCAATCCTATCCTTTCCTGTATCCTATTAAATCCTCTATCCTATCCTGTCCTCTATCCTATCCTATCCTCTATCCTATCCTCTATCCTATCCTATCCTATCCTATCCTCTATCCTATCCTATCCCCTATCCTATCCTCTATCCTATCCTATCCTATCCTCTATCCTATCCTGTCGTCTATCCTATCCTCTGTCCTATCCTATCCTCTATCCTATCAAATCCCCTATCCTATCCTGTATCCTATCCAATCCTCTACCTATCCTATCCTCTATCCTATCCTGTGCTCTATCCTATCCTATCCTCTATCCTATCCTATCCTCTATCCTATCCTATCCAATCCCCTATCCTATGCTCTATCCTATCCTATCCTCTATCCTATCCTATCCTCTATCCTATCCTATCGTCTATCCTATCCTCTGTCCTATCCTATCCTCTATCCTATCCTATCCTCTATCCTATCCTATCGTCTATCCTATCCTCTGTCCTATCCTATCCTCTATCCTATCCTATCATCTATCCTCAATCCTATCCTTTCCTGTATCCTATCCAATCCTCTATCCTATCCTGTCCTCTATCCTATCCTATCCTCTATCCTATCAAATCCCCTATCCTATCCTCTATCCTATCCTATCATCTATCCTCTATCCTATCCAATCCTCTATCCTATCCTATCCTCAATCCTATCAAATCCCCTATCCTATCCTCTATCCTATCCTATACTCTATCCTATCCTATCCTCTATCTTATCCTGTCATCTATCCTATCCTCTATCCTATCCTATCCTCTATCCTATCCTATCCTCTATCCTATCCTATCCTCTATCCTATCCTATCGTCTATCCTATCCTCTACCCTATCCTATCCTCTATCCTATCCTATCCTCTATCCTATCCTATCCTCTATCCTATCATATCCTCTATCCTATCAAATCCCCTATCCTATCCTCTATCCTATCCTATACTCTATCCTATCCTATCCTCTATCTTATCCTGTCGTCTATCCTATCCTCTATCCTATCCTATCCTCTATCCTATCCTATCCTCTATCCTATCCTATCCTCTATCCTATCCTATCGTCTATCCTATCCTCTACCCTATCCTATCCTCTATCCTATCCTATCCTCTATCCTATCCTATCCTCTATCCTATCATATCCTCTATCCTATCAAATCCCCTATCCTATCCTCTATCCTATCCTATCCTCTATCTTATCTTGTCGTCTATCCTATCCTCTATCCTATCCTATCCTATCCTCTATCCTATCCTATCGTCTATCCTATCCTCTATCCTATCAAATCCCCTATCCTATCCTCTATCCTATCCTATCCTGTATCCTATCCAATCCTCTATCCTATCCTATCATCTATCCTCAATCCGATCCTTTCCTGTATCCTATCCAATCCTCTATCCTATCCTGTCCTCTATCGTATCCTATCCTCTATCCTATCCTATCCTCTATCCTATCCTATCGTCTATCCTATCCTATCCTATACTCTATCCTATCCTATCCTCTATCCTATCCTATCCTCTATCCTATCCTATCCTCTATCCTATCCTATCGTCTATCCTATCCTCTATCCTATCGTATCCTCTATCCTATCCTATCCTCAATCCTATCCTATCCTCTATCCTATCTTATCCTCTATCCTATCCTATCTTCTATCCTATCCTATCCTCTATCCTGTCAAATCCCCTATCCTATCCTCTATCCTATCCTATCCAATCCTCTATCCGCTCCTATCTTCTATCCTATCCTATCATCTATCCTCAATCCTATCCTTTCCTGTATCCTATTAAATCCTCTATCCTATCCTATCTTCTATCCTATCCTATCCTATATCCTATCAAATCCAATATCCTATCCTCTATCCTATCCTATCCTCTATCCTATCCTATCGTCTATCCTATCCTCTATCCTATCCTATCCTCTATCCTATCCTATCCTCTATCCTATCCTATCCTCTATCCTATCCTATCCTCTATCCTATCCTATCCTCTATCCTATCCTATCCTCTATCCTATCCTCTATCCTATCCTATCCTCTATCCTATCCTATCGTCTATCCTATCCTCTATCTTATCCTATCCTCTATCCTATCCTATCCTGTATCCTATCCTATCCTCTATCCTATCAAATCCCCTATCCTATCCTCTATCCTATCCTATCCTCTATCGTATCCTATCATCTATCCTCAATCCTATCCTTTCCTGTATCCTATTAAATCCTCTATCCTATCCTGTCCTCTATCCTATCCTATCCTCTATCCTATCCTCTATCCTATCCTATCGTCTATCCTATCCTCTATCCTATCCTATCCTCTATCCTATCAAATCCCCTATCCTATCCTCTATCCTATCCTATCCTGTATCCTATCCAATCCTCTATCCTATCCTATCCTCTCTCCGATCCTATCTTCTATCCTATCCTATTCTCTATCCTATCAAATCCCCTATCCTATCCTCTGTCCTATCCTATCCTCTATCCTATCCTATCCTCTATCCTATCAAATCCCCTATCCTATCCTCTATCCTATCCTATCATCTATCCTCTATCCTATCCAATCCTCTATCCTATCCTATCCTCTATCCTATCCTGTCCTCTATCCTATCCTATCCTCTATCCTATCCTCTATCCTATCCTATCCTCTATCCTATCCTATCCAATCCCCTATCCTATGCTCTATCCTATCCTATCCTCTATCCTATCCTATCCTCTATCCTATCCTATCGTCTATCCTATCCTCTGTCCTATCCTATCCTCTATCCTATCCTATCCTCTATCCTATCCTATCGTCTATTCTATCCTCTGTCCTATCCTATCCTCTATCCTATCCTATCATCTATCCTCAATCCTATCCTTTCCTGTATCCTATCCAATCCTCTATCCTATCCTGTCCTCTATCCTATCCTATCCTCTATCCTATCCTATACTCTATCCTATCCTATCCTCTATCTTATCCTGTCGTCTATCCTATCCTCTATCCTATCCTATCCTCTATCCTATCCTATCCTCTATCCTATCCTATCCTCTATCATATCCTATCGTCTATCCTATCCTCTATCCTATCCTATCCTCTATCCTATCCTATCCTCTATCCTATCCTATCCTCTATCCTATCCTCTCCTCTATCCTATCCTATCCTCTATCCTATCCAATCCTCTACCATATCCTATCCTCTACCGTATCCTATCCTCTATCCTATCCTATCCTCTATCCTATCCTATCCTCTATCCTATCCTATCCTCTATCCTATCCTATCGTCTATCCTATCCTCTATCCTATCCTATCCTCTATCCTATCCTATCCTCTATCCTATCCTATCCTCTATCCTATCATATCCTCTATCCTATCAAATCCCCTATCCTATCATCTATCCTATCCTATACTCTATCCTATCCTATCGTCTATCTTATCCTGTCGTCTATCCTATCCTCTATCCTATCCTATCCTCTATCCTATCCTATCCTCTATCCTATCCTATCCTCTATCATATCCTATCGTCTATCCTATCCTCTATCCTATCCTATCCTCTATCCTATCCTATCCTCTATCCTATCCTATCCTCTATCCTATCCTATCCTCTATCCTATCCTATCCTCTATCCTATCCTATCCTCTATCCTATCCTATCCTCTATCATATCCTATCGTCTATCCTATCCTCTATCCTATCCTATCCTCTATCCTATCCTCTATCCTATCCTATCCTCTATCCTATCCTATCCTCTATCCTATCCTATCCTCTATCCTATCCTATCCTCTATCCTATCCTATCCTCTATCCGATCCTATCTTCTATCCTATCCTATCCTCTATCCTATCAAATCCCCTATCCTATCCTCTGTCCTATCCTATCCTCTATCCTATCCTATCCTCTATCCTATCAAATCCCCTATCCTATCCTCTATCCTATCCTATCATCTATCCTCTATCCTATCCAATCCTCTATCCTATCCTATCCTCTATCCTATCCTATCCTCTATCCTATCCTATCTTCTATCCTATCCTATCCTCTATCCTATCAAATCCCCTATCCTATCTTCTGTCCTATCCTATCCTCTATCCTATCCTGTCCTCTATCCTATCCTATCCTCTATCCTATCCTATCCTCTATCCTCTCCTATCGTCTATCCTATCCTCTATCCTATCCTATCCTCTATCCTATCCTATCATCTATCCTCTATCCTATCCAATCCTCTACCCTATCCTATCCTCTATCCTATCCTATCATCTATCCTCAATCCTATCCTTTCCTGTATCCTATTAAATCCTCTATCCTATCCTGTCCTCTATCCTATCCTATCCTCTATCCTATCCTCTATCCTATCCTATCCTATCCTATCCTCTATCCTATCCTATCCCCTATCCTATCCTCTATCCTATCCTATCCTATCCTCTATCCTATCCTGTCGTCTATCCTATCCTCTGTCCTATCCTATCCTCTATCCTATCAAATCCCCTATCCTATCCTGTATCCTATCCAATCCTCTACCTATCCTATCCTCTATCCTATCCTGTGCTCTATCCTATCCTATCCTCTATCCTATCCTATCCTCTATCCTATCCTATCCAATCCCCTATCCTATGCTCTATCCTATCCTATCCTCTATCCTATCCTATCCTCTATCCTATCCTATCGTCTATCCTATCCTCTGTCCTATCCTATCCTCTATCCTATCCTATCCTCTATCCTATCCTATCGTCTATCCTATCCTCTGTCCTATCCTATCCTCTATCCTATCCTATCATCTATCCTCAATCCTATCCTTTCCTGTATCCTATCCAATCCTCTATCCTATCCTGTCCTCTATCCTATCCTATCCTCTATCCTATCAAATCCCCTATCCTATCCTCTATCCTATCCTATCATCTATCCACTATCCTATCCAATCCTCTATCCTATCCTATCCTCAATCCTATCAAATCCCCTATCCTATCCTCTATCCTATCCTATACTCTATCCTATCCTATCCTCTATCTTATCCTGTCGTCTATCCTATCCTCTATCCTATCCTATCCTCTATCCTATCCTATCCTCTATCCTATCCTATCCTCTATCCTATCCTATCGTCTATCCTATCCTCTACCCTATCCTATCCTCTATCCTATCCTATCCTCTATCCTATCCTATCCTCTATCCTATCATATCCTCTATCCTATCAAATCCCCTATCCTATCCTCTATCCTATCCTATACTCTATCCTATCCTATCCTCTATCTTATCCTGTCGTCTATCCTATCCTCTATCCTATCCTATTCTCTATCCTATCCTATCCTCTATCCTATCCTATCCTCTATCCTATCCTATCGTCTATCCTATCCTCTACCCTATCCTATCCTCTATCCTATCCTATCCTCTATCCTATCCTATCCTCTATCCTATCATATCCTCTATCCTATCAAATCCCCTATCCTATCCTCTATCCTATCCTATCCTCTATCTTATCTTGTCGTCTATCCTATCCTCTATCCTATCCTCTATCCTATCCTATCCTATCCTCTATCCTATCCTATCGTCTATCCTATCCTCTATCCTATCAAATCCCCTATCCTATCCTCTATCCTATCCTATCCTGTATCCTATCCAATCCTCTATCCTATCCTATCATCTATCCTCAATCCGATCCTTTCCTGTATCCTATCCAATCCTCTATCCTATCCTGTCCTCTATCGTATCCTATCCTCTATCCTATCCTATCCTCTATCCTATCCTATCGTCTATCCTATCCTATCCTATACTCTATCCTATCCTATCCTCTATCCTATCCTATCCTCTATCCTATCCTATCCTCTATCCTATCCTATCGTCTATCCTATCCTCTATCCTATCGTATCCTCTATCCTATCCTATCCTCAATCCTATCCTATCCTCTATCCTATCTTATCCTCTATCCTATCCTATCTTCTATCCTATCCTATCCTCTATCCTGTCAAATCCCCTATCCTATCCTCTATCCTATCCTATCCAATCCTCTATCCGCTCCTATCTTCTATCCTATCCTATCATCTATCCTCAATCCTATCCTTTCCTGTATCCTATTAAATCCTCTATCCTATCCTATCTTCTATCCTATCCTATCCTATATCCTATCAAATCCAATATCCTATCCTCTATCCTATCCTATCCTCTATCCTATCCTATCGTCTATCCTATCCTCTATCCTATCCTATCCTCTATCCTATCCTATCCTCTATCCTATCCTATCCTCTATCCTATCCTATCCTCTATCCTATCCTATCCTCTATCCTATCCTATCCTCTATCCTATCCTCTATCCTATCCTATCGTCTATCCTATCCTCTATCTTATCCTATCCTCTATCCTATCCTATCCTGTATCCTATCCTATCCTCTATCCTATCAAATCCCCTATCCTATCCTCTATCCTATCCTATCCTCTATCGTATCCTATCATCTATCCTCAATCCTATCCTTTCCTGTATCCTATTAAATCCTCTATCCTATCCTGTCCTCTATCCTATCCTATCCTCTATCCTATCCTCTATCCTATCCTATCGTCTATCCTATCCTCTATCCTATCCTATCCTCTATCCTATCAAATCCCCTATCCTATCCTCTATCCTATCCTATCCTGTATCCTATCCAATCCTCTATCCTATCCTATCCTCTCTCCGATCCTATCTTCTATCCTATCCTATTCTCTATCCTATCAAATCCCCTATCCTATCCTCTGTCCTATCCTATCCTCTATCCTATCCTATCCTCTATCCTATCAAATCCCCTATCCTATCCTCTATCCTATCCTATCATCTATCCTCTATCCTATCCAATCCTCTATCCTATCCTATCCTCTATCCTATCCTGTCCTCTATCCTATCCTATCCTCTATCCTATCCTCTATCCTATCCTATCCTCTATCCTATCCTATCCAATCCCCTATCCTATGCTCTATCCTATCCTATCCTCTATCCTATCCTATCCTCTATCCTATCCTATCGTCTATCCTATCCTCTGTCCTATCCTATCCTCTATCCTATCCTATCCTCTATCCTATCCTATCGTCTATTCTATCCTCTGTCCTATCCTATCCTCTATCCTATCCTATCATCTATCCTCAATCCTATCCTTTCCTGTATCCTATCCAATCCTCTATCCTATCCTGTCCTCTATCCTATCCTATCCTCTATCCTATCCTATACTCTATCCTATCAAATCCCCTATCCTATCCTCTATCCTATCCTATCATCTATCCTCTATCCTATCCAATCCCCTATCCTAACCTCTATCCTATCCTATCCTGTATCCTATGCCAGTCTCTATCCTATCCTATCATCTATCCTCAATCCTATCCTTTCCTGTATCCTATCCAATCCTCTATCCTATCCTATCGTCTATCCTATCCTTTATCCTATCCTATCGTCTATCCTATCCTCTATCCTATCCTATCCTCTATCCTATCCTATCCTCTATCCTATCCTATCCTCTATCCTATCCTATCCTCTATCCGATCCTATCTTCTATCCTATCCTATCCTCTATCCTATCCTATCCTCTATCCTATCAAATCCCCTATCCTATCCTCTATCCTATCCTATCATCTATCCTCTATCCTATCCAATCCTCTATCCTATCCTATCCTCTATCCTATCAAATCCCCTATCCTATCCTCTATCCTATCCTATACTCTATCCTATCCTATCCTCTATCTTATCCTGTCGTCTATCCTATCCTCTATCCTATCCTATCCTCTATCCTATCCTATCCTCTATCCTATCCTATCCTCTATCCTATCCTATCCTCTACCGTATCCTATCCTCTACCGTATCCTATCCTCTATCCTATCCTATCCTCTATCCTATCCTATCCTCTATCCTATCCTATCCTCTATCCTGTCCTATCCTCTATCCTATCCTATCGTCTATCCTATCCTCTATCCTATCCTATCCTCTATCCTATCCTATCCTCTATCCTATCCTATCCTCTATCCGATCCTATCTTCTATCCTATCCTATCCTCTATCCTATCAAATCCCCTATCCTATCCTCTATCCTATCCTATCCTGTATCCTATGCCAGTCTCTATCCTATCCTATCATCTATCCTCAATCCTATCCTTTCCTGTATCCTATCCAATCCTCTATCCTATCCTATCGTCTATCCTATCCTCTATCCTATCCTATCGTCTATCCTATCCTCTATCCTATCCTATCCTCTATCCTATCCTATCCTCTATCCTATCCTATCCTCTATCCTATCCTATCCTCTATCCTATCCTATCGTCTATCCTATCCTCCATCCTACCCTATCCTCTATCCTATCCTATCCTCTATCCTATCCTATCCTCTATCCTATCATATCCTCTATCCTATCAAATCCCCTATCCTATCCTCTATCCTATCCTATACTCTATCCTATCCTATCCTCTATCTTATCCTGTCGTCTATACTATCCTCTATCCTATCCTCTATCCTATCCTATCCCCTATCCCATCCTATCCTATATCATATCCCATCCTCTATCCTATCCTATTCTCTATCCTATCCTATCCTCTATCCTATCCTCTATCCTATCCTCTATCCTATCCTCTATCCTATCCTATCCTCTATCCTATCCTATCGTCTATCCTATCCTATCCTATACTCTATCCTATCCTATCCTCTATCCTATCCTATCCTCTATCCTATCCTATCGTCTATCCTATCCTCTATCCTATCCTATCCTCTATCCTATCCTATCCTCAATCCTATCCTATCCTCTATCCTATCTTATCCTCTATCCTATCCTATCTTCTATCCTATCCTATCCTCTATCCTATCAAATCCCCTATCCTATCCTCTATCCTATCCTATCCTGTATCCTATGCCAGTCTCTATCCTATCCTATCATCTATCCTCAATCCTATCCTTTCCTGTATCCTATCCAATCCTCTATCCTATCCTATCGTCTATCCTATCCTTTATCCTATCCTATCGTCTATCCTATCCTCTATCCTATCCTATCCTCTATCCTATCCTATCCTATCCTCTATCCTATTTTTTTTTTTTTTTTTTTTTTTTTTTTCCGAGGAGGTAATCTCGTTACGGATACCCGAACCCCCCCGGGGGGGGTGGTCCGGGTTATGTGGGACTCCTCGGCTGGTTGGTGCAACGCCGAGTATACCCACTAACTCCTCCCCGTCCGTCCCTAGACTCCTGGGGGCACCCGTGCTCTGCGCGCGCATGTCAATCCGGTGTGCCCCCGCCTTAGCATACCACCCAGGGGGGGACGCGGCCCCCTCCCGTACCTACTCTATCCGAAGGCACCACGCAACGGACGACGTGGCGCCTTCCCCCCTGTTAGGCCGCCCGATGAGCATCCGAGCCCCCGCTCGAGATGCCCGGCGGCCTCCGGGGACGCCGTTGGTGACCGAGTGTAAGGGGATATCCGATCCCCCGCCTCGAGATCATCAAGGGCGTCCCCGCTCGCGTCAGAGGCGTCGCAACGGGGGTACGCCCCCGGGGCGTACCCTGCGCCGCCTCCCCCCCCTTCGGCCGGGATCGTGATTACGCTCCCGATCCCGTTCCGCAGCCTCCTTCCGCAGCATAACCCGCTCGCAGAAGGAAGCGAACCCCCTCCACGCCTCCTCGCCACCGGCTGCCGCAGCGACGACAGCCGGGAGCGAGAGGTCGTGGCCCACCGCGCGCCGCAGGGCACGGCGCTCTCCCCCCCATGCCGGACACTCCTCCAGAGTGTGTTGCGCCGTGTCCCGCGGCTCGCCGCAGTGGTGACACGCCTCCTCGGTCTCCCTCCCGATGCGACACAGGTAGTCGCCGAAGCACCCGTGCCCGCTCATCACCTGCGTCACACGGTAGGAGACCCTATGCCCCATCCATCCCCTGTTCCATTGATCGAACACCGGGAGGATGGCCCGAACGGCCCGCCTCTCGCCCTCCCTCGTCCCGGGAAGGCTATCGCGCCACTCCCGGGCTGCGTGCCGCCGAGCATGTCGCCTGAGCTCATCCACCATGAGCCGCGCCTGATCCGGGGCCACCCCCCGGAGCCGGAGTTCCCTGGAGTGCGTATGCACATCCGCCAACACGCGGGCCTCCAGCTCGAGGGGGATCAGCCCCGACATCACCATCGCCGTCGCGTATGAAATGGTGCGGTACCCCCGCACGATGCCTATGGCCAGCCTGCGCTCGATGCGACGCAGCAGCGACCGTGTGCCGCCACTGCGCCCCCTAGCCAAGACATCGCGCGCCCATACAGGGGCTCCGTACAGGACCAAAACTCGCACCACCACCGCGAACAGACGACGCACCCGTCCACAGGGTCCCCCGAGATTCGGGAGAAGGCGACCGAGCGCAGCGGTCGCCCTCTCCGCCCGGGGCGCCAGCGACTCAAGGTGGCGGTCAAAACGCCACCGGCCGTCAAGCTCGAGTCCCAGGTACCGCATCTGGGACCCGACCTTGACCATCCCCTCCCCCACGCAGATCCAGCACTGGGGAGGCGCCGCCAACCGGGCCGAACGGAGAAACCACATGGCCCTGGTTTTCTCGACGGACACCTCTAGGCCCAGCGACCGGATCGCGCGCACCGCGCGCCACGCGCCGCGCTCCGCCAGGCAGATGGCCTCCTTCGCATACCTCCCGGTGGCCAATACCAGCGTGTCGTCGGCGTAACACGTCAGGCTGACCCCGGGAGGCATCTCCTCCCGCAGGACGCGATCGTACGCAAGATTCCACAGCAACGGGCCCAACACCGAGCCCTGCGGAACCCCGCGCACGACGCCCCTGCGCACCATCCCGTACCGGCCGGGATACTCTATACCCCTGTCGGAGAGATAGCTCCCGATCACCCTTCTGAGATACAGAGGCACCCGGTGGAAGACCAGGGCCTCCATTATCCGATCCCAGGGGACGGTGTTGAACGCGTTAGCGATATCCAAGGATATCGCCAACGCAACACCGCCCCCCCTCGTACAGGCCTCCGAGAGAGCCCTCACCCGCTGAATAGCGTCGACGGTGGAGAGACCCTCCCGGAAGCCGAATTGAACCCCGCTCAGATCGGGGACCCCTCCCGCCGACAGGTGCCGGACGAGGCGTCCAACGAGTACGCGCTCGAACAACTTCCCCGCCTCGTCCAGCAGACAAATTGGCCGGTACCCTGAGGGCGAGTCCCGGGACTTGCCCCCCTTCGGAAGGAGGACCAACCTGCCCGACTTCCACTCCGTGGGGAACACCCCCTCCCTCAGACAGCCGTTATACAGCTGCCGGAGTTCGGCGGCGAGTCCCCCCTCCAGGGCCAAGACCAACGCGCGGCCCGGCACCCCGTCCGGGCCCGGGGCCTTGTGGCCCACCCGCCGCGCCCTGGCCATCGCCTCACCCAGCTCGCCGGCCGACACCTCCCACTCTGCGGACCAGGAGAGAGGCTCCTGTTCCCAATGGGAGCGGCGCAGTTGTCCCCCCTCTCGCGGGAAGAGGGACGCCACCACTCCCTCGAGCAGGTGGGGGTCCATCGACTCCGTCACCGGAGGCGCCCACGCGCGCAGCTTGTTCATGACAAGCTTGTACGGGCGCCCCCATGGATCGGAGTCCACCGTGCCGACGAGCTCCGACCACGCGTCGGCCTTGGCCCGCGCGATAGCCCTGCGGAGAACCCCGAGCGCGGCTCGGTACTCCCCGCCGAGCCTCGCCGTCGCCTCCTCGTCGTCGCGCCTCCTACGCGCTCGGCCGTACCGACGCCGCGCGGCATTGCAGGCACGCCGGAGCTCCGCAATGCCGGCGGACCACCAGTACGCCGCCCTCCTGGGGGCGAACCGGCTGCGGGGCATGGCGGTGTCGCACACCGCCGTCATTACCTCCCGCAGCCGCCTCGCCCCTTGCGCAGGCGCCAGCTCCGACAGGGCCGGCCCCGTCCATGTCGCCGCGGCTACCGCGGCACCGAACGCGTCCGCGTCCAGCCGCTTCAAGGCCCATCGCGGCCGTCGGTCCCCCCGGCCCGGCCGGGAATCCCGCGCGTGGAGGGTGGGCCACACGTCCATGACGATGGGCGTATGGTCTGACGCAATCTCTATCTCCTCGGCCACCCTCCATCCCGACACCCGGCGCACGGCCGAGGGAGTCCCCCATGTCAGGTCGACAATCGAGACCCCCTGCGGACGCACGCACGTCGGCGTGGATCCCCGGTTAATCAACCGGAGATCCAGGCCGGCCGCCCAGGTTAACACCTCGCTACCCCTAGTGGTCGTCCTGGGACTCCCCCACGATACCGCGTGGGCATTGAAGTCTCCCAAAACGAGAACCGGGCGGGCGCTGCACCGCGCGATGCAGCTGTTCAGCCCGCCCAGGAACCCCCGAAATTGATCGAGGCCACAGCTCGGCGAGATGTAGATCCCGACAACCGCGATGTCCCCCCATTGCACCGCCACGAATCCCTCGCCCCGCTCCAGAAGGGAGACCGACGGGGACCCGGGGCGGCTTCCCGCCACTATTACTACGGAGCCGATCTCGTCCCCCACCCAGAAGGGGTGTTCGGGGATTGCGTACGGCTCCGCCGCAACTGCCAGCCCAGTCCCCCACTCGCGCACGGCTTGGACAAACAGGTCCTGTGCCGCGCGCGAGTGGTTGAGGTTCGCCTGCAGAACCGGAGTAGGATTAAAAGTACCTACTCTAACATGGGCTCTGCAGAGTCCCCTCCCTGGGAGGTCCGGGCCCCCGGCGCCGTCTGCGGCCGCTGCGCGGATGCAGCCCCAGACGCGCCCTTCTCTTTCGTCGCCGCGCGGCCCCTCTTGGGAGCCGGGGCACACGCTTTGGCCCCGAATCTATGGCCCGATGGTCTCCCCAGGTCCGCGCAGAGCGGACACCTGGGGGCGGCCTTACAGGCCGAAGCCCGGTGCTCCGCCGCCCCGCAGCGGTAGCACATCGCGCCTCTGTCGACCGCGCTCTTGCATGTCGCCCGCGTGTGCCCCGTCTCCAAACAACGGAAGCATTGGAGGGGCCGCTCCCTCAGCGCCTCGACGCGGGCCGAGGACCAGCCGACCAGCAGCCGGCCTCCCGCCAACACTTTCTTGACGGCCGCGAGGGGGCCCTGGGCCCAACAGGAGCCCAGCGCCTGCTCCGAGGCGGGTCTGCGGATCTCGTCGACCCGGAACTCCGCCGCGGAACACCCCCCCGCCGCCGCCAGCGCCGCCGCTACGTCCCCGGGCGACACCGAGTCGTCCAGGCCCGCCACGCGCACCTCGCCGCGCTTGACCGCCTGGGAGACCTTAACCCCGGTCCCCCCAAGCGCCTCGGCGATCCTCCCGGAGAGGGCCCGTGCCTTCTCCTGGCACCCCGTGCCCCTGACCTCCAGGAGGATCCCGCCGGTTTTCGACCGCCTGGGAAGCACCCCCGACTCGATCCCGATAGCCTTGAGGTCCACCCTCTCTTTTGCCCTGGCCATCACCTCCGAATAAGTGAGCTTGCAGCTCTCGGGGATGGTGATGGCCACTGCTCCCGTTCTGGGGGTGCGTCCCAGGCCACCGTCCCTCCCGGCGGCGGGCTTCGCCGCGCTCGCGCCGCCCTGCACTCGTGCGCCGCCCGCCGCCCTCGGCTCCCACGCAGCCTGCAGCCGTGAAGCGGCGGCAGCTGCCTCGGCCGCGGCTGCTCTCGCCGCAGCCTCCTCCGCGGCCATCTTCTTCTTGGCCCTCTTCGCCGCCTTGCTCGTCACCTCCATCCACGAGGCCGGGACGACCGGTGGCGGAATGATAACGGGGGGCACCACCCTCACGTTGGACACGACCACCGGTCCAGTCCCCTTGGTGACAGACGTCGCCGGCAGAGAAGCCACCGGCGTCGCCTCGCGCGCCGATTTACCCTCCGCCCGGAGGGCCGGGGCCAAACCGGCCAGAATCGTCCGGAACCGCTCCTCCATCCGGGCCTCTAGCTCCCGGTTCCTGGCCGTTATCAGCGCGCCGACCCGGAGAAGCAGGGCTTCGGAGTCCAAAACTCCCGCTCCCTCCCCCGACGGTCCCATCGCCTCCATCCCCCGCGTACGGACCCCCGCTGTCGAGGAGGCGGGGGGCGCTTCCCCTATTGGCGCATGTCCCGCCCGGCGACCGCTGTCGGTGTTCGCCCGCCGCCCGGCCTCCATTGACCGGAGCCTCGCCCGGAGGTCACCCGCCTCCTTCGCGAGGGCCGCGTTCTGCTCGCGGAGGCGGGCCACCTCCTGGCTACCCTGCCACGCCATCCCGGTAAAGCACCGCTGCATCAAGGTGGTGCAGTGGGCCCTGGCGACTGCAGAACAATCCCGCAAGTCTTTAGCCAGGTCCCCCTTGAGGCCCTTTGAGACGGTGGAGACTCTCTCCACCCTCAACATCGCCTCCTCCACCTCCCCTACTAGCTGCGCTGTCGGCATCCTCCCACCCAGCTCGATGAGGTCATCCACCCTCCTCGTCTGACTCCTCTCGGCGCGGCCGCCGAGGGCCAGATCCATGGTGGGCGTCCCCGACGAGCCCTCCCCGGGGTCCGTCCGCGACACCGACCCGCCGCGGGTGTGCTGCCCCCCCTCTAACCGGGCACGCTTGGGGTCAGAGACCCCAGATGTCGCGCCCCGCTTCTCCGCGCCCCCGCGCGTCACGATCGAGCCGACGGAGCTCGAGATGGAGATGATTGTTTCATCCCCATCCGAGTCCTCGTCCGCGATGACCACGACCGCGTCCTCCCCGGCAGTAATCGTTGCCATCCCCTCCCCGTCAGTGACCGCTGCCGTCTCTTCCCCCGCCGCAGCTGCTGCCGTATCGGCAGCCTCCCCCACAACATCAAGGTTTTTATTATACGATTCCATATCTGGTCCCACGAGATTGGCAGGAAAAAACACGTCCGCCCGGGCAGAGCCTCCTTGCCCGGGTAAGGCTAATTTCAACTGGAGTTCGCCAGGTATCCAGAGATGGTGCGCTAGTGGCTGATGTACCCCACCAGCCGCGCCCTGTAGCCAGGGCGTACCCTCTCACCGCGCACCTAAGCTTAGGGCATTAGGGATTTTTATAGAGGTTATCATCCTCGCGGCCCGGCCGATTAAGGCAAGACCACCGTTCCGGTAAAACATGACCACCGGTTTACGGCAAGGGCCCTGCGGCGACCTCCCCGGTCGTTATCGCAGGACCCATTCCGCGGTTTTTTATCCCTCCGTGTGAGCCTTACCGGCAAGGGAGGCCCTGCCAGGATCCGAAGATCCCGCCGGCATCGCCTCATACATCATTGGGACTACTTTCCGCGGAATACCCCTCGCTCCGTTAGCAACACACAACTATGTGTGTTCCCAGGGACCACCACGAGGAGGTGGAGCGTAGAGGATTTTAGGGATATGACCGCCACCACTGTGGCATACCTTGTAGTGGATCCGAGTCACCACTACTAAGCCCATATCCCCTCGGTCCCCATCCTATCCTCTATCCTATCCTATCCTCTATCCTATCCTATCCTCTATCCGATCCTATCTTCTATCCTATCCTATCCTCTATCCTATCAAATCCCCTATCCTATCCTCTGTCCTATCCTATCCTCTATCCTATCCTATCCTCTATCCTATCCTCTATCCTATCCTATCCTCTATTCTATCCTATCCTCAATCCTATCCTATCCTCTATCCGATCCTATCTTCTATCCTATCCTATCCTCCATCCTATCAAATCCCCTATCCTATCCTCTGTCCTATCCTATCCTCTATCCTATCCTATCCTCTATCCTATCAAATCCCCTATCCTATCCTCTATCCTATCCTATCATCTATCCTCTATCCTATCCAATCCTCTATCCTATCCTATCCTCTATCCTATCCTGTCCTCTATCCTATCCTATCCTATCCTCTATCCTATCCTCTATCCTACCCTATCCTCTATCTTATCCTATCCAATCCCCTATCCTATGCTCTTTCCTATCCTATCCTCTATCCTATCCTATCCTCTATCGTATCCTATCGTCTATCCTATCCTCTGTCCTATCCTATCCTCTATCCTATCCTATCCTCTATCCTATCCTATCCTCTATCCTATCCTATCGTCTATCCTATCCTCTATCCTATCCTATCCTCTATCCTATCCTATCCTCTATCCTATCCTATCCTCTATCCTATCCTATCTTCTATCGTATCCTATCCTCTATCCTATCAAATCACCTATCCTATCCCCTATCCTATCCTATATCCTAGCCTATCCTGTATCCTATCCTATCCTCTATCCTATCAAATCCCCTATCCTATCCTCTATCCTATCCTATCCTGTATCCTATGCCAGTCTCTATCCTATCCTATCATCTATCCTCAATCCTATCCTTTCCTGTATCCTATCCAATCCTCTATCCTATCCTATCCTGTATCCTATCCAATCCTCTATCCTACCCTGTCCTCTATCCTATCCTATCCTCTATCCTATCCTGTCCTCTATCCTATCCTATCCTCTATCCTATCCTATCGTCTGTCCTATCCTCTATCCTATCCTATCCTCTATCCGATCCTATCTTCTATCCTATCCTATCCTGTATCCTATCAAATCCCCTATCCTATCCTCTGTCCTATCATATCCTCTATCCTATCCTATCCTCTATCCTATCAAATCCCCTATCCTATCCTCTATCCTATCCTATCATCTATCCTCTATCCTATCCAATCCTCTATCCTATCCTATCCTCTATCCTATCCTGTCCTCTATCCTATCCTATCCTCTATCCTATCCTCTATCCTACCCTATCCTCTATCCAATCCTATCCAATCCCCTATCCTATGCTCTATCCTATCCTATCCTCTATCCTATCCTATCCTCTATCGTATCCTATCGTCTATCCTATCCTCTGTCCTATCCTATCCTCTATCCTATCCTATCCTCTATCCTATCCTATCCTCTATCCTATCCTATCCTCTATCCTATCCTATCGTCTATCCTATCCTCTATCCTATCCTATCCTCTATCCTATCCTATCCTATCCTCTATCCGATCCTATCTTCTATCCTGTCCTATCCTCTATCCTATCAAATCCCCTATCCTATCCTCTGTCCTATCCTATCCTATCCTCTATCCTATCCTATCCTCTATCCTATCAAATCCCCTATCCTATCCTCTATCCTATCCTATCACCTATCCTCTATCCTATCCAATCCTATATCCTATCCTATCCTCTGTCCTATCCTATCCTCTATCCTATCCTATCCTCTATCCTATCAAATCCCCTATCCTATCCTCTATCCTATCCTATCATCTATCCTCTATCCTATCCAATCCTCTATCCTATCCTATCTTCTATCCTATCATATCCTCTATCCTATCCTAACCTCTATCATATCCTATCCTCTATCCTATCCTATCCTGTATCCTATCCTATCCCCTATCCTATCCTATCCTCTATCCTATCCTATCCTCTATCCTATCCTATCGTCTATCCTATCCTCTATCCTATCCTATCCTCTATCCTATCCTATCCTCTATCCTATCCTATCCTCTATCCTATCCTATCCTCTATCCTATCCTATCTTCTATCGTATCCTATCCTCTATCCTATCAAATCCCCTATCCTATCCCCTATCCTATCCTATATCCTAGCCTATCCTCTATCCTATCCTATCCTCTATCCTATCAAATCCCCTATCCTATCCTCTATCCTATCCTATCCTGTATCCTATGACAGCCTCTATCCTATCCTATCATCTATCCTCAATCCTATCCTTTCCTGTATCCTATCCAATCCTCTATCCTATCCTATCCTGTATCCTATCCAATCCTCTATCCTACCCTGTCCTCTATCCTATCCTATCCTCTATCCTATCCTATCCTCTATCCTCTCCTATCGTCTATCCTATCCTCTATCCTATCCTATCCTCTATCCTATCCTATCATCTATCCTATCCTATCCTCTATCCTATCCTATCCTCTATCCTATCCTATCCTCTATCCTATCCTATCCTCTATCCTATCCTATCGTCTATCCTATCCTCTATCCTATCCTATCGTCTATCCTATCCTCTATCCTATCCTATCCTCTATCCTATCCTATCCTCTATCCTATCCTATCATCTATCCTCTATCCTATCCAATCCTCTATCCTATCCTATCCTCTATCCTATCCTGTCCTCTATTCTATCCTATCTTCTATCCTATCGTCTATCCTATCCTATCTTCTATCCTATCCTATCCCCTATCCTATCTTCTGTCCTATCCTATCCTCTATCCTATCCTATCTTCTATCCTATCCTATCCTATATCCTATCAAATCCAATATCCTATCCTCTATCCTATCCTATCCTCTATCCTATCCTATCATCTATCCTATCCTATCCTCTATCCTATCCTATCGTCTATCCTATCCTCTATCCTATCCTCTAGTCTATCCTATCCTCTATCCTATCCTTTCCTCTATCCTATCCTATCCTCAATCCTATCCTATCCTCTATCCGATCCTATCTTCTATCCTATCCTATCCTCTATCCTATCAAATCCCCTATCCTATCCTCTGTCCTATCCTATCCTCTATCCTATCCTATCCTCTATCCTATCAAATCCCCTATCCTATCCTCTATCCTATCCTATCCTCTATCCTATCCTATCCTCTATCGTATCCTATCGTCTATCCTATCCTCTGTCCTATCCTATCCTCTATCCTATCCTATCCTCTATCCTATCCTATCCTCTATCGTATCCTATCGTCTATCCTATCCTCTGTCCTATCCTATCCTCTATCCTATCCTATCCTCTATCCTATCCTATCCTCTATCCTATCCTATCCTCTATCCTATCCTATCGTCTATCCTATCCTCTATCCTATCCTATCCTCTATCCTATCAAATCCCCTATCCTATCCTCTATCCTATCCTATCACCTATCCTCTATCCTATCCAATCCTCTATCCTATCCTATCCTCTGTCCTATCCTATCCTCTATCCTATCCTATCCTCTATCCTATCAAATCCCCTATCCTATCCTCTATCCTATCCTATCATCTATCCTCTATCCTATCCAATCCTCTATCCTATCCTATCTTCTATCCTATCCTATCCTCTATCCTATCCTAACCTCTATCATATCCTATCCTCTATCCTATCCTATCCTGTATCCTATCCTATCCTCTATCCTACCCTATCCTCTATCCTATCCTATCGTCTATCCTATCCTCTATCCTATCCTATCCTCTATCCTATCCTATCCTCTATCCTATCCTATCCTCTATCCTATCCTATCCTCTATCCTATCCTATCTTCTATCGTATCCTATCCTCTATCCTATCAAATCCCCTATCCTATCCCCTATCCTATCCTATATCCTAGCCTATCCTCTATCCTATCCTATCCTCTATCCTATCAAATCCCCTATCCTATCCTCTATCCTATCCTATCCTGTATCCTATGCCAGTCTCTATCCTATCCTATCATCTATGCTCAATCCTATCCTTTCCTGTATCCTATCCAATCCTCTATCCTATCCTATCCTGTATCCTATCCAATCCTCTATCCTACCCTGTCCTCTATCCTATCCTATCCTCTATCCTCTCCTATCGTCTATCCTATCCTCTATCCTATCCTATCCTCTATCCTATCCTATCCTCTATCCTATCCTATCATCTATCCTCTATCCTATCCAATCCTCTATCCTATCCTATCCTCTATCCTATCCTATTATCTATCCTCAATCCTATCCTTTCCTGTATCCTATTAAATCCTCTATCCTATCCTGTCCTCTATCCTATCCTATCCTATATCCTATCCGCTATCCCATCCTCTATCCTATCCTATCCTCTATCCTATCAAATCCCCTATCCTATCCTCTATCCTATCCTATCCTCTATCCTATCAAATCCCCTATCGTATCCTCTATCCTATCCTATCATCTATCCTCTATCCTATCCAATCCTCTATCCTATCCTATCCTCTATCCTATCCTGTCCTCTATCCTATCCTATCTTCTATCCTATCCTATCCTCTATCCTATCAAATCCCCTATCCTATCCTCTATCCTATCCTATGCTCTATCCTATCCTATCCTCTATCCTATCCTATCCTCTATCGTATCCTATCGTCTATCCTATCCTCTGTCCTATCCTATCCTCTATCCTATCCTATCCTCTATCCTATCCTATCCTCTATCCTATCCTATCGTCTATCCTATCCTCTATCCTATCCTATCCTCTATCCTATCCTATCCTCTATCCTATCCTATCCTCTATCCGATCCTATCTTCTATCCTATCCTATCCTCTATCCTATCAAATCCCCTATCCTATCCTCTGTCCTATCCTATCCTATCCTCTATCCTATCCTATCCTCTATCCTATCAAATCCCCTATCCTATCCTCTATCCTATCCTATGACCTATCCTCTATCCTATCCAATCCTCTATCCTATCCTATCCTCTGTCCTATCCTATCTTCTATCCTATCCTATCCTCTACCCTATCAAATCCCCTATCCTATCCTCTATCCTATCCTATCCTCTATCCTATCCTATCCTCTATCCTAACCTATCCTCTATCCTATCCTATCCTCTATCCTATCAAATCCCCTATCCTATCCTCTATCCTATCCTATCCTCTATCCATCCTATCCTCTATCGTATCCTATCCTCTATCCTATCAAATCCCCTATCCTATCCTCTGTCCTATCCTATCCTCTATCCTATCTTATCCTCTATCCTATCCTATCCTCTATCCTATCCTATCCTGTATCCTATCCTATCGTCTATCCTATCATCTATCCTATCCTATCATCTATCCTATCCTATCATCTATCCTATCCTATCGTCTATCCAATCCTCTATCCTATCCTATCCTCTATCCTATCCTATCCTCTATCATATCCTATCATCTATCCTATCCTATCCTCTATCCTATCCTCTATCCTATCCTCTATCCTATCCTATCCTCTATCCTATCCTATCGTCTATCCTATCCTATCCTATCCTCTATCGTTTCCTATCCTCTATCCTATCCTATCTTCTATCCTATCCTATCCTCTATCCTATCAAATCCCCTATCCTATCCTCTATCCTATCCTATCCTCTATCCTATCCTATCCTCTATCCTAACCTATCCTCTATCCTATCCTATCCTCTATCCTATCAAATCCCCTATCCTATCCTCTATCCTATCCTATCCTCTATCCTATCCTATCCTCTATCCTATCCTATCCTCTATCCTATCAAATCCCCTATCCTATCCTCTGTCCTATCCTATCCTCTATCCTATCTTATCCTCTATCCTATCCTATCCTCTATCCTATCCTATCCTCTATCCTATTCTATCGTCTATCCTATCATCTATCCTATCCTATCATCTATCCTATCCTATCCTCTATCCTATCCTATCGTCTATCCAATCCTCTATCCTATCCTATCCTCTATCCTATCCAACCTCTATCCTATCCTATCCTTTATCCTATCCTATCCTCTATCCTATCCTATCCTCTATCCTATCCTATCCTCTATCCTATCCTATCCTCTATCCTATCCTATCCTCTATCCTATCCTATCCTCTATCCTATCCTATCCTCTATCCTATCCTATCCTCTATCCTATCCTATCCTCTGTCCTATCATCTATCCTATCCTATCATCTATCCTATCCTATCCTCTATCCTATCCTATCGTCTATCCAATCCTCTATCCTATCCTATCCTCTATCCTATCCTATCCTCTATCCTATCCTATCCTCTATCCTATCCTATCCTCTATCCTATCCTATCCTCTATCCTATCCTATCCTCTATCCTATCCTATCCTCTATCCTATCCTATCCTCTATCCTATCCTATCCTCTATCCTATCCTATCCTCTATCCTATCCTATCCTCTATCCTATCATATCCTCTATCCTATCCTATCCTCTATCCTATCCTATCCTCTATCCTATCCTATCCTCTATCCTATCCTATCCTCTATCCTATCCTATCCTCTATCCTATCCTATCCTCTATCCTATCCTATCCTCTATCCTATCCTATCCTCTATCCTATCAAATCCCCTATCCTATCCTCTGTCCTATCCTATCCTCTATCCTATCCTCTATCCTATCCTATCCTCTATCCTATCCTATCCTCTATCCTATCCTATCGTCTATCCTATCCTCTATCCTATCCTATCCTCTATCCTATCCTATCCTCTATCCTATCCTATCCTCTATCCTATCCTATCCTCTATCCTATCCTATCCTCTATCCTGTCCTATCCTCTATCCTATCCTATCCTCTATCCTATCCTATCCTCTATCCTATCCTATCCTCTATCCTATCCTATCCTCTATCCTATCATATCCTCTATCCTATCCTATCCTCTATCCTATCCTATCCTCTATCCTATCCTATCCTCTATCCTATCCTATCCTCTATCCTATCCTATCCTCTATCCTATCCTATCCTCTATCCTATCCTATCCTCTATCCTATCCTATCCTCTATCCTATCCTATCCTCTATCCTATCAAATCCCCTATCCTATCCTCTGTCCTATCCTATCCTCTATCCTATCCTCTATCCTATCCTATCCTCTATCCTATCAAATCCCCTATCCTATCCTCTATCCTATCCTATCCTGTATCCTATCCAATCCTCTATCCTATCCTATCATCTATCCTCAATCCGATCCTTTCCTGTATCCTATCCAATCCTCTATCCTATCCTGTCCTCTATCGTCTATCCTATCCTCTATCCTATCCTATCCTCTATCCTATCCTATCGTCTATCCTATCCTCTATCCTATCCTATCCTCTATCCTATCCTATCCTCTATCCTATCCTATCCTCTATCCTATCCTATCCTCTATCCTATCCTATCATCTATCCTATCCTATCATCTATCCTATCCTATCCTCTATCCTATCCTATCCTCTATCCTATCCTATCCTCTATCCTATCCTATCCTCTATCCTATCCTATCCTCTATCCTATCCTATCCTCTATCCTATCCTATCCTCTATCCTATCCTATCCTCTATCCTATCCTATCCTCTATCCTATCCTATCCTATCCTCTATCCTATCCTATCCTCTATCCTATCCTATCCTCTATCCTATCCTATCCTCTATCCTATCCTATCCTCTATCCTATCCTATCCTCTATCCTATCCTATCCTCTATCCTATCCTAACCTCTATCCTATCCTATCCTCTATCCTATCCTATCCTCTATCCTATCCTATCCTCTATCCTATCCTATCCTCTATCCTATCCTATCCTCTATCCTATCCTATCCTCTATCCTATCCTATCCTCTATCCTATCCTATCCTCTATCCTATCCTATCCTCTATCCTATCCTATCGTCTATCCTATCCTCTATCCTATCCTATCCTCCATCCTGTCCTATCCTCTATCCTATCCTATCCTCTATCCTATCCTATCCTCTATCCTATCAAATCCCCTATCCTATCCTCTGTCCTATCCTATCCTCTATCCTATCTTATCCTCTATCCTATCCAATCCTCTATCCTATCCTGTCCTCTATCCTATCCTATCCTCTATCCTATCCTATCCTCTATCCTATCCTATCCTCTATCCTATCCTATCCTCTATCCTATCAAATCCCCTATCCTATCGTCTATCCTATCCTCTATCCCATCCTATCCTCCATCCTATCCTATCCTCTATCCTATAATATCCTCTATCCTATCCTATCCTCTATCCTATCCTATCCTCTATCCTATCCTATCGTCAATCCTATCCTCTATCCTATCCTATCCCCTATCCCATCCTATCCTATTCTCTATCCTATCCTATCCTCTATCCTATCCTCTATCCTATCCTCTATCCTATCCTATCCTCTATCCTATCCTATCGTCTATCCTATCCTATCCTATACTCTATCCTATCCTATCCTCTATCCTATCCTATCCTCTATCCTATCCTATCCTCTATCCTATCCTATCGTCTATCCTATCCTCTATCCTATCCTATCCTCTATCCTATCCTATCCTCTATCCTATCCTATCCTCTATCCTATCTTATCCTCTATCCTATCCTATCTTCTATCCTATCCTATCCTCTATCCTATCAAATCCCCTATCCTATCCTCTATCCTATCCTATCCAATCCTCTATCCGATCCTATCCTCTATCCTATCCTATCATCTATCCTCAATCCTATCCTATCGTCTATCCTATCCTCTATCCTATCCTATCCTCTATCCTATCAAATCCCCTATCCTATCCTCTATCCTATCCTATCCTCTATCCTATCCTATCCTCTATCCTATCCTATCCTCTATCCTATCCTATCCTCTATCCTATCCTATCCTCTATCCTATCCTATCCTCTATCCTATCCTATCCTCTATCCTATCCTATCCTCTATCCTATCCTATCCTATCCTCTATCCTATCCTATCCTCTATCCTATCCTCTATCCTATCCTATCCTCTATCCTATCCTATCCTCTATCCTATCCTATCCTCTATCCTATCCTATCCTCTATCCTATCCTATCCTCTATCCTATCCTATCCTCTATCCTATCCTATCCTCTATCCTATCCTATCCTCTATCCTATCCTATCCTCTATCCTATCCTATCCTCTATCCTATCCTATCCTCTATCCTATCCTATCCTATCCTCTATCCTATCCTATCCTCTATCCTATCCTATCCTCTATCCTATCCTATCCTCTATCCTATCCTATCCTTTATCCTATCCTATCCTCTATCCTATCCTATCCTCTATCCTATCCTATCCTCTATCCTATCCTATCCTCTATCCTATCCTATCCTCTATCCTATCCTATCCTCTATCCTATCCTATCCTCTATCCTATCCTATCCTCTATCCTATCCTATCCTCTATCCTATCCTATCCTCTATCCTATCCTATCCTCTATCCTATCCTATCCTCTATCCTATCCTATCCTCTATCCTATCCTATCCTCTATCCTATCCTATCCTCTATCCTATCCTATCGTCTATCCTATCCTATCCTCTATCCTATCAAATCCCCTATCCTATCCTCTATCCTATCCTATCATCTATCCTCTATCCTATCCAATCCTCTATCCTATCCTATCTTCTATCCTATCCTATCCTCTATCCTATCCTAACCTCTATCATATCCTATCCTCTATCCTATCCTATCCTGTATCCTATCCTATCCTCTATCCTACCCTATCCTCTATCCTATCCTATCGTCTATCCTATCCTCTATCCTATCCTATCCTCTATCCTATCCTATCCTCTATCCTATCCTATCCTCTATCCTATCCTATCCTCTATCCTATCCTATCCTCTATCCTATCCTATCTTCTATCGTATCCTATCCTATTCTCTATCCTATCCTATCCTCTATCCTATCCTCTATCCTATCCTCTATCCTATCCTATCCTCTATCCTATCCTATCGTCTATCCTATCCTATCCTATACTCTATCCTATCCTATCCTCTATCCTATCCTATCCTCTATCCTATCCTATCCTCTATCCTATCCTATCCTCTATCCTATCCTATCGTCTATCCTATCCTCTATCCTATCCTATCCTCTATCCTATCCTATCCTCTATCCTATCCTATCCTCTATCCCATCTTATCCTCTATCCTATCCTATCTTCTATCCTATCCTATCCTCTATCCTATCAAATCCCCTATCCTATCCTCTATCCTAACCTATCCAATCCTCTATCCGATCCTATCCTCTATCCTATCCTATCCTGTATCCTATCCAATCCTCTATCCTATCCTATCATCTATCCTCAATCCGATCCTTTCCTGTATCCTATCCAATCCACTATCCTATCCTGTCCTCTATCGTCTATCCTATCCTCTATCCTATCCTATCCTCTATCCTATCCTATCGTCTATCCTATCCTCTATCCTATCCTATCCTCTATCCTATCCTATCCTCTATCCTATCCTATCCTCTATCCTATCCTATCCTCTATCCTATCCTATCCTCTATCCTATCCTATCCTCTATCCTATCCTATCCTCTATCCTATCCTATCCTCTATCCTATCCTATCCTCTATCCTATCCTATCCTCTATCCTATCCTATCCTCTATCCTATCCTATCCTCTATCCTATCCTATCCTCTATCCTATCCTATCCTATCCTCTATCCTATCCTATCCTCTATCCTATCCTATCCTCTATCCTATCCTATCCTCTATCCTATCCTATCCTTTATCCTATCCTATCCTCTATCCTATCCTATCCTCTATCCTATCCTATCCTCTATCCTATCCTATCCTCTATCCTATCCTATCCTCTATCCTATCCTATCCTCTATCCTATCCTATCCTCTATCCTATCCTATCCTCTATCCTATCCTATCCTCTATCCTATCCTATCCTCTATCCTATCCTATCCTCTATCCTATCCTATCCTCTATCCTATCCTATCCTCTATCCTATCCTATCCTCTATCCTATCCTATCGTCTATCCTACCCTATCCTCTATCCTATCAAATCCCCTATCCTATCCTCTATCCTATCCTATCCTATCCTCTATCCTATCCTATCCTCTATCCTATCCTATCCTCTATCCTATCCTATCCTCTATCCTATCCTATCCTCTATCCTATCCTATCCTCTATCCTATCCTATCCTCTATCCTATCCTATCCTCTATCCTATCCTATCCTCTATCCTATCCTATCCTCTATCCTATCCTATCCTCTATCCTATCCTATCCTCTATCCTATCCTATCCTCTATCCTATCCTATCCTCTATCCTATCCTATCCTCTATCCTATCCTATCCTCTATCCTATCCTATCTTCTATCGTATCCTATCCTCTATCCTATCAAATCCCCTATCCTATCCCCTATCCTATCCTATATCCTAGCCTATCCTCTATCCTATCCTATCCTCTATCCTATCAAATCCCCTATCCTATCCTCTATCCTATCCTATCCTGTATCCTATGCCAGTCTCTATCCTATCCTATCATCTATCCTCAATCCTATCCTTTCCTGTATCCTATCCAATCCTCTATCCTATCCTATCCTGTATCCTATCCAATCCTCTATCCTACCCTGTCCTCTATCCTATCCTATCCTCTATCCTCTCCTATCGTCTATCCTATCCTCTATCCTATCCTATCCTCTATCCTATCCTATCCTCTATCCTATCCTATCCTCTATCCTATCCTATCATCTATCCTCTATCCTATCCAATCCTCTATCCTATCCTATCCTCTATCCTATCCTATCATCTATCCTCAATCCTATCCTTTCCTGTATCCTATTAAATCCTCTATCCTATCCTGTCCTCTATCCTATCCTATCCTATATCCTATCCGCTATCCCATCCTCTATCCTATCCTATCCTCTATCCTATCAAATCCCCTATCCTATCCTCTATCCTATCCTATCCTGTATCCTATCCAATCCTCTATCCTATCCTATCATCTATCCTCAATCTGATCCTTTCCTGTATCCTATCCTATCCTCTATCCTATCAAATCCCCTATCCTATCCTCTGTCCTATCCTATCCTCTATCCTATCCTATCCTCTATCCTATCAAATCCCCTATCCTATCCTCTATCCTATCCTATCATCTATCCTCTATCCTATCCAATCCTCTATCCTATCCTATCCTCTATCCTATCCTGTCCTCTATCCTATCCTATCTTCTATCCTATCCTATCCTCTATCCTATCAAATCCCCTATCCTATCCTCTATCCTATCCTATGCTCTATCCTATCCTATCCTCTATCCTATCCTATCCTCTATCGTATCCTATCGTCTATCCTATCCTCTGTCCTATCCTATCCTCTATCCTATCCTATCCTCTATCCTATCCTATCCTCTATCCTATCCTATCCTCTATCCTATCCTATCGTCTATCCTATCCTCTATCCTATCCTATCCTCTATCCTATCCTATCCTCTATCCTATCCTATCCTCTATCGGATCCTATCTTCTATCCTATCCTATCCTCTATCCTATCAAATCCCCTATCCTATCCTCTGTCCTATCCTATCCTATCCTCTATCCTATCCTATCCTCTATCCTATCAAATCCCCTATCCTATCCTTATCCTATCCTATGACATATCCTCTATCCTATCCAATCCTCTATCCTATCCTATCGTCTATCCTATCCTCTATCCTATCCTATCCTCTATCCTATCCTATCCTCTATCCTATCCTATCCTCTATCGGATCCTATCTTCTATCCTATCCTATCCTCTATCCTATCAAATCCCCTATCCTATCCTCTGTCCTATCCTATCCTATCCTCTATCCTATCCTATCCTCTATCCTATCAAATCCCCTATCCTATCCTCTATCCTATCCTATGACATATCCTCTATCCTATCCAATCCTCTATCCTATCCTATCCTCTGTCCTATCCTATCTTCTATCCTATCCTATCCTCTATCCTATCAAATCCCCTATCCTATCCTCTATCCTATCCTATCCTCTATCCTATCCTATCCTCTATCCTAACCTATCCTCTATCCTATCCTATCCTCTATCCTATCAAATCCCCTATCCTATCCTCTATCCTATCCTATCCTCTATCCTATCCTATCCTCTATCGTATCCTATCCTCTATCCTATCAAATCCCCTATCCTATCCTCTGTCCTATCCTATCCTCTATCCTATCTTATCCTCTATCCTATCCTATCCTCTATCCTATCCTATCCTCTATCCTATCCTATCGTCTATCCTATCATCTATCCTATCCTACCATCTATCCTATCCTATCATCTATCCTATCCTATCGTCTATCCAATCCTCTATCCTATCCTATCCTCTATCCTATCCTATCCTCTATCATATCCTATCATCTATCCTATCCTATCCTCTATCCTATCCTCTATCCTATCCTCTATCCTATCCTATCCTCTATCCTATCCTATCCTCTATCCTATCCTACCCTCTATCCTATCAAATCCCCTATCCTATCCTCTGTCCTATCCTATCCTCTATCCTATCTTATCCTCTATCCTATCCTATCCTCTATCCTATCCTATCCTCTATCCTATCCTATCGTCTATCCTATCATCTATCCTATCCTATCATCTATCCTATCCTATCCTCTATCCTATCCTATCGTCTATCCAATCCTCTATCCTATCCTATCCTCTATCCTATCCTATCCTCTATCCTATCCTATCCTCTATCCTATCCTATCCTCTATCCTATCCTATCCTCTATCCTATCCTATCCTCTATCCTATCCTATCCTCTATCCTATCCTATCCTCTATCCTATCCTATCCTCTATCCTATCCTATCCTCTATCCTATCCTATCCTCTATCCTATCCTATCATCTATCCTCAATCCTATCCTTTCCTGTATCCTATTAAATCCTCTATCCTATCCTGTCCTCTATCCTATCCTATCCTCTATCCTATCAAATCCCCTATCCTATCCTCTATCCTATCCTATCCTGTATCCTATCCAATCCTCTATCCTATCCTATCATCTATCCTCAATCTGATCCTTTCCTGTATCCTATCCTATCCTCTATCCTATCAAATCCCCTATCCTATCCTCTGTCCTATCCTATCCTCTATCCTATCCTATCCTCTATCCTATCAAATCCCCTATCCTATCCTCTATCCTATCCTATCATCTATCCTCTATCCTATCCAATCCTCTATCCTATCCTATCCTCTATCCTATCCTGTCCTCTATCCTATCCTATCTTCTATCCTATCCTATCCTCTATCCTATCAAATCCCCTATCCTATCCTCTATCCTATCCTATGCTCTATCCTATCCTATCCTCTATCCTATCCTATCCTCTATCGTATCCTATCGTCTATCCTATCCTCTGTCCTATCCTATCCTCTATCCTATCCTATCCTCTATCCGATCCTATCTTCTATCCTATCCTATCCTCTATCCTATCCTCTATCCGATCCTATCTTCTATCCTATCCTATCCTCTATCCTATCAAATCCCCTATCCTATCCTCTGTCCTATCCTATCCTCTATCCTATCCTATCCTCTATCCTATCAAATCCCCTATCCTATCCTCTATCCTATCCTATCATCTATCCTCTGTCCTATCCTATCCTCTATCCTATCCTATCCTCTATCCTATCAAATCCCCTATCCTATCCTCTATCCTATCCTATCATCTATCCTCTATCCTATCCAATCCTCTATCCTATCCTATCCTCTATCCTATCCTGTCCTCTATCCTATCCTATCTTCTATCCTATCCTATCCTCTATCCTATCAAATCCCCTATCCCATCCTATCCTCTATCCTATCCTATCCTCTATCCTATCCTATCGTCTATCCTATCCTCTATCCTATCCTATCGTCTATCCTATCCTCTATCCTATCCTATCCTCTATCCTATCCTATCCTCTATCCTATCCTATCATCTATCCTCTATCCTATCCAATCCTCTATCCTATCCTATCCTCTATCCTATCCTGTCCTCTATTCTATCCTATCTTCTATCCTATCGTCTATCCTATCCTATCTTCTATCCTATCCTATCCCCTATCCTATCTTCTGTCCTATCCTATCCTCTATCCTATCCTATCTTCTATCCTATCCTATCCTATATCCTATCAAATCCAATATCCTATCCTCTATCCTATCCTATCCTCTATCCTATCCTATCATCTATCCTATCCTATCCTCTATCCTATCCTATCGTCTATCCTATCCTCTATCCTATCCTCTAGTCTATCCTATCCTCTATCCTATCCTTTCCTCTATCCTATCCTATCCTCAATCCTATCCTATCCTCTATCCGATCCTATCTTCTATCCTATCCTATCCTCTATCCTATCAAATCCCCTATCCTATCCTCTGTCCTATCCTATCCTCTATCCTATCAAATCCCCTATCCTATCCTCTATCCTATCCTATCCTCTATCGTATCCTATCGTCTATCCTATCCTCTATCCTATCCTATCCTCTATCGTATCCTATCGTCTATCCTATCCTCTGTCCTATCCTATCCTCTATCCTATCCTATCCTCTATCCTATCCTATCCTCTATCCTATCCTATCCTCTATCCTATCCTATCGTCTATCCTATCCTCTATCCTATCCTATCCTCTATCCTATCAAATCCCCTATCCTATCCTCTATCCTATCCTATCACCTATCCTCTATCCTATCCAATCCTCTATCCTATCCTATCCTCTGTCCTATCCTATCCTCTATCCTATCCTATCCTCTATCCTATCAAATCCCCTATCCTATCCTCTATCCTATCCTATCATCTATCCTCTATCCTATCCAATCCTCTATCCTATCCTATCTTCTATCCTATCCTATCCTCTATCCTATCCTAACCTCTATCATATCCTATCCTCTATCCTATCCTATCCTGTATCCTATCCTATCCTCTATCCTACCCTATCCTCTATCCTATCCTATCGTCTATCCTATCCTCTATCCTATCCTATCCTCTATCCTATCCTATCCTCTATCCTATCCTATCCTCTATCCTATCCTATCCTCTATCCTATCCTATCTTCTATCGTATCCTATCCTCTATCCTATCAAATCCCCTATCCTATCCCCTATCCTATCCTATATCCTAGCCTATCCTCTATCCTATCCTATCCTCTATCCTATCAAATCCCCTATCCTATCCTCTATCCTATCCTATCCTGTATCCTATGCCAGTCTCTATCCTATCCTATCATCTATGCTCAATCCTATCCTTTCCTGTATCCTATCCAATCCTCTATCCTATCCTATCCTGTATCCTATCCAATCCTCTATCCTACCCTGTCCTCTATCCTATCCTATCCTCTATCCTCTCCTATCGTCTATCCTATCCTCTATCCTATCCTATCCTCTATCCTATCCTATCCTCTATCCTATCCTATCATCTATCCTCTATCCTATCCAATCCTCTATCCTATCCTATCCTCTATCCTATCCTATTATCTATCCTCAATCCTATCCTTTCCTGTATCCTATTAAATCCTCTATCCTATCCTGTCCTCTATCCTATCCTATCCTATATCCTATCCGCTATCCCATCCTCTATCCTATCCTATCCTCTATCCTATCAAATCCCCTATCGTATCCTCTATCCTATCCTATCATCTATCCTCTATCCTATCCAATCCTCTATCCTATCCTATCCTCTATCCTATCCTGTCCTCTATCCTATCCTATCTTCTATCCTATCCTATCCTCTATCCTATCAAATCCCCTATCCTATCCTCTATCCTATCCTATGCTCTATCCTATCCTATCCTCTATCCTATCCTATCCTCTATCGTATCCTATCGTCTATCCTATCCTCTGTCCTATCCTATCCTCTATCCTATCCTATCCTCTATCCTATCCTATCCTCTATCCTATCCTATCGTCTATCCTATCCTCTATCCTATCCTATCCTCTATCCTATCCTATCCTCTATCCTATCCTATCCTCTATCCGATCCTATCTTCTATCCTATCCTATCCTCTATCCTATCAAATCCCCTATCCTATCCTCTGTCCTATCCTATCCTATCCTCTATCCTATCCTATCCTCTATCCTATCAAATCCCCTATCCTATCCTCTATCCTATCCTATGACCTATCCTCTATCCTATCCAATCCTCTATCCTATCCTATCCTCTGTCCTATCCTATCTTCTATCCTATCCTATCCTCTACCCTATCAAATCCCCTATCCTATCCTCTATCCTATCCTATCCTCTATCCTATCCTATCCTCTATCCTAACCTATCCTCTATCCTATCCTATCCTCTATCCTATCAAATCCCCTATCCTATCCTCTATCCTATCCTATCCTCTATCCATCCTATCCTCTATCGTATCCTATCCTCTATCCTATCAAATCCCCTATCCTATCCTCTGTCCTATCCTATCCTCTATCCTATCTTATCCTCTATCCTATCCTATCCTCTATCCTATCCTATCCTGTATCCTATCCTATCGTCTATCCTATCATCTATCCTATCCTATCATCTATCCTATCCTATCATCTATCCTATCCTATCGTCTATCCAATCCTCTATCCTATCCTATCCTCTATCCTATCCTATCCTCTATCATATCCTATCATCTATCCTATCCTATCCTCTATCCTATCCTCTATCCTATCCTCTATCCTATCCTATCCTCTATCCTATCCTATCGTCTATCCTATCCTATCCTATCCTCTATCGTTTCCTATCCTCTATCCTATCCTATCTTCTATCCTATCCTATCCTCTATCCTATCAAATCCCCTATCCTATCCTCTATCCTATCCTATCCTCTATCCTATCCTATCCTCTATCCTAACCTATCCTCTATCCTATCCTATCCTCTATCCTATCAAATCCCCTATCCTATCCTCTATCCTATCCTATCCTCTATCCTATCCTATCCTCTATCCTATCCTATCCTATCCTCTATCCTATCAAATCCCCTATCCTATCCTCTGTCCTATCCTATCCTCTATCCTATCTTATCCTCTATCCTATCCTATCCTCTATCCTATCCTATCCTCTATCCTATTCTATCGTCTATCCTATCATCTATCCTATCCTATCATCTATCCTATCCTATCCTCTATCCTATCCTATCGTCTATCCAATCCTCTATCCTATCCTATCCTCTATCCTATCCAACCTCTATCCTATCCTATCCTCTATCCTATCCTATCCTCTATCCTATCCTATCCTCTATCCTATCCTATCCTCTATCCTATCCTATCCTCTATCCTATCCTATCCTCTATCCTATCCTATCCTCTATCCTATCCTATCCTCTATCCTATCCTATCCTCTATCCTATCCTATCCTCTATCCTATCATCTATCCTATCCTATCATCTATCCTATCCTATCCTCTATCCTATCCTATCGTCTATCCAATCCTCTATCCTATCCTATCCTCTATCCTATCCTATCCTCTATCCTATCCTATCCTCTATCCTATCCTATCCTCTATCCTATCCTATCCTCTATCCTATCCTATCCTCTATCCTATCCTATCCTCTATCCTATCCTATCCTCTATCCTATCCTATCCTCTATCCTATCCTATCCTCTATCCTATCCTATCCTCTATCCTATCATATCCTCTATCCTATCCTATCCTCTATCCTATCCTATCCTCTATCCTATCCTATCCTCTATCCTATCCTATCCTCTATCCTATCCTATCCTCTATCCTATCCTATCCTCTATCCTATCCTATCCTCTATCCTATCCTATCCTCTATCCTATCAAATCCCCTATCCTATCCTCTGTCCTATCCTATCCTCTATCCTATCCTCTATCCTATCCTATCCTCTATCCTATCCTATCCTCTATCCTATCCTATCGTCTATCCTATCCTCTATCCTATCCTATCCTCTATCCTATCCTATCCTCTATCCTATCCTATCCTCTATCCTATCCTATCCTCTATCCTATCCTATCCTCTATCCTATCCTATCCTCTATCCTATCCTATCCTCTATCCTATCCTATCCTCTATCCTATCCTATCCTCTATCCTATCCTATCCTCTATCCTATCCTATCCTCTATCCTATCATATCCTCTATCCTATCCTATCCTCTATCCTATCCTATCCTCTATCCTATCCTATCCTCTATCCTATCCTATCCTCTATCCTATCCTATCCTCTATCCTATCCTATCCTCTATCCTATCCTATCCTCTATCCTATCCTATCCTCTATCCTATCCTATCCTCTATCCTATCCTATCCTCTATCCTATCAAATCCCCTATCCTATCCTCTGTCCTATCCTATCCTCTATCCTATCCTCTATCCTATCCTATCCTCTATCCTATCAAATCCCCTATCCTATCCTCTATCCTATCCTATCCTGTATCCTATCCAATCCTCTATCCTATCCTATCATCTATCCTCAATCCGATCCTTTCCTGTATCCTATCCAATCCTCTATCCTATCCTGTCCTCTATCGTCTATCCTATCCTCTATCCTATCCTATCCTCTATCCTATCCTATCGTCTATCCTATCCTCTATCCTATCCTATCCTCTATCCTATCCTATCCTCTATCCTATCCTATCCTCTATCCTATCCTATCCTCTATCCTATCCTATCCTCTATCCTATCCTATCATCTATCCTATCCTATCATCTATCCTATCCTATCCTCTATCCTATCCTATCCTCTATCCTATCCTATCCTCTATCCTATCCTATCCTCTATCCTATCCTATCCTCTATCCTATCCTATCCTCTATCCTATCCTATCCTCTATCCTATCCTATCCTCTATCCTATCCTATCCTCTATCCTATCCTATCCTATCCTCTATCCTATCCTATCCTCTATCCTATCCTATCCTCTATCCTATCCTATCCTCTATCCTATCCTATCCTCTATCCTATCCTATCCTCTATCCTATCCTATCCTCTATCCTATCCTAACCTCTATCCTATCCTATCCTCTATCCTATCCTATCCTCTATCCTATCCTATCCTCTATCCTATCCTATCCTCTATCCTATCCTATCCTCTATCCTATCCTATCCTCTATCCTATCCTATCCTCTATCCTATCAAATCCCCTATCCTATCCTCTGTCCTATCCTATCCTCTATCCTATCCTCTATCCTATCCTATCCTCTATCCTATCAAATCCCCTATCCTATCCTCTATCCTATCCTATCCTGTATCCTATCCAATCCTCTATCCTATCCTATCATCTATCCTCAATCCGATCCTTTCCTGTATCCTATCCAATCCTCTATCCTATCCTGTCCTCTATCGTCTATCCTATCCTCTATCCTATCCTATCCTCTATCCTATCCTATCGTCTATCCTATCCTCTATCCTATCCTATCCTCTATCCTATCCTATCCTCTATCCTATCCTATCCTCTATCCTATCCTATCCTCTATCCTATCCTATCCTCTATCCTATCCTATCATCTATCCTATCCTATCATCTATCCTATCCTATCCTCTATCCTATCCTATCCTCTATCCTATCCTATCCTCTATCCTATCCTATCCTCTATCCTATCCTATCCTCTATCCTATCCTATCCTCTATCCTATCCTATCCTCTATCCTATCCTATCCTCTATCCTATCCTATCCTCTATCCTATCCTATCCTATCCTCTATCCTATCCTATCCTCTATCCTATCCTATCCTCTATCCTATCCTATCCTCTATCCTATCCTATCCTCTATCCTATCCTATCCTCTATCCTATCCTATCCTCTATCCTATCCTAACCTCTATCCTATCCTATCCTCTATCCTATCCTATCCTCTATCCTATCCTATCCTCTATCCTATCCTATCCTCTATCCTATCCTATCCTCTATCCTATCCTATCCTCTATCCTATCCTATCCTCTATCCTATCCTATCCTCTATCCTATCCTATCCTCTATCCTATCCTATCGTCTATCCTATCCTCTATCCTATCCTATCCTCCATCCTGTCCTATCCTCTATCCTATCCTATCCTCTATCCTATCCTATCCTCTATCCTATCAAATCCCCTATCCTATCCTCTGTCCTATCCTATCCTCTATCCTATCTTATCCTCTATCCTATCCAATCCTCTATCCTATCCTGTCCTCTATCCTATCCTATCCTCTATCCTATCCTATCCTCTATCCTATCCTATCCTCTATCCTATCCTATCCTCTATCCTATCAAATCCCCTATCCTATCGTCTATCCTATCCTCTATCCCATCCTATCCTCCATCCTATCCTATCCTCTATCCTATAATATCCTCTATCCTATCCTATCCTCTATCCTATCCTATCCTCTATCCTATCCTATCGTCAATCCTATCCTCTATCCTATCCTATCCCCTATCCCATCCTATCCTATTCTCTATCCTATCCTATCCTCTATCCTATCCTCTATCCTATCCTCTATCCTATCCTATCCTCTATCCTATCCTATCGTCTATCCTATCCTATCCTATACTCTATCCTATCCTATCCTCTATCCTATCCTATCCTCTATCCTATCCTATCCTCTATCCTATCCTATCGTCTATCCTATCCTCTATCCTATCCTATCCTCTATCCTATCCTATCCTCTATCCTATCCTATCCTCTATCCTATCTTATCCTCTATCCTATCCTATCTTCTATCCTATCCTATCCTCTATCCTATCAAATCCCCTATCCTATCCTCTATCCTATCCTATCCAATCCTCTATCCGATCCTATCCTCTATCCTATCCTATCATCTATCCTCAATCCTATCCTATCGTCTATCCTATCCTCTATCCTATCCTATCCTCTATCCTATCAAATCCCCTATCCTATCCTCTATCCTATCCTATCCTCTATCCTATCCTATCCTCTATCCTATCCTATCCTCTATCCTATCCTATCCTCTATCCTATCCTATCCTCTATCCTATCCTATCCTCTATCCTATCCTATCCTCTATCCTATCCTATCCTCTATCCTATCCTATCCTCTATCCTATCCTATCCTCTATCCTATCCTATCCTATCCTCTATCCTATCCTATCCTCTATCCTATCCTATCCTCTATCCTATCCTATCCTCTATCCTATCCTATCCTTTATCCTATCCTATCCTCTATCCTATCCTATCCTCTATCCTATCCTATCCTCTATCCTATCCTATCCTCTATCCTATCCTATCCTCTATCCTATCCTATCCTCTATCCTATCCTATCCTCTATCCTATCCTATCCTCTATCCTATCCTATCCTCTATCCTATCCTATCCTCTATCCTATCCTATCCTCTATCCTATCCTATCCTCTATCCTATCCTATCCTCTATCCTATCCTATCCTCTATCCTATCCTATCCTCTATCCTATCCTATCCTCTATCCTATCCTATCGTCTATCCTACCCTATCCTCTATCCTATCAAATCCCCTATCCTATCCTCTATCCTATCCTATCCTATCCTCTATCCTATCCTATCCTCTATCCTATCCTATCCTCTATCCTATCCTATCCTCTATCCTATCCTATCCTCTATCCTATCCTATCCTCTATCCTATCCTATCCTCTATCCTATCCTATCCTCTATCCTATCCTATCCTCTATCCTATCCTATCCTCTATCCTATCCTATCCTCTATCCTATCCTATCCTCTATCCTATCCTATCCTCTATCCTATCCTATCCTCTATCCTATCCTATCCTCTATCCTATCCTATCTTCTATCGTATCCTATCCTCTATCCTATCAAATCCCCTATCCTATCCCCTATCCTATCCTATATCCTAGCCTATCCTCTATCCTATCCTATCCTCTATCCTATCAAATCCCCTATCCTATCCTCTATCCTATCCTATCCTGTATCCTATGCCAGTCTCTATCCTATCCTATCATCTATCCTCAATCCTATCCTTTCCTGTATCCTATCCAATCCTCTATCCTATCCTATCCTGTATCCTATCCAATCCTCTATCCTACCCTGTCCTCTATCCTATCCTATCCTCTATCCTCTCCTATCGTCTATCCTATCCTCTATCCTATCCTATCCTCTATCCTATCCTATCCTCTATCCTATCCTATCCTCTATCCTATCCTATCATCTATCCTCTATCCTATCCAATCCTCTATCCTATCCTATCCTCTATCCTATCCTATCATCTATCCTCAATCCTATCCTTTCCTGTATCCTATTAAATCCTCTATCCTATCCTGTCCTCTATCCTATCCTATCCTATATCCTATCCGCTATCCCATCCTCTATCCTATCCTATCCTCTATCCTATCAAATCCCCTATCCTATCCTCTATCCTATCCTATCCTGTATCCTATCCAATCCTCTATCCTATCCTATCATCTATCCTCAATCTGATCCTTTCCTGTATCCTATCCTATCCTCTATCCTATCAAATCCCCTATCCTATCCTCTGTCCTATCCTATCCTCTATCCTATCCTATCCTCTATCCTATCAAATCCCCTATCCTATCATCTATCCTCTATCCTATCCAATCCTCTATCCTATCCTATCCTCTATCCTATCCTGTCCTCTATCCTATCCTATCTTCTATCCTATCCTATCCTCTATCCTATCAAATCCCCTATCCTATCCTCTATCCTATCCTATGCTCTATCCTATCCTATCCTCTATCCTATCCTATCCTCTATCGTATCCTATCGTCTATCCTATCCTCTGTCCTATCCTATCCTCTATCCTATCCTATCCTCTATCCTATCCTATCCTCTATCCTATCCTATCCTCTATCCTATCCTATCGTCTATCCTATCCTCTATCCTATCCTATCCTCTATCCTATCCTATCCTCTATCCTATCCTATCCTCTATCGGATCCTATCTTCTATCCTATCCTATCCTCTATCCTATCAAATCCCCTATCCTATCCTCTGTCCTATCCTATCCTATCCTCTATCCTATCCTATCCTCTATCCTATCAAATCCCCTATCCTATCCTCTATCCTATCCTATGACATATCCTCTATCCTATCCAATCCTCTATCCTATCCTATCGTCTATCCTATCCTCTATCCTATCCTATCCTCTATCCTATCCTATCCTCTATCCTATCCTATCCTCTATCGGATCCTATCTTCTATCCTATCCTATCCTCTATCCTATCAAATCCCCTATCCTATCCTCTGTCCTATCCTATCCTATCCTCTATCCTATCCTATCCTCTATCCTATCAAATCCCCTATCCTATCCTCTATCCTATCCTATGACATATCCTCTATCCTATCCAATCCTCTATCCTATCCTATCCTCTGTCCTATCCTATCTTCTATCCTATCCTATCCTCTATCCTATCAAATCCCCTATCCTATCCTCTATCCTATCCTATCCTCTATCCTATCCTATCCTCTATCCTAACCTATCCTCTATCCTATCCTATCCTCTATCCTATCAAATCCCCTATCCTATCCTCTATCCTATCCTATCCTCTATCCTATCCTATCCTCTATCGTATCCTATCCTCTATCCTATCAAATCCCCTATCCTATCCTCTGTCCTATCCTATCCTCTATCCTATCTTATCCTCTATCCTATCCTATCCTCTATCCTATCCTATCCTCTATCCTATCCTATCGTCTATCCTATCATCTATCCTATCCTACCATCTATCCTATCCTATCATCTATCCTATCCTATCGTCTATCCAATCCTCTATCCTATCCTATCCTCTATCCTATCCTATCCTCTATCATATCCTATCATCTATCCTATCCTATCCTCTATCCTATCCTCTATCCTATCCTCTATCCTATCCTATCCTCTATCCTATCCTATCCTCTATCCTATCCTACCCTCTATCCTATCAAATCCCCTATCCTATCCTCTGTCCTATCCTATCCTCTATCCTATCTTATCCTCTATCCTATCCTATCCTCTATCCTATCCTATCCTCTATCCTATCCTATCGTCTATCCTATCATCTATCCTATCCTATCATCTATCCTATCCTATCCTCTATCCTATCCTATCGTCTATCCAATCCTCTATCCTATCCTATCCTCTATCCTATCCTATCCTCTATCCTATCCTATCCTCTATCCTATCCTATCCTCTATCCTATCCTATCCTCTATCCTATCCTATCCTCTATCCTATCCTATCCTCTATCCTATCCTATCCTCTATCCTATCCTATCCTCTATCCTATCCTATCCTCTATCCTATCCTATCCTCTATCCTATCCTATCATCTATCCTCAATCCTATCCTTTCCTGTATCCTATTAAATCCTCTATCCTATCCTGTCCTCTATCCTATCCTATCCTCTATCCTATCAAATCCCCTATCCTATCCTCTATCCTATCCTATCCTGTATCCTATCCAATCCTCTATCCTATCCTATCATCTATCCTCAATCTGATCCTTTCCTGTATCCTATCCTATCCTCTATCCTATCAAATCCCCTATCCTATCCTCTGTCCTATCCTATCCTCTATCCTATCCTATCCTCTATCCTATCAAATCCCCTATCCTATCCTCTATCCTATCCTATCATCTATCCTCTATCCTATCCAATCCTCTATCCTATCCTATCCTCTATCCTATCCTGTCCTCTATCCTATCCTATCTTCTATCCTATCCTATCCTCTATCCTATCAAATCCCCTATCCTATCCTCTATCCTATCCTATGCTCTATCCTATCCTATCCTCTATCCTATCCTATACTCTATCGTATCCTATCGTCTATCCTATCCTCTGTCCTATCCTATCCTCTATCCTATCCTATCCTCTATCCGATCCTATCTTCTATCCTATCCTATCCTCTATCCTATCAAATCCCCTATCCTATCCTCTGTCCTATCCTATCCTCTATCCTATCCTATCCTCTATCCTATCAAATCCCCTATCCTATCCTCTATCCTATCCTATCATCTATCCTCTGTCCTATCCTATCCTCTATCCTATCCTATCCTCTATCCTATCAAATCCCCTATCCTATCCTCTATCCTATCCTATCATCTATCCTCTATCCTATCCAATCCTCTATCCTATCCTATCCTCTATCCTATCCTGTCCTCTATCCTATCCTATCTTCTATCCTATCCTATCCTCTATCCTATCAAATCCCCTATCCTATCCTCTATCCTATCCTATGCTCTATCCTATCCTATCCTCTATCCTATCCTATCTTCTATCCTATCCTCTGTCCTATCCTCTATCCTATCCTATCCTCTATCCTATCCTATCCTCTATCCTATCCTATCGTCTATCCTATCCTCTATCCTATCCTATCCTCTATCCTATCCTATCCTCTATCCTATCCTATCCTCTATCCGATCCTATCTTCTATCCTATCCTATCCTCTATCCTATCAAATCCCCTATCCTATCCTCTGTCCTATCCTATCCTATCCTCTATCCTATCCTATCCTCTATCCTATCAAATCCCCTATCCTATCCTCTATCCTATCCTATGACCTATCCTCTATCCTATCCAATCCTCTATCCTATCATATCCTCTGTCCTATCCTATCTTCTATCCTATCCTATCCTCTATCCTATCAAATCCCCTATCCTATCCTCTATCCTATCCTATCCTCTATCCTATCCTATCCTCTATCCGATCCTATCTTCTATCCTATCCTATCCTCTATCCTATCAAATCCCCTATCCTATCCTCTGTCCTATCCTATCCTCTATCCTATCCTATCCTCTATCCTATCAAATCCCCTATCCTATCCTCTATCCTATCCTATCATCTATCCTCTATCCTATCCAATCCTCTATCCTATCCTATCCTCTATCCTATCCTGTCCTCTATTCTATCCTATCTTCTATCCTATCGTCTATCCTATCCTATCTTCTATCCTATCCTATCCCCTATCCTATCTTCTGTCCTATCCTATCCTCTATCCTATCCTATCTTCTATCCTATCCTATCCTATATCCTATCAAATCCAATATCCTATCCTCTATCCTATCCTATCCTCTATCCTATCCTATCGTCTATCCTATCCTCTATCCTATCCTATCCTCTATCCTATCCTATCATCTATCCTATCCTATCCTCTATCCTATCCTATCGTCTATCCTATCCTCTATCCTATCCTCTCGTCTATCCTATCCTCTATCCTATCCTTTCCTCTATCCTATCCTATCCTCAATCCTATCCTATCCTCTATCCGATCCTATCTTCTATCCTATCCTATCCTCTATCCTATCAAATCCCCTATCCTATCCTCTGTCCTATCCTATCCTCTATCCTATCCTATCCTCTATCCTATCAAATCCCCTATCCTATCCTCTATCCTATCCTATCCTCTATCCTATCCTATCCTCTATCGTATCCTATCGTCTATCCTATCCTCTGTCCTATCCTATCCTCTATCCTATCCTATCCTCTATCCTATCCTATCCTCTATCCTATCCTATCGTCTATCCTATCCTATCGTCTATCCTATCCTCTATCCTATCCTATCCTCTATCCTATCAAATCCCCTATCCTATCCTCTATCCTATCCTATCACCTATCCTCTATCCTATCCAATCCTCTATCCTATCCTATCCTCTGTCCTATCCTATCCTCTATCCTATCCTATCCTCTATCCTATCAAATCCCCTATCCTATCCTCTATCCTATCCTATCATCTATCCTCTATCCTATCCAATCCTCTATCCTATCCTATCTTCTATCGTATCCTATCCTCTATCCTATCAAATCCCCTATCCTATCCCCTATCCTATCCTATATCCTAGCCTATCCTCTATCCTATCAAATCCCCTATCCTATCCTCTATCCTATCCTATCCTCTATCCTATCCTATCCTCTATCGTATCCTATCCTCTATCCTATCAAATCCCCTATCCTATCCTCTGTCCTATCCTATCCTCTATCCTATCTTATCCTCTATCGTATCCTATCCTCTATCCTATCCTATCCTCTATCCTATCCTATCGTCTATCCTATGATCTATCCTATCCTACCATCTATCCTATCCTATCATCTATCCTATCCTATCGTCTATCCAATCCTCTATCCTATCCTATCCTCTATCCTATCCTATCTTCTATCCTATCCTATCCTCTATCCTATCAAATCCCCTATCCTATCCTCTATCCTATCCTATCCAATCCTCTATCCGATCCTATCCTCTATCCTATCCTATCATCTATCCTCAATCCTATCCTATCGTCTATCCTATCCTCTATCCTATCCTATCCTCGATCCTATCAAATCCCCTATCCTATCCTCTATCCTATCCTATCCTGTATCCTATCCAATCCTCTATCCTATCCTATCATCTATCCTCAATCCGATCCTTTCCTGTATCCTATCCAATCCACTATCCTATCCTGTCCTCTATCGTCTATCCTATCCTCTATCCTATCCTATCCTCTATCCTATCCTATCGTCTATCCTATCCTCTATCCTATCCTATCCTCTATCCTATCCTATCCTCTATCCTATCCTATCCTCTATCCTATCCTATCCTCTATCCTATCCTATCCTCTATCCTATCCTATCCTCTATCCTATCCTATCCTCTATCCTATCCTATCCTCTATCCTATCCTATCCTCTATCCTATCCTATCCTCTATCCTATCCTATCCTCTATCCTATCCTATCCTCTATCCTATCCTATCCTCTATCCTATCCTATCCTATCCTCTATCCTATCCTATCCTCTATCCTATCCTATCCTCTATCCTATCCTATCCTCTATCCTATCCTATCCTCTATCCTATCCTATCCTCTATCCTATCCTATCCTCTATCCTATCCTATCCTCTATCCTATCCTATCCTCTATCCTATCCTATCCTCTATCCTATCCTATCCTCTATCCTATCCTATCCTCTATCCTATCCTATCCTCTATCCTATCCTATCCTCTATCCTATCCTATCCTCTATCCTATCCTATCCTCTATCCTATCCTATCCTCTATCCTATCCTATCCTCTATCCTATCCTATCCTCTATCCTATCCTATCCTCTATCCTATCCTATCCTATCCTATATCCTATCCTATCCTCCATCCTGTCCTATCCTCTATCCTGTCCTATCCTCTATCCTATCCTATCCTCTATCCTATCAAATCCCCTATCCTATCCTCTGTCCTATCCTATCCTCTATCCTATCTTATCCTCTATCCTATCCAATCCTCTATCCTATCCTGTCCTCTATCCTATCCTATCCTCTATCCTATCCTATCCTCTATCCTATCCTATCGTCTATCCTATCCTCTATCCTATCCTATCCTCTATCCTATCCTATCTTCTATCCTATCCTATCCTCTATCCTATCAAATCCCCTATCCTATCCTCTATCCTATCCTATCCTCTATCCTATCCTATCCTCTATCCTATCAAATCCCCCATCCTATCCTCTGTCCTATCCTATCCTCTATCCTATCCTATCCTCTATCCTATCCTATCCTCTATCCTATCCTATCCTCTATCCTATCCTATCGTCTATCCTATCCTCTATCCTATCCTATCATCTATCCTATCCTATCGTCTATCCAATCCTCTATCCTATCCTATCCTCTATCCTATCCTATCATCTATCCTATCCTATCATCTATCCTATCCTATCCTCTATCCTATCCTATCGTCTATCCAATCCTCTATCCTATCCTATCCTCTATCCTATCCTATCCTCTATCCTATCCTATCCTCTATCCTATCCTATCCTCTATCCTATCCTATCCTCTATCCTATCCTATCCTCTATCCTATCCTATCCTCTATCCTATCCTATCCTCTATCCTATCCTATCCTCTATCCTATCCTATCCTCTATCCTATCCCATCCTCTATCCTATCCTATCCTCTATCCTATCCTATCCTCTATCCTATCCTATCCTCTATCCTATCCTATCCTCTATCCTATCCTATCCTCTATCCTATCAAATCCCCTATCTTATCCTCTGTCCTATCCTATCCTCTATCCTATCCTCTATCCTATCCTATCCTCTATCCTATCCTATCCTCTATCCTATCCTATCGTCTATCCTATCCTCTATCCCATCCTATCCTCCATCCTATCCTATCCTCTATCCTATAATAGCCTCTATCCTATCCTATCCTCTATCCTATCCTATCCTCTATCCTATCCTATCGTCTATCCTATCCTCTATCCTATCCTATCCCCTATCCCATCCTATCCTATTCTCTATCCTATCCTATCCTCTATCCTATCCTCTATCCTATCCTCTATCCTATCCTATCCTCTATCCTATGCTATCGTCTATCCTATCCTATCCTATACTCTATCCTATCCTATCCTCTATCCTATCCTATCCTCTATCCTATCCTATCCTCTATCCTATCCTATCGTCTATCCTATCCTCTATCCTATCCTGTCCTCTATCCTATCCTATCCCCTATCCTATCCTATCCTCTATCCTATCTTATCCTCTATCATCCTATCTTCTATCCTATCCTATCCTCTATCCTATCAAATCCCCTATCCTATCCTCTATCCTATCCTATCCAATCCTCTATCCGATCCTATCCTCTATCCTATCCTATCATCTATCCTCAATCCTATCCTATCGTCTATCCTATCCTCTATCCTATCCTATCCTCTATCCTATCAAATCCCCTATCCTATCATCTATCCTATCCTATTCTGTATCCTATCCAATCCTCTATCCTATCCTATCATCTATCCTCAATCCGATCCTTTCCTGTATCCTATCCAATCCTCTATCCTATCCTATCCTCTATCCTATCCTATCGTCTATCCTATCCTCTATCCTATCCTATCCTCTATCCTATCCTATCCTCTATCCTATCCTATCCTCTATCCTATCCTATCCTCTATCCTATCCTATCCTCTATCCTATCCTATCCTCTATCCTATCCTATCCTCTATCCTATCCTATCCTCTATCCTATCCTATCCTCTATCCTATCCTATCCTCTATCCTATCCTATCCTCTATCCTATCCTATCCTATCCTCTATCCTATCCTATCCTCTATCCTATCCTATCCTCCATCCTGTCCTATCCTCTATCCTGTCCTATCCTCTATCCTATCCTATCCTCTATCCTATCAAATCCCCTATCCTATCCTCTGTCCTATCCTATCCTCTATCCTATCTTATCCTCTATCCTATCCAATCCTCTATCCTATCCTCTCCTCTATCCTATCCTACCCTCTATCCTATCCTATCCTCTATCCTATCCTATCGTCTATCCTATCCTCTATCCTATCCTATCCTCTATCCTATCCTATCTTCTATCCTATCCTATCCTCTATCCTATCAAATCCCCTATCCTATCCTCTATCCTATCCTATCCTCTATCCTATCCTATCCTCTATCCTATCCTATCCTCTATCCTATCAAATCCCCCATCCTATCCTCTGTCCTATCCTATCCTCTATCCTATCCTATCCTCTATCCTATCCTATCCTCTATCCTATCCTATCCTCTATCCTATCCTATCGTCTATCCTATCCTCTATCCTATCCTATCATCTATCCTATCCTATCGTCTATCCAATCCTCTATCCTATCCTATCCTCTATCCTATCCTATCATCTATCCTATCCTATCATCTATCCTATCCTATCCTCTATCCTATCCTATCGTCTATCCAATCCTCTATCCTATCCTATCCTCTATCCTATCCTATCCTCTATCCTATCCTATCCTCTATCCTATCCTATCCTCTATCCTATCCTATCCTCTATCCTATCCTATCCTCTATCCTATCCTATCCTCTATCCTATCCTATCCTCTATCCTATCCTATCCTCTATCCTATCCTATCCTCTATCCTATCCCATCCTCTATCCTATCCTATCCTCTATCCTATCCTATCCTCTATCCTATCCAATCCTCTATCCTATCCTATCCTCTATCCTATCCTATACTCTATCCTATCAAATCCCCTATCCTATCCTCTGTCCTATCCTATCCTCTATCCTATCCTCTATCCTATCCTATCCTCTATCCTATCCTATCCTCTATCCTATCCTATCGTCTATCCTATCCTCTATCCCATCCTATCCTCCATCCTATCCTATCCTCTATCCTATAATAGCCTCTATCCTATCCTATCCTCTATCCTATCCTATCCTCTATCCTATCCTATCGTCTATCCTATCCTCTATCCTATCCTATCCCCTATCCCATCCTATCCTATTTTCTATCCTATCCTATCCTCTATCCTATCCTCTATCCTATCCTCTATCCTATCCTATCCTCTATCCTATCCTATCGTCTATCCTATCCTATCCTATACTCTATCCTATCCTATCCTCTATCCTATCCTATCCTCTATCCTATCCTATCCTCTATCCTATCCTATCGTCTATCCTATCCTCTATCCTATCCTATCCTCTATCCTATCCTATCCTCTATCCTATCCTATCCTCTATCCTATCCTATCCTCTATCCTATCTTATCCTCTATCATCCTATCTTCTATCCTATCCAATCCTCTATCCTATCCTATCCTCTATCCTATCCTATCGTCTATCCTATCCTCTATCCTATCCTATCCTCTATCCTATCCTATCCTCTATCCTATCCTATCCTCTATCCTATCCTATCCTCTATCCTATCCTATCCTCTATCCTATCCTATCCTCTATCCTATCCTATCCTCTATCCTATCCTATCCTCTATCCTATCCTATCCTCTATCCTATCCTATCCTCTATCCTATCCTATCCTCTATCCTATCCTATCCTATCCTCTATCCTATCCTATCCTCTATCCTATCCTATCCTCCATCCTGTCCTATCCTCTATCCTGTCCTATCCTCTATCCTATCCTATCCTCTATCCTATCAAATCCCCTATCCTATCCTCTGTCCTATCCTATCCTCTATCCTATCTTATCCTCTATCCTATCCAATCCTCTATCCTATCCTCTCCTCTATCCTATCCTACCCTCTATCCTATCCTATCCTCTATCCTATCCTATCGTCTATCCTATCCTCTATCCTATCCTATCCTCTATCCTATCCTATCTTCTATCCTATCCTATCCTCTATCCTATCAAATCCCCTATCCTATCCTCTATCCTATCCTATCCTCTATCCTATCCTATCCTCTATCCTATCCTATCCTCTATCCTATCAAATCCCCCATCCTATCCTCTGTCCTATCCTATCCTCTATCCTATCCTATCCTCTATCCTATCCTATCCTCTATCCTATCCTATCCTCTATCCTATCCTATCGTCTATCCTATCCTCTATCCTATCCTATCATCTATCCTATCCTATCGTCTATCCAATCCTCTATCCTATCCTATCCTCTATCCTATCCTATCATCTATCCTATCCTATCATCTATCCTATCCTATCCTCTATCCTATCCTATCGTCTATCCAATCCTCTATCCTATCCTATCCTCTATCCTATCCTATCCTCTATCCTATCCTATCCTCTATCCTATCCTATCCTCTATCCTATCCTATCCTCTATCCTATCCTATCCTCTATCCTATCCTATCCTCTATCCTATCCTATCCTCTATCCTATCCTATCCTCTATCCTATCCTATCCTCTATCCTATCCCATCCTCTATCCTATCCTATCCTCTATCCTATCCTATCCTCTATCCTATCCTATCCTCTATCCTATCCTATCCTCTATCCTATCCTATCCTCTATCCTATCAAATCCCCTATCCTATCCTCTGTCCTATCCTATCCTCTATCCTATCCTCTATCCTATCCTATCCTCTATCCTATCCTATCCTCTATCCTATCCTATCGTCTATCCTATCCTCTATCCCATCCTATCCTCCATCCTATCCTATCCTCTATCCTATAATAGCCTCTATCCTATCCTATCCTCTATCCTATCCTATCCTCTATCCTATCCTATCGTCTATCCTATCCTCTATCCTATCCTATCCCCTATCCCATCCTATCCTATTTTCTATCCTATCCTATCCTCTATCCTATCCTCTATCCTATCCTCTATCCTATCCTATCCTCTATCCTATCCTATCGTCTATCCTATCCTATCCTATACTCTATCCTATCCTATCCTCTATCCTATCCTATCCTCTATCCTATCCTATCCTCTATCCTATCCTATCGTCTATCCTATCCTCTATCCTATCCTATCCTCTATCCTATCCTATCCTCTATCCTATCCTATCCTCTATCCTATCCTATCCTCTATCCTATCTTATCCTCTATCATCCTATCTTCTATCCTATCCTATCCTCTATCCTATCAAATCCCCTATCCTATCCTCTATCCTATCCTATCCAATCCTCTATCCGATCCTATCCTCTATCCTATCCTATCATCTATCCTCAATCCTATCCTATCGTCTATCCTATCCTCTATCCTATCCTATCCTCTATCCTATCAAATCCCCTATCCTATCATCTATCCTATCCTATTCTGTATCCTATCCAATCCTCTATCCTATCCTATCATCTATCCTCAATCCGATCCTTTCCTGTATCCTATCCAATCCTCTATCCTATCCTGTCCTCTATCGTCTATCCTATCCTCTATCCTATCCTATCCTCTATCCTATCCTATCCTCTATCCTATCCTATCGTCTATCCTATCCTCTATCCCATCCTATCCTCCATCCTATCCTATCCTCTATCCTATAATAGCCTCTATCCTATCCTATCCTCTATCCTATCCTATCCTCTATCCTATCCTATCGTCTATCCTATCCTCTATCCTATCCTATCCCCTATCCCATCCTATCCTATTCTCTATCCTATCCTATCCTCTATCCTATCCTCTATCCTATCCTCTATCCTATCCTATCCTCTATCCTATGCTATCGTCTATCCTATCCTATCCTATACTCTATCCTATCCTATCCTCTATCCTATCCTATCCTCTATCCTATCCTATCCTCTATCCTATCCTATCGTCTATCCTATCCTCTATCCTATCCTGTCCTCTATCCTATCCTATCCCCTATCCTATCCTATCCTCTATCCTATCTTATCCTCTATCATCCTATCTTCTATCCTATCCTATCCTCTATCCTATCAAATCCCCTATCCTATCCTCTATCCTATCCTATCCAATCCTCTATCCGATCCTATCCTCTATCCTATCCTATCATCTATCCTCAATCCTATCCTATCGTCTATCCTATCCTCTATCCTATCCTATCCTCTATCCTATCAAATCCCCTATCCTATCATCTATCCTATCCTATTCTGTATCCTATCCAATCCTCTATCCTATCCTATCATCTATCCTCAATCCGATCCTTTCCTGTATCCTATCCAATCCTCTATCCTATCCTATCCTCTATCCTATCCTATCGTCTATCCTATCCTCTATCCTATCCTATCCTCTATCCTATCCTATCCTCTATCCTATCCTATCCTCTATCCTATCCTATCCTCTATCCTATCCTATCCTCTATCCTATCCTATCCTCTATCCTATCCTATCCTCTATCCTATCCTATCCTCTATCCTATCCTATCCTCTATCCTATCCTATCCTCTATCCTATCCTATCCTATCCTCTATCCTATCCTATCCTCTATCCTATCCTATCCTCCATCCTGTCCTATCCTCTATCCTGTCCTATCCTCTATCCTATCCTATCCTCTATCCTATCAAATCCCCTATCCTATCCTCTGTCCTATCCTATCCTCTATCCTATCTTATCCTCTATCCTATCCAATCCTCTATCCTATCCTCTCCTCTATCCTATCCTACCCTCTATCCTATCCTATCCTCTATCCTATCCTATCGTCTATCCTATCCTCTATCCTATCCTATCCTCTATCCTATCAAATCCCCTATCCTATCCTCTATCCTATCCTATCCTGTATCCTATCCAATCCTCTATCCTATCCTATCATCTATCCTCAATCCGATCCTTTCCTGTATCCTATCCAATCCTCTATCCTATCCTGTCCTCTATCGTCTATCCTATCCTCTATCCTATCCTGTCCTCTATCGTCTATCCTATCCTCTATCCTATCCTATCCTCTATCCTATCCTATCGTCTATCCTATCCTCTATCCTATCCTATCCTCTATCCTATCCTATCCTCTATCCTATCCTATCCTCTATCCTATCCTATCCTCTATCCTATCCTATCCTCTATCCTATCCTATCCTCTATCCTATCCTATCCTCTATCCGATCCTATCCTCTATCCTATCCTATCCTCTATCCTATCCTATCCTCTATCCTATCCTATCCTCTATCCTATCCTATCCTCTATCCTATCCTATCCTATCCTCTATCCTATCCTATCCTCTATCCTATCCTATCCTCTATCCTATCCTATCCTCTATCCTATCCTATCCTCTATCCTATCCTATCCTCTATCCTATCCTATCCTCTATCCTATCCTAACCTCTATCCTATCCTATCCTCTATCCTATCCTATCCTCTATCCTATCCTATCCTCTATCCTATCCTATCCTCTATCCTATCCTATCCTCTATCCTATCCTATCCTCTATCCTATCCTATCCTCTATCCTATCCTATCCTCTATCCTATCCTATCCTCTATCCTATCCTATCGTCTATCCTATCCTCTATCCTATCCTATCCTCCATCCTGTCCTATCCTCTATCCTATCCTATCCTCTATCCTATCCTATCCTCTATCCTATCAAATCCCCTATCCTATCCTCTGTCCTATCCTATCCTCTATCCTATCTTATCCTCTATCCTATCCAATCCTCTATCCTATCCTGTCCTCTATCCTATCCTATCCTCTATCCTATCCTATCCTCTATCCTATCCTATCCTCTATCCTATCCTGTCCTCTATCCTATCAAATCCCCTATCCTATCGTCTATCCTATCCTCTATCCCATCCTATCCTCCATCCTATCCTATCCTCTATCCTATAATATCCTCTATCCTATCCTATCCTCTATCCTATCCTATCCTCTATCCTATCCTATCCTCTATCCTATCCTATCCTCTATCCTATCCTATCCTCTATCCTATCCTATCGTCTATCCTATCCTCTATCCTATCCTATCCCCTATCCCATCCTATCCTATTCTCTATCCTATCCTATCCTCTATCCTATCCTCTATCCTATCCTCTATCCTATCCTATCCTCTATCCTATCCTATCGTCTATCCTATCCTATCCTATACTCTATCCTATCCTATACTCTATCCTATCCTATCCTCTATCCTATCCTATCCTCTATCCTATCCTATCGTCTATCCTATCCTCTATCCTATCCTATCCTCTATCCTATCCTATCCTCTATCCTATCCTATCCTCTATCCTATCTTATCCTCTATCCTATCCTATCTTCTATCCTATCCTATCCTCTATCCTATCAAATCCCCTATCCTATCCTCTATCCTATCCTATCCAATCCTCTATCCGATCCTATCCTCTATCCTATCCTATCATCTATCCTCAATCCTATCCTATCGTCTATCCTATTCTCTATCCTATCCTATCCTCTATCCTATCAAATCCCCTATCCTATCCTCTATCCTATCCTATCCTCTATCCTATCCTATCCTCTATCCTATCCTATCCTCTATCCTATCCTATCCTCTATCCTATCCTATCCTCTATCCTATCCTATCCTCTATCCTATCCTATCCTCTATCCTATCCTATCCTATCCTCTATCCTATCCTATCCTCTATCCTATCCTATCCTCTATCCTATCCTATCCTCTATCCTATCCTATCCTCTATCCTATCCTATCCTCTATCCTATCCTATCCTCTATCCTATCCTATCCTCTATCCTATCCTAACCTCTATCCTATCCTATCCTCTATCCTATCCTATCCTCTATCCTATCCTATCCTCTATCCTATCCTATCCTCTATCCTATCCTATCCTCTAACCTATCCTATCCTCTATCCTATCCTATCCTCTATCCTATCCTATCCTCTATCCTATCCTATCCTCTATCCTATCCTATCCTCTATCCTATCCTATCGTCTATCCTATCCTCTATCCTATCCTATCCTCCACCCTGTCCTATCCTCTATCCTATCCTATCCTCTATCCTATCCTATCCTCTATCCTATCAAATCCCCTATCCTATCCTCTGTCCTATCCTATCCTCTATCCTATCTTATCCTCTATCCTATCCAATCCTCTATCCTATCCTGTCCTCTATCCTATCCTATCCTCTATCGTATCCTATCCTCTATCCTATCCTATCGTCTATCCTATCCTCTATCCTATCCTATCCTCTATCCTATCCTATCTTCTATCCTATCCTATCCTCTATCCTATCAAATCCCCTATCCTATCCTCTATCCTATCCTATCCTCTATCCTATCCTATCCTCTATCCTATCCTATCCTCTATCCTATCCTATCCTCTATCCTATCAAATCCCCCATCCTATCCTCTGTCCTATCCTATCCTCTATCCTATCCTATCCTCTATCCTATCCTATCCTCTATCCTATCCTATCCTCTATCCTATCCTATCCTCTATCCTATCCTATCCTCTATCCTATCCTATCGTCTATCCAATCCTCTATCCTATCCTATCCTCTATCCTATCCTATCCTCTATCCTATCCTATCCTCTATCCTATCCTATCCTCTATCCTATCCTATCCTCTATCCTATCCTATCCTCTATCCTATCCTATCCTCTATCCTATCCTATCCTCTATCCTATCCTATCCTCTATCCTATCCTATCCTCTATCCTATCCTATCCTCTATCCTATCCTATCCTCTATCCTATACTATCCTCTATCCTATCCTATCCTCTATCCTATCCTATCCTCTATCCTATCCTATCCTCTATCCTATCCTATCCTCTATCCTATCCTATCCTGTATCCTATCAAATCCCCTATCCTATCCTCTGTCCTATCCTCTATCCCATCCTATCCTCCATCCTATCCTATCCTCTATCCTATAATGTCCTCTATCCTATCCTATCCTCTATCCTATCCTATCCTCTATCCTATCCTATCGTCTATCCTATCCTCTATCCTATCCTATCCCCTATCCCATCCTATCCTATTCTCTATCCTATCCTATCCTCTATCCTATCCTCTATCCTATCCTCTATCCTATCCTATCCTCTATCCTATCCTATCGTCTATCCTATCCTATCCTATACTCTATCCTATCCTATCCTCTATCCTATCCTATCCTCTATCCTATCCTATCCTCTATCCTATCCTATCGTCTATCCTATCCTCTATCCTATCCTATCCTCTATCCTATCCTATCCTCTATCCTATCCTATCCTCTATCCTATCTTATCCTCTATCCTATCCTATCTTCTATCCTATCCTATCCTCTATCCTATCAAATCCCCTATCCTATCCTCTATCCTGTCCTATCCTCTATCCTATCCTATCCTCTATCCTATCAAATCCCCTATCCTATCGTCTATCCTATCCTCTATCCCATCCTATCCTCCATCCTATCCTATCCTCTATCCTATAATATCCTCTATCCTATCCTATCCTCTATCCTATCCTATCCTCTATCCTATCCTATCGTCTATCCTATCCTCTATCCTATCCTATCCCCTATCCCATCCTATCCTATTCTCTATCCTATCCTATCCTCTATCCTATCCTCTATCCTATCCTCTATCCTATCCTATCCTCTATCCTATCCTATCGTCTATCCTATCCTATCCTATACTCTATCCTATCCTATCCTATCCTCTATCCTATCCTATCCTCTATCCTATCCTATCGTCTATCCTATCCTCTATCCTATCCTATCCTCTATCCTATCCTATCCTCTATCCTATCCTATCCTCTATCCTATCTTATCCTCTATCCTATCCTATCTTCTATCCTATCCTATCCTGTATCCTATCAAATCCCCTATCCTATCCTCTATCCTATCCTATCCAATCCTCTATCCGATCCTATCCTCTATCCTATCCTATCATCTATCCTCAATCCTATCCTATCGTCTATCCTATCCTCTATCCTATCCTATCCTCGATCCTATCAAATCCCCTATCCTATCCTCTATCCTATCCTATCCTGTATCCTATCCAATCCTCTATCCTATCCTATCATCTATCCTCAATCCGATCCTTTCCTGTATCCTATCCAATCCACTATCCTATCCTGTCATCTATCGTCTATCCTATCCTCTATCCTATCCTATCCTCTATCCTATCCTATCGTCTATCCTATCCTCTATCCTATCCTATCCTCTATCCTATCCTATCCTCTATCCTATCCTATCCTCTATCCTATCCTATCCTCTATCCTATCCTATCCTCTATCCTATCCTATCCTCTATCCTATCCTATCCTCTATCCTATCCTATCCTCTATCCTATCCTATCCTCTATCCTATCCTATCCTCTATCCTATCCTCTATCCTATCCTATCCTCTATCCTATCCTATCCTCTATCCTATCCTATCCTCTATCCTATCCTATCCTCTATCCTATCCTATCCTATCCTCTATCCTATCCTATCCTCTATCCTATCCTATCCTCTATCCTATCCTATCCTCTATCCTATACTATCCTCTATCCTATCCTATCCTCTATCCTATCCTATCCTCTATCCTATCCTATCCTCTATCCTATCCTATCCTCTATCCTATCCTATCCTGTATCCTATCAAATCCCCTATCCTATCCTCTGTCCTATCCTCTATCCCATCCTATCCTCCATCCTATCCTATCCTCTATCCTATAATATCCTCTATCCTATCCTATCCTCTATCCTATCCTATCCTCTATCCTATCCTATCGTCTATCCTATCCTCTATCCTATCCTATCCCCTATCCCATCCTATCCTATTCTCTATCCTATCCTATCCTCTATCCTATCCTCTATCCTATCCTCTATCCTATCCTATCCTCTATCCTATCCTATCGTCTATCCTATCCTATCCTATACTCTATCCTATCCTATCCTCTATCCTATCCTATCCTCTATCCTATCCTATCCTCTATCCTATCCTATCGTCTATCCTATCCTCTATCCTATCCTATCCTCTATCCTATCCTATCCTCTATCCTATCCTATCCTCTATCCTATCTTATCCTCTATCCTATCCTATCTTCTATCCTATCCTATCCTCTATCCTATCAAATCCCCTATCCTATCCTCTATCCTGTCCTATCCTCTATCCTATCCTATCCTCTATCCTATCAAATCCCCTATCCTATCGTCTATCCTATCCTCTATCCCATCCTATCCTCCATCCTATCCTATCCTCTATCCTATAATATCCTCTATCCTATCCTATCCTCTATCCTATCCTATCCTCTATCCTATCCTATCGTCTATCCTATCCTCTATCCTATCCTATCCCCTATCCCATCCTATCCTATTCTCTATCCTATCCTATCCTCTATCCTATCCTCTATCCTATCCTCTATCCTATCCTATCCTCTATCCTATCCTATCGTCTATCCTATCCTATCCTATACTCTATCCTATCCTATCCTCTATCCTATCCTATCCTCTATCCTATCCTATCCTCTATCCTATCCTATCGTCTATCCTATCCTCTATCCTATCCTATCCTCTATCCTATCCTATCCTCTATCCTATCCTATCCTCTATCCTATCTTATCCTCTATCCTATCCTATCTTCTATCCTATCCTATCCTGTATCCTATCAAATCCCCTATCCTATCCTCTATCCTATCCTATCCAATCCTCTATCCGATCCTATCCTCTATCCTATCCTATCATCTATCCTCAATCCTATCCTATCGTCTATCCTATCCTCTATCCTATCCTATCCTCGATCCTATCAAATCCCCTATCCTATCCTCTATCCTATCCTATCCTGTATCCTATCCAATCCTCTATCCTATCCTATCATCTATCCTCAATCCGATCCTTTCCTGTATCCTATCCAATCCACTATCCTATCCTGTCCTCTATCGTCTATCCTATCCTCTATCCTATCCTATCCTCTATCCTATCCTATCGTCTATCCTATCCTCTATCCTATCCTATCCTCTATCCTATCCTATCCTCTATCCTATCCTATCCTCTATCCTATCCTATCCTCTATCCTATCCTATCCTCTATCCTATCCTATCCTCTATCCTATCCTATCCTCTATCCTATCCTATCCTCTATCCTATCCTATCCTCTATCCTATCCTATCCTCTATCCTATCCTATCCTCTATCCTATCCTATCCTCTATCCTATCCTATCCTATCCTCTATCCTATCCTATCCTCTATCCTATCCTATCCTCTATCCTATCCTATCCTCTATCCTATCCTATCCTCTATCCTATCCTATCCTCTATCCTATCCTATCCTCTATCCTATCCTATCCTCTATCCTATCCTATCCTCTATCCTATCCTATCCTCTATCCTATCCTATCCTCTATCCTATCCTATCCTCTATCCTATCCTATCCTCTATCCTATCCTATCCTCTATCCTATCCTATCCTCTATCCTATCCTATCCTCTATCCTATCCTATCCTCTATCCTATCCTATCCTCTATCCTATCCTATCCTATCCTCTATCCTATCCTATCCTCTATCCTATCCTATCCTCCATCCTGTCCTATCCTCTATCCTGTCCTATCCTCTATCCTATCCTATCCTCTATCCTATCAAATCCCCTATCCTATCCTCTGTCCTATCCTATCCTCTATCCTATCTTATCCTCTATCCTATCCAATCCTCTATCCTATCCTGTCCTCTATCCTATCCTATCCTCTATCCTATCCTATCATCTATCCTATCCTATCGTCTATCCTATCCTCTATCCTATCCTATCCTCTATCCTATCCTATCTTCTATCCTATCCTATCCTCTATCCTATCAAATCCCCTATCCTATCCTCTATCCTATCCTATCCTCTATCCTATCCTATCCTCTATCCTATCCTATCCTCTATCCTATCAAATCCCCCATCCTATCCTCTGTCCTATCCTATCCTCTATCCTATCCTATCCTCTATCCTATCCTATCGTCTATCCTATCCTCTATCCTATCCTATTCCCTATCCCATCCTATCCTATCCTATCATCTATCCTATCCTATCGTCTATCCAATCCTCTATCCTATCCTATCCTCTATCCTATCCTATCATCTATCCTATCCTATCATCTATCCTATCCTATCCTCTATCCTATCCTATCGTCTATCCAATCCTCTATCCTATCCTATCCTCTATCCTATCCTATCCTCTATCCTATCCTATCCTCTATCCTATCCTATCCTCTATCCTATCCTATCCTCTATCCTATCCTATCCTCTATCCTATCCTATCCTCTATCCTATCCTATCCTCTATCCTATCCTATCCTCTATCCTATCCTATCCTCTATCCTATCCCATCCTCTATCCTATCCTATCCTCTATCCTATCCTATCCTCTATCCTATCCTATCCTCTATCCTATCCTATCCTCTATCCTATCCTATCCTCTATCCTATCAAATCCCCTATCCTATCCTCTGTCCTATCCTATCCTCTATCCTATCCTCTATCCTATCCTATCCTCTATCCTATCCTATCCTCTATCCTATCCTATCGTCTATCCTATCCTCTATCCCATCCTATCCTCCATCCTATCCTATCCTCTATCCTATAATAGCCTCTATCCTATCCTATCCTCTATCCTATCCTATCCTCTATCCTATCCTATCGTCTATCCTATCCTCTATCCTATCCTATCCCCTATCCCATCCTATCCTATTCTCTATCCTATCCTATCCTCTATCCTATCCTCTATCCTATGCTATCGTCTATCCTATCCTATCCTATACTCTATCCTATCCTATCCTCTATCCTATCCTATCCTCTATCCTATCCTATCCTCTATCCTATCCTATCGTCTATCCTATCCTCTATCCTATCCTGTCCTCTATCCTATCCTATCCCCTATCCTATCCTATCCTCTATCCTATCTTATCCTCTATCATCCTATCTTCTATCCTATCCTATCCTCTATCCTATCAAATCCCCTATCCTATCCTCTATCCTATCCTATCCAATCCTCTATCCGATCCTATCCTCTATCCTATCCTATCATCTATCCTCAATCCTATCCTATCGTCTATCCTATCCTCTATCCTATCCTATCCTCTATCCTATCCTATCCTCTATCCTATCCTATCCTCTATCCTATCCTATCCTCTATCCTATCCTATCCTCTATCCTATCCTATCCTCTATCCTATCCTATCCTCTATCCTATCCTATCCTCTATCCTATCCTATCCTCTATCCTATCCTATCCTATCCTCTATCCTATCCTATCCTCTATCCTATCCTATCCTCCATCCTGTCCTATCCTCTATCCTGTCCTATCCTCTATCCTATCCTATCCTCTATCCTATCAAATCCCCTATCCTATCCTCTGTCCTATCCTATCCTCTATCCTATCTTATCCTCTATCCTATCCAATCCTCTATCCTATCCTCTCCTCTATCCTATCCTACCCTCTATCCTATCCTATCCTCTATCCTATCCTATCGTCTATCCTATCCTCTATCCTATCCTATCCTCTATCCTATCCTATCTTCTATCCTATCCTATCCTCTATCCTATCAAATCCCCTATCCTATCCTCTATCCTATCCTATCCTCTATCCTATCCTATCCTCTATCCTATCCTATCCTCTATCCTATCAAATCCCCCATCCTATCCTCTGTCCTATCCTATCCTCTATCCTATCCTATCCTCTATCCTATCCTATCCTCTATCCTATCCTATCCTCTATCCTATCCTATCGTCTATCCTATCCTCTATCCTATCCTATCATCTATCCTATCCTATCGTCTATCCAATCCTCTATCCTATCCTATCCTCTATCCTATCCTATCATCTATCCTATCCTATCATCTATCCTATCCTATCCTCTATCCTATCCTATCGTCTATCCAATCCTCTATCCTATCCTATCCTCTATCCTATCCTATCCTCTATCCTATCCTATCCTCTATCCTATCCTATCCTCTATCCTATCCTATCCTCTATCCTATCCTATCCTCTATCCTATCCTATCCTCTATCCTATCCTATCCTCTATCCTATCCCATCCTCTATCCTATCCTATCCTCTATCCTATCCTATCCTCTATCCTATCCTATCCTCTATCCTATCCTATCCTCTATCCTATCCTATCCTCTATCCTATCAAATCCCCTATCCTATCCTCTGTCCTATCCTATCCTCTATCCTATCCTCTATCCTATCCTATCCTCTATCCTATCCTATCCTCTATCCTATCCTATCGTCTATCCTATCCTCTATCCCATCCTATCCTCCATCCTATCCTATCCTCTATCCTATAATAGCCTCTATCCTATCCTATCCTCTATCCTATCCTATCCTCTATCCTATCCTATCGTCTATCCTATCCTCTATCCTATCCTATCCCCTATCCCATCCTATCCTATTCTCTATCCTATCCTATCCTCTATCCTATCCTCTATCCTATCCTCTATCCTATCCTATCCTCTATCCTATCCTATCGTCTATCCTATCCTATCCTATACTCTATCCTATCCTATCCTCTATCCTATCCTATCCTCTATCCTATCCTATCCTCTATCCTATCCTATCGTCTATCCTATCCTCTATCCTATCCTATCCTCTATCCTATCCTATCCTCCATCCTATCCTATCCTCTATCCTATAATAGCCTCTATCCTATCCTATCCTCTATCCTATCCTATCCTCTATCCTATCCTATCGTCTATCCTATCCTCTATCCTATCCTATCCCCTATCCCATCCTATCCTATTCTCTATCCTATCCTATCCTCTATCCTATCCTCTATCCTATGCTATCGTCTATCCTATCCTATCCTATACTCTATCCTATCCTATCCTCTATCCTATCCTATCCTCTATCCTATCCTATCCTCTATCCTATCCTATCGTCTATCCTATCCTCTATCCTATCCTGTCCTCTATCCTATCCTATCCCCTATCCTATCCTATCCTCTATCCTATCTTATCCTCTATCATCCTATCTTCTATCCTATCCTATCCTCTATCCTATCAAATCCCCTATCCTATCCTCTATCCTATCCTATCCAATCCTCTATCCGATCCTATCCTCTATCCTATCCTATCATCTATCCTCAATCCTATCCTATCGTCTATCCTATCCTCTATCCTATCCTATCCTCTATCCTATCCTATCCTCTATCCTATCCTATCCTCTATCCTATCCTATCCTCTATCCTATCCTATCCTCTATCCTATCCTATCCTCTATCCTATCCTATCCTCTATCCTATCCTATCCTCTATCCTATCCTATCCTATCCTCTATCCTATCCTATCCTCTATCCTATCCTATCCTCCATCCTGTCCTATCCTCTATCCTGTCCTATCCTCTATCCTATCCTATCCTCTATCCTATCAAATCCCCTATCCTATCCTCTGTCCTATCCTATCCTCTATCCTATCTTATCCTCTATCCTATCCAATCCTCTATCCTATCCTCTCCTCTATCCTATCCTACCCTCTATCCTATCCTATCCTCTATCCTATCCTATCGTCTATCCTATCCTCTATCCTATCCTATCCTCTATCCTATCCTATCTTCTATCCTATCCTATCCTCTATCCTATCAAATCCCCTATCCTATCCTCTATCCTATCCTATCCTCTATCCTATCCTATCCTCTATCCTATCCTATCCTCTATCCTATCAAATCCCCCATCCTATCCTCTGTCCTATCCTATCCTCTATCCTATCCTATCCTCTATCCTATCCTATCCTCTATCCTATCCTATCCTCTATCCTATCCTATCGTCTATCCTATCCTCTATCCTATCCTATCATCTATCCTATCCTATCGTCTATCCAATCCTCTATCCTATCCTATCCTCTATCCTATCCTATCATCTATCCTATCCTATCATCTATCCTATCCTATCCTCTATCCTATCCTATCGTCTATCCAATCCTCTATCCTATCCTATCCTCTATCCTATCCTATCCTCTATCCTATCCTATCCTCTATCCTATCCTATCCTCTATCCTATCCTATCCTCTATCCTATCCTATCCTCTATCCTATCCTATCCTCTATCCTATCCTATCCTCTATCCTATCCCATCCTCTATCCTATCCTATCCTCTATCCTATCCTATCCTCTATCCTATCCTATCCTCTATCCTATCCTATCCTCTATCCTATCCTATCCTCTATCCTATCAAATCCCCTATCCTATCCTCTGTCCTATCCTATCCTCTATCCTATCCTCTATCCTATCCTATCCTCTATCCTATCCTATCCTCTATCCTATCCTATCGTCTATCCTATCCTCTATCCCATCCTATCCTCCATCCTATCCTATCCTCTATCCTATAATAGCCTCTATCCTATCCTATCCTCTATCCTATCCTATCCTCTATCCTATCCTATCGTCTATCCTATCCTCTATCCTATCCTATCCCCTATCCCATCCTATCCTATTCTCTATCCTATCCTATCCTCTATCCTATCCTCTATCCTATCCTATCCTCTATCCTATCCTATCGTCTATCCTATCCTATCCTATACTCTATCCTATCCTATCCTCTATCCTATCCTATCCTCTATCCTATCCTATCCTCTATCCTATCCTATCGTCTATCCTATCCTCTATCCTATCCTATCCTCTATCCTATCCTATCCTCTATCCTATCCTATCCTCTATCCTATCTTATCCTCTATCATCCTATCTTCTATCCTATCCTATCCTCTATCCTATCAAATCCCCTATCCTATCCTCTATCCTATCCTATCCAATCCTCTATCCGATCCTATCCTCTATCCTATCCTATCATCTATCCTCAATCCTATCCTATCGTCTATCCTATCCTCTATCCTATCCTATCCTCTATCCTATCAAATCCCCTATCCTATCATCTATCCTATCCTATTCTGTATCCTATCCAATCCTCTATCCTATCCTATCATCTATCCTCAATCCGATCCTTTCCTGTATCCTATCCAATCCTCTATCCTATCCTGTCCTCTATCGTCTATCCTATCCTCTATCCTATCCTATCCTCTATCCTATCCTATCGTCTATCCTATCCTCTATCCCATCCTATCCTCCATCCTATCCTATCCTCTATCCTATAATAGCCTCTATCCTATCCTATCCTCTATCCTATCCTATCCTCTATCCTATCCTCTATCCTATCCTATCCTGTATACTATCGTATCCTCTATCCTCTATCCTATCCAATCCTCTATCCTATCCTATCCTCTATCCTATAATATGCTCTATCCTATCCTATCCTCTATCCTATCCTATCCTCTATCCTATCCTATTTTCTATCCTATCCTATCCTCTATCCTATCCTCTATCCAATCCTCTATCCTATCCTCTATACTATCAAATCCCCTATCCTATCCTCTGTCCTATCCTATACTCTATCCTATCCTATCCTCTATCCTATCCTATCCTCTATCCTATCCTATCCTCTATCCTATCCTATCATATATCCTATCCTATCTTCTATCCTATCCTATCCTCTATCCTATCCTATCCTCTATACTATCCTATCCTCTATCCTATCCTATCCTCTATCCTATCCTCTATCATGTCGTATCCTCTATCCTACCCTATCCTCTATCCTATCTGATCCTCTATCCTATCCTATCCTCTATCCTATCAAATCCCCTATCCTATGCTCTATCCTATCCTACCCTCTATAATACCGTATACTCTATCATATCCTATCCTCTATCCTGTCCTATCCTCTATCCTAATCTATCCTCTATCCTATCCTATCCTCTATCCTATCGTATCCTCTATCCTATCCTATCCTCTATCCTATCCTCTATCCTATCCTATCCTGTATACTATCGTATCCTCTATCCTCTATCCTATCCAATCCTCTATCCTATCCTATCCTCTATCCTATAATATGCTCTATCCTATCCTATCCTCTATCCTATCCTATCCTCTATCCTATCCTATTTTCTATCCTATCCTATCCTCTATCCTATCCTCTATCCAATCCTCTATCCTATCCTCTATACTATCAAATCCCCTATCCTATGCTCTATCCTATCCTACCCTCTATAATACCGTATACTCTATCATATCCTATCCTCTATCCTATAATATCATCTATCCGTTCCTACTCTCTATCCTATCCTCTATCCTATCCTATCCTCTATCCTATCCTATCCTCTATACTATCCTATCCTCTATCCTATAATATCATATATCCGTTCCTATTCTCTATCCTATCCTATCCTCTATCCTATCCTATCCTCTATCCTATCCTATCCTCTATCCTATCCTATCCTCTATCCTATCCTATCGTCTATCCTATCCTATCCTCTATCCTATCCTATCTTCTATCCTATCCTACCAAATCCCCTATCCTATTCTCTATCCTATGATATCCTGTATCGTATCCAATCCTCTATCCTATCCTATTATCTATCCTCAATCCTATCCTTTCCTCTATCCTATCCAATCCTCTATCCTATCCAATCCTCTATCCTATCCTATCCTCTGTCCTATCCTATCCTCTATCCTATCCTATCCTCTATCCTATCCTATCCTATCCTTTATCCTATCCTATCCTATATCCTATCGTATCCTCTATCCTATCCTATCCTCTATCCTATCCTATCCTCTGTCCTATCCTATCCTCTATCCTAACCTATCCTCTATCCTATCCTATCCTCTATCCTATCCTATCCTCTATCCTATCCTATCCTCTATCCTATCCTATCCTCTATCCTATCCTGTATCCTATCCTATCCTGTATACTATCGTATCCTCTATCCTCTATCCTATCCAATCCTCTATCCTATCCTATCCTCTATCCTATAATATGCTCTATCCTATCCTATCCTCTATCCTATCCTATCCTCTATCCTATCCTATTTTCTATCCTATCCTATCCTCTATCCTATCCTCTATCCAATCCTCTATCCTATCCTCTATACTATCAAATCCCCTATCCTATCCTCTGTCCTATCCTATACTCTATAATACCGTATACTCTATCATATCCTATCCTCTATCCTATAATATCATCTATCCGTTCCTATTCTGTATCCTATCCTCTATCCTATCCTATCCTCTATCCTATCCTATCCTCTATACTATCTTATCCTCTATCCTATCCTATCTTCTATCCTATCCTATCCTGTATCCTATCAAATCCCCTATCCTATCCTCTATCCTATCCTATCCTCTATCCTATCCTCTATCCTATCCTATCCTCTATCCTATCCTATCCTCTATCCTATCCTATCGTCTATCCTATCCTCTATCCCATCCTATCCTCCATCCTATCCTATCCTCTATCCTATAATAGCCTCTATCCTATCCTATCCTCTATCCTATCCTATCCTCTATCCTATCCTATCGTCTATCCTATCCTCTATCCTATCCTATCCCCTATCCCATCCTATCCTATTCTCTATCCTATCCTATCCTCTATCCTATCCTCTATCCTATCCTCTATCCTATCCTATCCTCTATCCTATGCTATCGTCTATCCTATCCTATCCTATACTCTATCCTATCCTATCCTCTATCCTATCCTATCCTCTATCCTATCCTATCCTCTATCCTATCCTATCGTCTATCCTATCCTCTATCCTATCCTGTCCTCTATCCTATCCTATCCCCTATCCTATCCTATCCTCTATCCTATCTTATCCTCTATCATCCTATCTTCTATCCTATCCTATCCTCTATCCTATCAAATCCCCTATCCTATCCTCTATCCTATCCTATCCAATCCTCTATCCGATCCTATCCTCTATCCTATCCTATCATCTATTCTCAATCCTATCCTATCGTCTATCCTATCCTCTATCCTATCCTATCCTCTATCCTATCCTATCGTCTATCCTATCCTCTATCCTATCCTATCCTCTATCCTAACCTATCCTCTATCCTATCCTATCCTCTATCCTATCCTATCCTCTATCCTATCCTATCCTCAATCCTATCCTATCCTCTATCCTATCCTGTATCCTATCCTATCCTGTATACTATCGTATCCTCTATCCTCTATCCTATCCAATCCTCTATCCTATCCTATCCTCTATCCTATAATATGCTCTATCCTATCCTATCCTCTATCCTATCCTATCCTCTATCCTATCCTATTTTCTATCCTATCCTATCCTCTATCCTATCCTCTATCCAATCCTCTATCCTATCCTCTATACTATCAAATCCCCTATCCTATCCTCTGTCCTATCCTATACTCTATAATACCGTATACTCTATCATATCCTATCCTCTATCCTATAATATCATCTATCCGTTCCTATTCTGTATCCTATCCTCTATCCTATCCTATCCTCTATCCTATCCTATCCTCTATACTATCTTATCCTCTATCCTATCCTATCTTCTATCCTATCCTATCCTGTATCCTATCAAATCCCCTATCCTATCCTCTATCCTATCCTATCCAATCCTCTATCCGATCCTATCCTCTATCCTATCCTATCATCTATCCTCAATCCTATCCTATCGTCTATCCTATCCTCTATCCTATCCTATCCTCGATCCTATCAAATCCCCTATCCTATCCTCTATCCTATCCTATCCTCTATCCTATCCTCTATCCTATCCTATCCTCTATCCTATCCTATCCTCTATCCTATCCTATCGTCTATCCTATCCTCTATCCCATCCTATCCTCCATCCTATCCTATCCTCTATCCTATAATAGCCTCTATCCTATCCTATCCTCTATCCTATCCTATCCTCTATCCTATCCTATCGTCTATCCTATCCTCTATCCTATCCTATCCCCTATCCCATCCTATCCTATTCTCTATCCTATCCTATCCTCTATCCTATCCTCTATCCTATCCTCTATCCTATCCTATCCTCTATCCTATGCTATCGTCTATCCTATCCTATCCTATACTCTATCCTATCCTATCCTCTATCCTATCCTATCCTCTATCCTATCCTATCCTCTATCCTATCCTATCGTCTATCCTATCCTCTATCCTATCCTGTCCTCTATCCTATCCTATCCCCTATCCTATCCTATCCTCTATCCTATCTTATCCTCTATCATCCTATCTTCTATCCTATCCTATCCTCTATCCTATCAAATCCCCTATCCTATCCTCTATCCTATCCTATCCAATCCTCTATCCGATCCTATCCTCTATCCTATCCTATCATCTATCCTCAATCCTATCCTATCGTCTATCCTATCCTCTATCCTATCCTATCCTCTATCCTATCCTATCGTCTATCCTATCCTCTATCCTATCCTATCCTCTATCCTATCCTATCCTCTATCCTATCCTATCCTCTATCCTATCCTATCCTCTATCCTATCCTATCCTCTATCCTATCCTATCCTCTATCCTATCCTATCCTCTATCCTATCCTATCCTCTATCCTATCCTATCCTCTATCCTATCCTATCCTCTATCCTATCCTATCCTCTATCCTATCCTATCCTATCCTCTATCCTATCCTATCCTCTATCCTATCCTATCCTCCATCCTGTCCTATCCTCTATCCTGTCCTATCCTCTATCCTATCCTATCCTCTATCCTATCAAATCCCCTATCCTATCCTCTGTCCTATCCTATCCTCTATCCTATCTTATCCTCTATCCTATCCAATCCTCTATCCTATCCTCTCCTCTATCCTATCCTACCCTCTATCCTATCCTATCCTCTATCCTATCCTATCGTCTATCCTATCCTCTATCCTATCCTATCCTCTATCCTATCCTATCTTCTATCCTATCCTATCCTCTATCCTATCAAATCCCCTATCCTATCCTCTATCCTATCCTATCCTCTATCCTATCCTATCCTCTATCCTATCCTATCCTCTATCCTATCAAATCCCCCATCCTATCCTCTGTCCTATCCTATCCTCTATCCTATCCTATCCTCTATCCTATCCTATCCTCTATCCTATCCTATCCTCTATCCTATCCTATCGTCTATCCTATCCTCTATCCTATCCTATCATCTATCCTATCCTATCGTCTATCCAATCCTCTATCCTATCCTATCCTCTATCCTATCCTATCATCTATCCTATCCTATCATCTATCCTATCCTATCCTCTATCCTATCCTATCGTCTATCCAATCCTCTATCCTATCCTGTCCTCTATCCTATCCTATCCTCTATCCTATCCTATCCTCTATCCTATCCTATCCTCTATCCTATCCTATCCTCTATCCTATCCTATCCTCTATCCTATCCTATCCTCTATCCTATCCTATCCTCTATCCTATCCTATCCTCTATCCTATCCCATCCTCTATCCTATCCTATCCTCTATCCTATCCTATCCTCTATCCTATCCTATCCTCTATCCTATCCTATCCTCTATCCTATCCTATCCTCTATCCTATCAAATCCCCTATCCTACCCTCTGTCCTATCCTATCCTCTATCCTATCCTCTATCCTATCCTATCCTCTATCCTATCCTATCCTCTATCCTATCCTATCGTCTATCCTATCCTCTATCCCATCCTATCCTCCATCCTATCCTATCCTCTATCCTATAATAGCCTCTATCCTATCCTATCCTCTATCCTATCCTATCCTCTATCCTATCCTATCGTCTATCCTATCCTCTATCCTATCCTATCCCCTATCCCATCCTATCCTATTCTCTATCCTATCCTATCCTCTATCCTATCCTCTATCCTATCCTCTATCCTATCCTATCCTCTATCCTATCCTATCGTCTATCCTATCCTATCCTATACTCTATCCTATCCTATCCTCTATCCTATCCTATCCTCTATCCTATCCTATCCTCTATCCTATCCTATCGTCTATCCTATCCTCTATCCTATCCTATCCTCTATCCTATCCTATCCTCTATCCTATCCTATCCTCTATCCTATCTTATCCTCTATCATCCTATCTTCTATCCTATCCTATCCTCTATCCTATCAAATCCCCTATCCTATCCTCTATCCTATCCTATCCAATCCTCTATCCGATCCTATCCTCTATCCTATCCTATCATCTATCCTCAATCCTATCCTATCGTCTATCCTATCCTCTATCCTATCCTATCCTCTATCCTATCAAATCCCCTATCCTATCATCTATCCTATCCTATTCTGTATCCTATCCAATCCTCTATCCTATCCTATCATCTATCCTCAATCCGATCCTTTCCTGTATCCTATCCAATCCTCTATCCTATCCTGTCCTCTATCGTCTATCCTATCCTCTATCCTATCCTATCCTCTATCCTATCCTATCGTCTATCCTATCCTCTATCCCATCCTATCCTCCATCCTATCCTATCCTCTATCCTATAATAGCCTCTATCCTATCCTATCCTCTATCCTATCCTATCCTCTATCCTATCCTCTATCCTATCCTATCCTGTATACTATCGTATCCTCTATCCTCTATCCTATCCAATCCTCTATCCTATCCTATCCTCTATCCTATAATATGCTCTATCCTATCCTATCCTCTATCCTATCCTATCCTCTATCCTATCCTATTTTCTATCCTATCCTATCCTCTATCCTATCCTCTATCCAATCCTCTATCCTATCCTCTATACTATCAAATCCCCTATCCTATCCTCTGTCCTATCCTATACTCTATCCTATCCTCTATCCTATCCTATCCTCTATCCTATCCTATCGTCTATCCTATCCTCTATCCTATCCTATCATCTATCCTATCCTATCGTCTATCCAATCCTCTATCCTATCCTATCCTCTATCCTATCCTATCATCTATCCTATCCTATCATCTATCCTATCCTATCCTCTATCCTATCCTATCGTCTATCCAATCCTCTATCCTATCCTATCCTCTATCCTATCCTATCCTCTATCCTATCCTATCCTCTATCCTATCCTATCCTCTATCCTATCCTATCCTCTATCCTATCCTATCCTCTATCCTATCCTATCCTCTATCCTATCCTATCCTCTATCCTATCCTATCCTCTATCCTATCCCATCCTCTATCCTATCCTATGCTCTATCCTATCCTATCCTCTATCCTATCCTATCCTCTATCCTATCCTATCCTCTATCCTATCCTATCCTCTATCCTATCAAATCCCCTATCCTATCCTCTGTCCTATCCTATCCTCTATCCTATCCTCTATCCTATCCTATCCTCTATCCTATCCTATCCTCTATCCTATCCTATCGTCTATCCTATCCTCTATCCCATCCTATCCTCCATCCTATCCTATCCTCTATCCTATAATATCCTCTATCCTATAATATCCTCTATCCTATCCTATCCTCTATCCTATCCTATCCTCTATCCTATCCTATCGTCTATCCTATCCTCTATCCTATCCTATCCCCTATCCCATCCTATCCTATTCTCTATCCTATCCTATCCTCTATCCTATCCTCTATCCTATCCTCTATCCTATCCTATCCTCTATCCTATCCTATCGTCTATCCTATCCTATCCTATACTCTATCCTATCCTATCCTCTATCCTATCCTATCCTCTATCCTATCCTATCCTCTATCCTATACTATCGTCTATCCTATCCTCTATCCTATCCTATCCTCTATCCTATCCTATCCTCTATCCTATCCTATCCTCTATCCTATCTTATCCTCTATCCTATCCTATCTTCTATCCTATCCTATCCTGTATCCTATCAAATCCCCTATCCTATCCTCTATCCTATCCTATCCAATCCTCTATCCGATCCTATCCTCTATCCTATCCTATCATCTATCCTCAATCCTATCCTATCGTCTATCCTATCCTCTATCCTATCCTATCCTCGATCCTATCAAATCCCCTATCCTATCCTCTATCCTATCCTATCCTGTATCCTATCCAATCCTCTATCCTATCCTATCATCTATCCTCAATCCGATCCTTTCCTGTATCCTATCCAATCCACTATCCTATCCTGTCCTCTATCGTCTATCCTATCCTCTATCCTATCCTATCCTCTATCCTATCCTATCGTCTATCCTATCCTCTATCCTATCCTATCCTCTATCCTATCCTATCCTCTATCCTATCCTATCCTCTATCCTATCCTATCCTCTATCCTATCCTATCCTCTATCCTATCCTATCCTCTATCCTATCCTATCCTCTATCCTATCCTATCCTCTATCCTATCCTATCCTCTATCCTATCCTATCCTCTATCCTATCCTATCCTCTATCCTATCCTATCCTCTATCCTATCCTATCCTATCCTCTATCCTATCCTATCCTCTATCCTATCCTATCCTCTATCCTATCCTATCCTCTATCCTATCCTATCCTCTATCCTATCCTATCCTCTATCCTATCCTATCCTCTATCCTATCCTATCCTCTATCCTATCCTATCCTCTATCCTATCCTATCCTCTATCCTATCCTATCCTCTATCCTATCCTATCCTCTATCCTATCCTATCCTCTATCCTATCCTATCCTCTATCCTATCCTATCCTCTATCCTATCCTATCCTCTATCCTATCCTATCCTCTATCCTATCCTATCCTCTATCCTATCCTATCCTCTATCCTATCCTATCCTCTATCCTATCCTATCCTATCCTCTATCCTATCCTATCCTCTATCCTATCCTATCCTCCATCCTGTCCTATCCTCTATCCTGTCCTATCCTCTATCCTATCCTATCCTCTATCCTATCAAATCCCCTATCCTATCCTCTGTCCTATCCTATCCTCTATCCTATCTTATCCTCTATCCTATCCAATCCTCTATCCTATCCTGTCCTCTATCCTATCCTATCCTCTATCCTATCCTATCATCTATCCTATCCTATCCTCTATCCTATCCTATCCTCTATCCTATCCTATCCTCTATCCTATCCTATCCTCTATCCTATCCTATCCTCTATCCTATCCTATCCTCTATCCTATCCTATCCTCTATCCTATCCTATCCTCTATCCTATCCTATCCTCTATCCTATCCTATCCTCTATCCTATCCTATCCTCTATCCTATCCTATCCTCTATCCTATCCTATCCTCTATCCTATCCTATCCTCTATCCTATCCTATCCTCTATCCTATCCTATCCTCTATCCTATCCTATCCTATCCTCTATCCTATCCTATCCTCTATCCTATCCTATCCTCCATCCTGTCCTATCCTCTATCCTGTCCTATCCTCTATCCTATCCTATCCTCTATCCTATCAAATCCCCTATCCTATCCTCTGTCCTATCCTATCCTCTATCCTATCTTATCCTCTATCCTATCCAATCCTCTATCCTATCCTGTCCTCTATCCTATCCTATCCTCTATCCTATCCTATCATCTATCCTATCCTATCGTCTATCCTATCCTCTATCCTATCAAATCCCCTATCCTATCCTCTATCCTATCCTATCCTCTATCCTATCCTATCCTCTATCCTATCCTATCCTCTATCCTATCAAATCCCCCATCCTATCCTCTGTCCTATCCTATCCTCTATCCTATCCTATCCTCTATCCTATCCTATCGTCTATCCTATCCTCTATCCTATCCTATTCCCTATCCCATCCTATCCTATCCTATCATCTATCCTATCCTATCGTCTATCCAATCCTCTATCCTATCCTATCCTCTATCCTATCCTATCATCTATCCTATCCTATCATCTATCCTATCCTATCCTCTATCCTATCCTATCGTCTATCCAATCCTCTATCCTATCCTATCCTCTATCCTATCCTATCCTCTATCCTATCCTATCCTCTATCCTATCCTATCCTCTATCCTATCCTATCCTCTATCCTATCCTATCCTCTATCCTATCCTATCCTCTATCCTATCCTATCCTCTATCCTATCCTATCCTCTATCCTATCCTATCCTCTATCCTATCCTATCCTCTATCCTATCCCATCCTCTATCCTATCCTATCCTCTATCCTATCCTATCCTCTATCCTATCCTATCCTCTATCCTATCCTATCCTCTATCCTATCCTATCCTCTATCCTATCAAATCCCCTATCCTATCCTCTGTCCTATCCTATCCTCTATCCTATCCTCTATCCTATCCTATCCTCTATCCTATCCTATCCTCTATCCTATCCTATCGTCTATCCTATCCTCTATCCCATCCTATCCTCCATCCTATCCTATCCTCTATCCTATAATAGCCTCTATCCTATCCTATCCTCTATCCTATCCTATCCTCTATCCTATCCTATCGTCTATCCTATCCTCTATCCTCTCCTATCCCCTATCCCATCCTATCCTATTCTCTATCCTATCCTATCCTCTATCCTATCCTCTATCCTATCCTCTATCCTATCCTATCCTCTATCCTATGCTATCGTCTATCCTATCCTATCCTATACTCTATCCTATCCTATCCTCTATCCTATCCTATCCTCTATCCTATCCTATCCTCTATCCTATCCTATCGTCTATCCTATCCTCTATCCTATCCTGTCCTCTATCCTATCCTATCCCCTATCCTATCCTATCCTCTATCCTATCTTATCCTCTATCATCCTATCTTCTATCCTATCCTATCCTCTATCCTATCAAATCCCCTATCCTATCCTCTATCCTATCCTATCCAATCCTCTATCCGATCCTATCCTCTATCCTATCCTATCATCTATCCTCAATCCTATCCTATCGTCTATCCTATCCTCTATCCTATCCTATCCTCTATCCTATCCTATCCTCTATCCTATCCTATCCTCTATCCTATCCTATCCTCTATCCTATCCTATCCTCTATCCTATCCTATCCTCTATCCTATCCTATCCTCTATCCTATCCTCTATCCTATCCTATCCTCTATCCTATCCTATCTTCTATCCTATCCTATCCTCTATCCTATCAAATCCCCTATCCTATCCTCTATCCTATCCTATCCTCTATCCTATCCTATCCTCTATCCTATCCTATCCTCTATCCTATCAAATCCCCCATCCTATCCTCTGTCCTATCCTATCCTCTATCCTATCCTATCCTCTATCCTATCCTATCCTCTATCCTATCCTATCCTCTATCCTATCCTATCGTCTATCCTATCCTCTATCCTATCCTATCATCTATCCTATCCTATCGTCTATCCAATCCTCTATCCTATCCTATCCTCTATCCTATCCTATCATCTATCCTATCCTATCATCTATCCTATCCTATCCTCTATCCTATCCTATCGTCTATCCAATCCTCTATCCTATCCTATCCTCTATCCTATCCTATCCTCTATCCTATCCTATCCTCTATCCTATCCTCTATCCTATCCTATCCTCTATCCTATCCTATCTTCTATCCTATCCTATCCTCTATCCTATCAAATCCCCTATCCTATCCTCTATCCTATCCTATCCTCTATCCTATCCTATCCTCTATCCTATCCTATCCTCTATCCTATCAAATCCCCCATCCTATCCTCTGTCCTATCCTATCCTCTATCCTATCCTATCCTCTATCCTATCCTATCCTCTATCCTATCCTATCCTCTATCCTATCCTATCGTCTATCCTATCCTCTATCCTATCCTATCATCTATCCTATCCTATCGTCTATCCAATCCTCTATCCTATCCTATCCTCTATCCTATCCTATCATCTATCCTATCCTATCATCTATCCTATCCTATCCTCTATCCTATCCTATCGTCTATCCAATCCTCTATCCTATCCTATCCTCTATCCTATCCTATCCTCTATCCTATCTTATCCTCTATCATCCTATCTTCTATCCTATCCTATCCTCTATCCTATCAAATCCCCTATCCTATCCTCTATCCTATCCTATCCAATCCTCTATCCGATCCTATCCTCTATCCTATCCTATCATCTATCCTCAATCCTATCCTATCGTCTATCCTATCCTCTATCCTATCCTATCCTCTATCCTATCAAATCCCCTATCCTATCATCTATCCTATCCTATTCTGTATCCTATCCAATCCTCTATCCTATCCTATCATCTATCCTCAATCCGATCCTTTCCTGTATCCTATCCAATCCTCTATCCTATCCTGTCCTCTATCGTCTATCCTATCCTCTATCCTATCCTATCCTCTATCCTATCCTATCGTCTATCCTATCCTCTATCCCATCCTATCCTCCATCCTATCCTATCCTCTATCCTATAATAGCCTCTATCCTATCCTATCCTCTATCCTATCCTATCCTCTATCCTATCCTATCGTCTATCCTATCCTCTATCCTATCCTATCATCTATCCTATCCTATCGTCTATCCAATCCTCTATCCTATCCTATCCTCTATCCTATCCTATCCTCTATCCTATCCTCTATCCTATCCTATCCTCTATCCTATCCTATCCTCTATCCTATCCTATCCTCTATCCTATCCTATCCTCTATCCTATCCCATCCTCTATCCTATCCTATCCTCTATCCTATCCTATCCTCTATCCTATCCTATCCTCTATCCTATCCTATCCTCTATCCTATCCTATCCTCTATCCTATCAAATCCCCTATCCTATCCTCTGTCCTATCCTATCCTCTATCCTATCCTCTATCCTATCCTATCCTCTATCCTATCCTATCCTCTATCCTATCCTATCGTCTATCCTATCCTCTATCCCATCCTATCCTCCATCCTATCCTATCCTCTATCCTATAATAGCCTCTATCCTATCCTATCCTCTATCCTATCCTATCCTCTATCCTATCCTATCGTCTATCCTATCCTCTATCCTCTCCTATCCCCTATCCCATCCTATCCTATTCTCTATCCTATCCTATCCTCTATCCTATCCTCTATCCTATCCTCTATCCTATCCTATCCTCTATCCTATGCTATCGTCTATCCTATCCTATCCTATACTCTATCCTATCCTATCCTCTATCCTATCCTATCCTCTATCCTATCCTATCCTCTATCCTATCCTATCGTCTATCCTATCCTCTATCCTATCCTGTCCTCTATCCTATCCTATCCCCTATCCTATCCTATCCTCTATCCTATCTTATCCTCTATCATCCTATCTTCTATCCTATCCTATCCTCTATCCTATCAAATCCCCTATCCTATCCTCTATCCTATCCTATCCAATCCTCTATCCGATCCTATCCTCTATCCTATCCTATCATCTATCCTCAATCCTATCCTATCGTCTATCCTATCCTCTATCCTATCCTATCCTCTATCCTATCCTATCGTCTATCCTATCCTCTATCCTATCCTATCCTCTATCCTATCCTATCCTCTATCCTATCCTATCCTCTATCCTATCCTATCCTCTATCCTATCCTATCCTCTATCCTATCCTATCCTCTATCATATCCTATCCTCTATCCTATCCTCTATCCTATCCTATCCTCTATCCTATCCTATCTTCTATCCTATCCTATCCTCTATCCTATCAAATCCCCTATCCTATCCTCTATCCTATCCTATCCTCTATCCTATCCTATCCTCTATCCTATCCTATCCTCTATCCTATCAAATCCCCCATCCTATCCTCTGTCCTATCCTATCCTCTATCCTATCCTATCCTCTATCCTATCCTATCCTCTATCCTATCCTATCCTCTATCCTATCCTATCGTCTATCCTATCCTCTATCCTATCCTATCATCTATCCTATCCTATCGTCTATCCAATCCTCTATCCTATCCTATCCTCTATCCTATCCTATCATCTATCCTATCCTATCATCTATCCTATCCTATCCTCTATCCTATCCTATCGTCTATCCAATCCTCTATCCTATCCTATCCTCTATCCTATCCTATCCTCTATCCTATCCTATCCTCTATCCTATCCTCTATCCTATCCTATCCTCTATCCTATCCTATCTTCTATCCTATCCTATCCTCTATCCTATCAAATCCCCTATCCTATCCTCTATCCTATCCTATCCTCTATCCTATCCTATCCTCTATCCTATCCTATCCTCTATCCTATCAAATCCCCCATCCTATCCTCTGTCCTATCCTATCCTCTATCCTATCCTATCCTCTATCCTATCCTATCCTCTATCCTATCCTATCCTCTATCCTATCCTATCGTCTATCCTATCCTCTATCCTATCCTATCATCTATCCTATCCTATCGTCTATCCAATCCTCTATCCTATCCTATCCTCTATCCTATCCTATCATCTATCCTATCCTATCATCTATCCTATCCTATCCTCTATCCTATCCTATCGTCTATCCAATCCTCTATCCTATCCTATCCTCTATCCTATCCTATCCTCTATCCTATCTTATCCTCTATCATCCTATCTTCTATCCTATCCTATCCTCTATCCTATCAAATCCCCTATCCTATCCTCTATCCTATCCTATCCAATCCTCTATCCGATCCTATCCTCTATCCTATCCTATCATCTATCCTCAATCCTATCCTATCGTCTATCCTATCCTCTATCCTATCCTATCCTCTATCCTATCAAATCCCCTATCCTATCATCTATCCTATCCTATTCTGTATCCTATCCAATCCTCTATCCTATCCTATCATCTATCCTCAATCCGATCCTTTCCTGTATCCTATCCAATCCTCTATCCTATCGTGTCCTCTATCGTCTATCCTATCCTCTATCCTATCCTATCCTCTATCCTATCCTATCGTCTATCCTATCCTCTATCCCATCCTATCCTCCATCCTATCCTATCCTCTATCCTATAATAGCCTCTATCCTATCCTATCCTCTATCCTATCCTATCCTCTATCCTATCCTATCGTCTATCCTATCCTCTATCCTATCCTATCCCCTATCCCATCCTATCCTATTCTCTATCCTATCCTATCCTCTATCCTATCCTCTATCCTATCCTCTATCCTATCCTATCCTCTATCCTATGCTATCGTCTATCCTATCCTATCCTATACTCTATCCTATCCTATCCTCTATCCTATCCTATCCTCTATCCTATCCTATCCTCTATCCTATCCTATCGTCTATCCTATCCTCTATCCTATCCTGTCCTCTATCCTATCCTATCCCCTATCCTATCCTATCCTCTATCCTATCTTATCCTCTATCATCCTATCTTCTATCCTATCCTATCCTCTATCCTATCAAATCCCCTATCCTATCCTCTATCCTATCCTATCCAATCCTCTATCCGATCCTATCCTCTATCCTATCCTATCATCTATCCTAAATCCTATCCTATCGTCTATCCTATCCTCTATCCTATCCTATCCTCTATCCTATCAAATCCCCTATCCTATCATCTATCCTATCCTATTCTGTATCCTATCCAATCCTCTATCCTATCCTATCATCTATCCTCAATCCGATCCTTTCCTGTATCCTATCCAATCCTCTATCCTATCCTATCCTCTATCCTATCCTATCGTCTATCCTATCCTCTATCCTATCCTATCCTCTATCCTATCCTATCCTCTATCCTATCCTATCCTCTATCCTATCCTATCCTCTATCCTATCCTATCCTCTATCCTATCCTATCCTCTATCCTATCCTATCCTCTATCCTATCCTATCCTCTATCCTATCCTATCCTCTATCCTATCCTATCCTATCCTCTTTCCTATCCTATCCTCTATCCTATCCTATCCTCCATCCTGTCCTATCCTCTATCCTGTCCTATCCTCTATCCTATCCTATCCTCTATCCTATCAAATCCCCTATCCTATCCTCTGTCCTATCCTATCCTCTATCCTATCTTATCCTCTATCCTATCCAATCCTCTATCCTATCCTCTCCTCTATCCTATCCTACCCTCTATCCTATCCTATCCTCTATCCTATCCTATCGTCTATCCTATCCTCTATCCTATCCTATCCTCTATCCTATCCTATCTTCTATCCTATCCTATCCTCTATCCTATCAAATCCCCTATCCTATCCTCTATCCTATCCTATCCTCTATCCTATCCTATCCTCTATCCTATCAAATCCCCCATCCTATCCTCTGTCCTATCCTATCCTCTATCCTATCCTATCCTCTATCCTATCCTATCCTCTATCCTATCCTATCCTCTATCCTATCCTATCGTCTATCCTATCCTCTATCCTATCCTATCATCTATCCTATCCTATCGTCTATCCAATCCTCTATCCTATCCTATCCTCTATCCTATCCTATCATCTATCCTATCCTATCCTCTATCCTATCCTATCCTCTATCCTATCAAATCCCCCATCCTATCCTCTGTCCTATCCTATCCTCTATCCTATCCTATCCTCTATCCTATCCTATCCTCTATCCTATCCTATCCTCTATCCTATCCTATCGTCTATCCTATCCTCTATCCTATCCTATCATCTATCCTATCCTATCGTCTATCCAATCCTCTATCCTATCCTATCCTCTATCCTATCCTATCATCTATCCTATCCTATCATCTATCCTATCCTATCCTCTATCCTATCCTATCGTCTATCCAATCCTCTATCCTATCCTATCCTCTATCCTATCCTATCCTCTATCCTATCTTATCCTCTATCATCCTATCTTCTATCCTATCCTATCCTCTATCCTATCAAATCCCCTATCCTATCCTCTATCCTATCCTATCCAATCCTCTATCCGATCCTATCCTCTATCCTATCCTATCATCTATCCTCAATCCTATCCTATCGTCTATCCTATCCTCTATCCTATCCTATCCTCTATCCTATCAAATCCCCTATCCTATCATCTATCCTATCCTATTCTGTATCCTATCCAATCCTCTATCCTATCCTATCATCTATCCTCAATCCGATCCTTTCCTGTATCCTATCCAATCCTCTATCCTATCGTGTCCTCTATCGTCTATCCTATCCTCTATCCTATCCTATCCTCTATCCTATCCTATCGTCTATCCTATCCTCTATCCCATCCTATCCTCCATCCTATCCTATCCTCTATCCTATAATAGCCTCTATCCTATCCTATCCTCTATCCTATCCTATCCTCTATCCTATCCTATCGTCTATCCTATCCTCTATCCTATCCTATCCCCTATCCCATCCTATCCTATTCTCTATCCTATCCTATCCTCTATCCTATCCTCTATCCTATCCTCTATCCTATCCTATCCTCTATCCTATGCTATCGTCTATCCTATCCTATCCTATACTCTATCCTATCCTATCCTCTATCCTATCCTATCCTCTATCCTATCCTATCCTCTATCCTATCCTATCGTCTATCCTATCCTCTATCCTATCCTGTCCTCTATCCTATCCTATCCCCTATCCTATCCTATCCTCTATCCTATCTTATCCTCTATCATCCTATCTTCTATCCTATCCTATCCTCTATCCTATCAAATCCCCTATCCTATCCTCTATCCTATCCTATCCAATCCTCTATCCGATCCTATCCTCTATCCTATCCTATCATCTATCCTAAATCCTATCCTATCGTCTATCCTATCCTCTATCCTATCCTATCCTCTATCCTATCAAATCCCCTATCCTATCATCTATCCTATCCTATTCTGTATCCTATCCAATCCTCTATCCTATCCTATCATCTATCCTCAATCCGATCCTTTCCTGTATCCTATCCAATCCTCTATCCTATCCTATCCTCTATCCTATCCTATCGTCTATCCTATCCTCTATCCTATCCTATCCTCTATCCTATCCTATCCTCTATCCTATCCTATCCTCTATCCTATCCTATCCTCTATCCTATCCTATCCTCTATCCTATCCTATCCTCTATCCTATCCTATCCTCTATCCTATCCTATCCTCTATCCTATCCTATCCTCTATCCTATCCTATCCTCTATCCTATCCTATCCTCTATCCTATCCTATCCTATCCTCTATCCTATCCTATCCTCTATCCTATCCTATCCTCCATCCTGTCCTATCCTCTATCCTGTCCTATCCTCTATCCTATCCTATCCTCTATCCTATCAAATCCCCTATCCTATCCTCTGTCCTATCCTATCCTCTATCCTATCTTATCCTCTATCCTATCCAATCCTCTATCCTATCCTCTCCTCTATCCTATCCTACCCTCTATCCTATCCTATCCTCTATCCTATCCTATCGTCTATCCTATCCTCTATCCTATCCTATCCTCTATCCTATCCTATCTTCTATCCTATCCTATCCTCTATCCTATCAAATCCCCTATCCTATCCTCTATCCTATCCTATCCTCTATCCTATCCTATCCTCTATCCTATCAAATCCCCCATCCTATCCTCTGTCCTATCCTATCCTCTATCCTATCCTATCCTCTATCCTATCCTATCCTCTATCCTATCCTATCCTCTATCCTATCCTATCGTCTATCCTATCCTCTATCCTATCCTATCATCTATCCTATCCTATCGTCTATCCAATCCTCTATCCTATCCTATCCTCTATCCTATCCTATCATCTATCCTATCCTATCATCTATCCTATCCTATCCTCTATCCTATCCTATCGTCTATCCAATCCTCTATCCTATCCTATCCTCTATCCTATCCTATCCTCTATCCTATCCTATCCTCTATCCTATCCTATCCTCTATCCTATCCTATCCTCTATCCTATCCTATCCTCTATCCTATCCTATCCTCTATCCTATCCTATCCTCTATCCTATCCTATCCTCTATCCTATCCCATCCTCTATCCTATCCTATCCTCTATCCTATCCTATCCTCTATCCTATCCTATCCTCTATCCTATCCTATCGTCTATCCTATCCTCTATCCTATCCTATCCTCTATCCTATCCTATCCTCTATCCTATCCTATCCTCTATCCTATCTTATCCTCTATCATCCTATCTTCTATCCTATCCTATCCTCTATCCTATCAAATCCCCTATCCTATCCTCTATCCTATCCTATCCAATCCTCTATCCGATCCTATCCTCTATCCTATCCTATCATCTATCCTCAATCCTATCCTATCGTCTATCCTATCCTCTATCCTATCCTATCCTCTATCCTATCAAATCCCCTATCCTATCATCTATCCTATCCTATTCTGTATCCTATCCAATCCTCTATCCTATCCTATCATCTATCCTCAATCCGATCCTTTCCTGTATCCTATCCAATCCTCTATCCTATCCTGTCCTCTATCCTATCCTATCCTCTATCCTATCCTATCGTCTATCCTATCCTCTATCCTATCCTATCCCCTATCCCATCCTATCCTATTCTCTATCCTATCCTATCCTCTATCCTATCCTCTATCCTATCCTCTATCCTATCCTATCCTCTATCCTATGCTATCGTCTATCCTATCCTATCCTATACTCTATCCTATCCTATCCTCTATCCTATCCTATCCTCTATCCTATCCTATCCTCTATCCTATCCTATCGTCTATCCTATCCTCTATCCTATCCTGTCCTCTATCCTATCCTATCCCCTATCCTATCCTATCCTCTATCCTATCTTATCCTCTATCATCCTATCTTCTATCCTATCCTATCCTCTATCCTATCAAATCCCCTATCCTATCCTCTATCCTATCCTATCCAATCCTCTATCCGATCCTATCCTCTATCCTATCCTATCATCTATCCTCAATCCTATCCTATCGTCTATCCTATCCTCTATCCTATCCTATCCTCTATCCTATCAAATCCCCTATCCTATCATCTATCCTATCCTATTCTGTATCCTATCCAATCCTCTATCCTATCCTATCATCTATCCTCAATCCGATCCTTTCCTGTATCCTATCCAATCCTCTATCCTATCCTATCCTCTATCCTATCCTATCGTCTATCCTATCCTCTATCCTATCCTATCCTCTATCCTATCCTATCCTCTATCCTATCCTATCCTCTATCCTGTCCTATCCTCTATCCTATCCTATCCTCTATCCTATCAAATCCCCCATCCTATCCTCTGTCCTATCCTATCCTCTATCCTATCCTATCCTCTATCCTATCCTATCCTCTATCCTGTCCTATCGTCTATCCTATCCTCTATCCTATCCTATCATCTATCCTATCCTATCGTCTATCCAATCCTCTATCCTATCCTATCCTCTATCCTATCCTATCATCTATCCTATCCTATCATCTATCCTATCCTATCCTCTATCCTATCCTATCGTCTATCCAATCCTCTATCCTATCCTATCCTCTATCCTATCCTATCCTCTATCCTATCCTATCCTCTATCCTATCCTATCCTCTATCCTATCCTATCCTCTATCCTATCCTATCCTCTATCCTATCCTATCCTCTATCCTATCCTATCCTCTATCCTATCCTATCCTCTATCCTATCCTATCCTCTATCCTATCCCATCCTCTATCCTATCCTATCCTCTATCCTATCCTATCCTCTATCCTATCCTATCCTCTATCCTATCCTATCCTCTATCCTATCCTATCCTCTATCCTATCAAATCCCCTATCCTATCCTCTGTCCTATCCTATCCTCTATCCTATCCTCTATCCTATCCTATCCTCTATCCTATCCTATCCTCTATCCTATCCTATCGTCTATCCTATCCTCTATCCCATCCTATCCTCCATCCTATCCTATCCTCTATCCTATAATAGCCTCTATCCTATCCTATCCTCTATCCTATCCTATCCTCTATCCTATCCTATCGTCTATCCTATCCTCTATCCTATCCTATCCCCTATCCCATCCTATCCTATTCTCTATCCTATCCTATCCTCTATCCTATCCTCTATCCTATCCTCTATCCTATCCTATCCTCTATCCTATCCTATCGTCTATCCTATCCTATCCTATACTCTATCCTATCCTATCCTCTATCCTATCCTATCCTCTATCCTATCCTATCCTCTATCCTATCCTATCGTCTATCCTATCCTCTATCCTATCCTATCCTCTATCCTATCCTATCCTCTATCCTATCCTATCCTCTATCCTATCTTATCCTCTATCATCCTATCTTCTATCCTATCCTATCCTCTATCCTATCAAATCCCCTATCCTATCCTCTATCCTATCCTATCCAATCCTCTATCCGATCCTATCCTCTATCCTATCCTATCATCTATCCTCAATCCTATCGTATCGTCTATCCTATCCTCTATCCTATCCTATCCTCTATCCTATCAAATCCCCTATCCTATCATCTATCCTATCCTATTCTGTATCCTATCCAATCCTCTATCCTATCCTATCATCTATCCTCAATCCGATCCTTTCCTGTATCCTATCCAATCCTCTATCCTATCCTGTCCTCTATCGTCTATCCTATCCTCTATCCTATCCTATCCTCTATCCTATCCTATCGTCTATCCTATCCTCTATCCTATCCTATCCTCTATCCTATCCTATCTTCTATCCTATCCTATCCTCTATCCTATCAAATCCCCTATCCTATCCTCTATCCTATCCTATCCTCTATCCTATCCTATCCTCTATCCTAACCTATCCTCTATCCTATCCTATCCTCTATCCTATCAAATCCCCTATCGTATCCTCTGTCCTATCCTATCCTCTATCCTATCTTATCCTCTATCCTATCCTATCCTCTATCCTATCCTATCCTCTATCCTATCCTATCCTCTATCCTATCCTATCGTCTATCCTATCATCTATCCTATCCTATCATCTATCCTATCCTATCATCTATCCTATCCTATCGTCTATCCAATCCTCTATCCTATCCTATCCTCTATCCTATCCTATCCTCTATCCTATCCTATCCTCTATCCTATCCTATCCTCTATCCTATCCTATCCTCTATCCTATCCTATCCTCTATCCTATCCTATCCTCTATCCTATCCTATCCTCTATCCTATCCTATCCTCTATCCTATCCTATCCTCTATCCTATCCTATCCTCTATCCTATCCTATCCTCTATCCTATCCTATCCTCTATCCTATCCTATCCTCTATCCTATCCTATCCTCTATCCTATCCTATCGTCTATCCTATCCTCTATCCTATCCTATCCTCCATCCTATCCTATCCTCTATCCTGTAATATCCTCTATCCTATCCTATCCTCTATCCTATCCTATCCTCTATCCTATCCTATCGTCTATCCTATCCTCTATCCTATCCTATTCCCTATCCCATCCTATCCTATATCATATCCCATCCTCTATCCTATCCTATTCTCTATCCTATCCTATCCTCTATCCTATCCTCTATCCTATCCTCTATCCTATCCTATCCTCTATCCTATCCTATCGTATATCGTATCCTATCCTATACTCTATCCTATCCTATCCTCTATCCTATCCTATCCTCTATCCTATAATATCCTCTATCCTATCCTATCCTCTATCCTATCAAATCCCCTATCCTATCCTCTATCCTATCCTATCCTGTATGCTATCCAATCCTCTATCCTATCTTATCCTCTATCCTATCCTATCTTCTATCCTATCCTATCCTCTATCCTATCAAATCCCCTATCCTATCCTCTATCCTATCCTATCCAATCCTCTATCCGATCCTATCCTCTATCCTATCCTATCATCTATCCTCAATCCTATCCTTTCCTGTATCCTATTAAATCCTCTATCCTATCCTGTCCTCTATCGTCTATCCTATCCTCTATCCTATCCTATCCTCTATCCTATCCTATCGTCTATCCTATCCTCTATCCTATCCTATCCTCTATCCTATCCTATCCTCTATCCTATCCTATCCTCTATCCTATCCTATCCTCTATCCTATGCTATCCTCTATCGTATCCTATCCTCTATCCTATCCTATCCTCTATCCTATCCTATCCTCTATCCTATCCTATCCTCTATCCTATCCTATCCTCTATCCTATCCTATCCTCTATCCTATCCTATCCTCTATCCTATCCTATCCTCTATCCTATCCTATCCTATCCTCTATCCTATCCTATCCTCTATCCTATCCTATCCTCTATCCTATCCTATCCTCTATCCTATCCTATCCTCTATCCTATCCTATCCTCTATACTATCCTATCCTCTATCCTATCCTATCCTCTATCCTATCCTATCCTCTATCCTATCCTATCCTCTATCCTATCCTAACCTCTATCCTATCCTATCCTCTATCCTATCCTATCCTCTATCCTATCCTATCCTCTATCCTATCCTATCCTCTATCCTATCCTATCCTCTATCCTATCCTATCCTCTATCCTATCCTATCCTCTATCCTATCCTATCCTCTATTATATCCTATCCTCTTTCCTATCCTATCGTCTATCCTATCCTCTATCCTATCCTATCCTCCATCCTGTCCTATCCTCTATCCTATCCTATCCTCTATCCTATCCTATCCTCTATCCTATCAAATCCCCTATCCTATCCTCTGTCCTATCCTATCCTCTATCCTATCTTATCCTCTATCCTATCCAATCCTCTATCCTATCCTGTCCTCTATCCTATCCTATCCTCTATCCTATCCTATCCTCTATCCTATCCTATCGTCTATCCTATCCTCTATCCTATCCTATCCTCTATCCTATCCTATCTTCTATCCTATCCTATCCTCTATCCTATCAAATCCCCTATCCTATCCTCTATCCTATCCTATCCTCTATCCTATCCTATCCTCTATCATATCCTATCCTCTATCCTATCCTATCCTGTATCCTATCCTATCCTCTATCCTACCCTATCCTCTATCCTATCCTATCGTCTATCCTATCCTCTATCCTATCCTATCCTCTATCCTATCCTATCCTCTATCCTATCCTATCCTCTATCCTATCCTATCCTCTATCCTATCCTATCTTCTATCGTATCCTATCCTCTATCCTATCAAATCCCCTATCCTATCCCCTATCCTATCCTATATCCTAGCCTATCCTCTATCCTATCCTATCCTCTATCCTATCAAATCCCCTATCCTATCCTCTATCCTATCCTATCCTGTATCCTATGCCAGTCTCTATCCTATCCTATCATCTATCCTCAATCCTATCCTTTCCTGTATCCTATCCAATCCTCTATCCTATCCTATCCTGTATCCTATCCAATCCTCTATCCTACCCTGTCCTCTATCCTATCCTATCCTCTATCCTCTCCTATCGTCTATCCTATCCTCTATCCTATCCTATCCTCTATCCTATCCTATCCTCTATCCTATCCTATCATCTATCCTCTATCCTCTATCCTATCCAATCCTCTATCCTATCCTATCCTCTATCCTATCCTATCATCTATCCTCAATCCTATCCTTTCCTGTATCCTATTAAATCCTCTATCCTATCCTGTCCTCTATCCTATCCTATCCTATATCCTATCCGCTATCCCATCCTCTATCCTATCCTATCCTCTATCCTATCAAATCCCCTATCCTATCCTCTATCCTATCCTATCCTGTATCCTATCCAATCCTCTATCCTATCCTATCATCTATCCTCAATCTGATCCTTTCCTGTATCCTATCCTATCCTCTATCCTATCAAATCCCCTATCCTATCCTCTGTCCTATCCTATCCTCTATCCTATCCTATCCTCTATCCTATCAAATCCCCTATCCTATCCTCTATCCTATCCTATCATCTATCCTCTATCCTATCCAATCCTCTATCCTATCCTATCCTCTATCCTATCCTGTCCTCTATCCTATCCTATCTTCTATCCTATCCTATCCTCTATCCTATCAAATCCCCTATCCTATCCTCTATCCTATCCTATGCTCTATCCTATCCTATCCTCTATCCTATCCTATCCTCTATCGTATCCTATCGTCTATCCTATCCTCTGTCCTATCCTATCCTCTATCCTATCCTATCCTCTATCCTATCCTATCCTCTATCCTATCCTATCCTCTATCCTATCCTATCGTCTATCCTATCCTCTATCCTATCCTATCCTCTATCCTATCCTATCCTCTATCCTATCCTATCCTCTATCCGATCCTATCTTCTATCCTATCCTATCCTCTATCCTATCAAATCCCCTATCCTATCCTCTGTCCTATCCTATCCTATCCTCTATCCTATCCTATCCTCTATCCTATCAAATCCCCTATCCTATCCTCTATCCTATCCTATGACATATCCTCTATCCTATCCAATCCTCTATCCTATCCTATCCTCTGTCCTATCCTATCTTCTATCCTATCCTATCCTCTATCCTATCAAATCCCCTATCCTATCCTCTATCCTATCCTATCCTCTATCCTATCCTATCCTCTATCCTAACCTATCCTCTATCCTATCCTATCCTCTATCCTATCAAATCCCCTATCCTATCCTCTATCCTATCCTATCCTCTATCCTATCCTATCCTCTATCGTATCCTATCCTCTATCCTATCAAATCCCCTATCCTATCCTCTGTCCTATCCTATCCTCTATCCTATCTTATCCTCTATCCTATCCTATCCTCTATCCTATCCTATCCTCTATCCTATCCTATCGTCTATCCTATCATCTATCCTATCCTACCATCTATCCTATCCTATCATCTATCCTATCCTATCGTCTATCCAATCCTCTATCCTATCCTATCCTCTATCCTATCCTATCCTCTATCATATCCTATCATCTATCCTATCCTATCCTCTATCCTATCCTCTATCCTATCCTCTATCCTATCCTATCCTCTATCCTATCCTATCGTCTATCCTATCCTATCCTATCCTCTATCGTATCCTATCCTCTATCCTATCCTATCTTCTATCCTATCCTATCCTCTATCCTATCAAATCCCCTATCCTATCCTCTATCCTATCCTATCCTCTATCCTATCCTATCCTCTATCCTAACCTATCCTCTATCCTATCCTATCCTCTATCCTATCAAATCCCCTATCCTATCCTCTATCCTATCCTATCCTCTATCCTATCCTATCCTCTATCCTATCCTATCCTCTATCCTATCCTATCCTCTATCCTATCCTATCCTCTATCCTATCCTATCCTCTATCCTATCAAATCCCCTATCCTATCCTCTGTCCTATCCTATCCTCTATCCTATCCTATCCTCTATCCTATCCTATCGTCTATCCTATCATCTATCCTATCCTACCATCTATCCTATCCTATCATCTATCCTATCCTATCGTCTATCCAATCCTCTATCCTATCCTATCCTCTATCCTATCCTATCCTCTATCATATCCTATCATCTATCCTATCCTATCCTCTATCCTATCCTCTATCCTATCCTCTATCCTATCCTATCCTCTATCCTATCCTATCGTCTATCCTATCCTATCCTCTATCCTATCAAATCCCCTATCCTATCCTCTATCCTATCCTATCCTGTATGCTATCCAATCCTCTATCCTATCTTATCCTCTATCCTATCCTATCTTCTATCCTATCCTATCCTCTATCCTATCAAATCCCCTATCCTATCCTCTATCCTATCCTATCATCTATCCTCTATCCTATCCAATCCTCTATCCTATCCTATCCTCTATCCTATCCTGTCCTCTATCCTATCCTATCTTCTATCCTATCCTATCCTCTATCCTATCAAATCCCCTATCCTATCCTCTATCCTATCCTATGCTCTATCCTATCCTATCCTCTATCCTATCCTATCCTCTATCGTATCCTATCGTCTATCCTATCCTCTGTCCTATCCTATCCTCTATCCTATCCTATCCTCTATCCTATCCTATCCTCTATCCTATCCTATCCTCTATCCTATCCTATCGTCTATCCTATCCTCTATCCTATCCTATCCTCTATCCTATCCTATCCTCTATCCTATCCTATCCTCTATCCGATCCTATCTTCTATCCTATCCTATCCTCTATCCTATCAAATCCCCTATCCTATCCTCTGTCCTATCCTATCCTATCCTCTATCCTATCCTATCCTCTATCCTATCCTATCCTCTATCCTAACCTATCCTCTATCCTATCCTATCCTCTATCCTATCAAATCCCCTATCCTATCCTCTATCCTATCCTATCCTCTATCCATCCTATCCTCTATCGTATCCTATCCTCTATCCTATCAAATCCCCTATCCTATCCTCTGTCCTATCCTATCCTCTATCCTATCTTATCCTCTATCCTATCCTATCCTCTATCCTATCCTATCCTGTATCCTATCCTATCGTCTATCCTATCATCTATCCTATCCTATCATCTATCCTATCCTATCATCTATCCTATCCTATCGTCTATCCAATCCTCTATCCTATCCTATCCTCTATCCTATCCTATCCTCTATCATATCCTATCATCTATCCTATCCTATCCTCTATCCTATCCTCTATCCTATCCTCTATCCTATCCTATCCTCTATCCTATCCTCTATCCTATCCTCTATCCTATCCTATCCTCTATCCTATCCTATCGTCTATCCTATCCTATCCTATCCTCTATCGTATCCTATCCTCTATCCTATCCTATCCTCTATCCTATCAAATCCCCTATCCTATCCTCTATCCTATCCTATCCTCTATCCTATCCTATCCTCTATCCTGACCTATCCTCTATCCTATCCTATCCTCTATCCTATCAAATCCCCTATCCTATCCCCTATCCTATCCTATCCTCTATCCTATCCTATCCTCTATCCTATCCTATCCTCTATCCTATCCTATCCTCTATCCTATCCTATCCTCTATCCTATCCTATCCTCTATCCTATCCTATCCTCTATCCTATCCTATCCTCTATCCTATCCTATCCTCTATCCTATCCTATCCTCTATCCTATCCTATCCTCTATCCTATCCTATCCTCTATCCTATCCTATCCTCTATCCTATCCTATCCTCTATCCTATCCTATCCTCTATCCTATCCTATCCTCTATCCTATCCTATCCTCTATCCTATCCTATCCTCTATCCTATCCTATCCTCTATCCTATCCTATCCTCTATCCTATCCTATCCTCTATCCTATCAAATCCCCTATCCTATCCTCTGTCCTATCCTATCCTCTATCCTATCCTCTATCATATCCTATCCTCTATCCTATCCTATCCTCTATCCTATCCTATCGTCTATCCTATCCTCTATCCTATCCTATCCTCTATCCTATCAAATCCCCTATCCTATCGTCTATCCTATCCTCTATCCCATCCTATCCTCCATCCTATCCTATCCTCTATCCTATAATATCCTCTATCCTATCCTATCCTCTATCCTATCCTATCCTCTATCCTATCCTATCGTCTATCCTATCCTCTATCCTATCCTATCCCCTATCCCATCCTATCCTATTCTCTATCCTATCCTATCCTCTATCCTATCCTCTATCCTATCCTATCCTCTATCCTATCCAATCCTCTATCCTATCCTATCCTCTGTCCTATCCTATCTTCTATCCTATCCTATCCTCTATCCTATCAAATCCCCTATCCTATCCTCTATCCTATCCTATCCTCTATCCTATCCTATCCTCTATCCTAACCTATCCTCTATCCTATCCTATCCTCTATCCTATCAAATCCCCTATCCTGTCCTCTATCCTATCCTATCCTCTATCCATCCTATCCTCTATCGTATCCTATCCTCTATCCTATCAAATCCCCTATCCTATCCTCTGTCCTATCCTATCCTCTATCCTATCTTATCCTCTATCCTATCCTATCCTCTATCCTATCCTATCCTGTATCCTATCCTATCGTCTATCCTATCATCTATCCTATCCTATCATCTATCCTATCCTATCATCTATCCTATCCTATCGTCTATCCAATCCTCTATCCTATCCTATCCTCTATCCTATCCTATCCTCTATCATATCCTATCATCTATCCTATCCTATCCTCTATCCTATCCTCTATCCTATCCTCTATCCTATCCTCTATCCTATCCTATCCTCTATCCTATCCTATCGTCTATCCTATCCTATCCTATCCTCTATCGTATCCTATCCTCTATCCTATCCTATCTTCTATCCTATCCTATCCTCTATCCTATCAAATCCCCTATGCTATCCTCTATCCTATCCTATCCTCTATCCTATCCTATCCTCTATCCTAACCTATCCTCTATCCTATCCTATCCTCTATCCTATCAAATCCCCTATCCTATCCTCTATCCTATCCTATCCTCTATCCTATCCTATCCTCTATCCTATCCTATCCTCTATCCTATCCTATCCTCTATCCTATCCTATCCTCTATCCTAACCTATCCTCTATCCTATCCTATCCTCTATCCTATCCTATCCTCTATCCTATCCTATCCCCTATCCTATCCTATCCTCTATCCTATCCTATCCTCTATCCTATCCTATCCTCTATCCTATCCTATCCTCTATCCTATCCTATCCTCTATCCTATCAAATCCCCTATCCTATCCTCTGTCCTATCCTATCCTCTATCCTATCCTCTATCCTATCCTATCCTCTATCCTATCCTATCCTCTATCCTATCCTATCGTCTATCCTATCCCCTATCCTATCCTATCCTCCATCCTATCCTATCCTCTATCCTATAATATCCTCTATCCTATCCTATCCTCTATCCTATCCTATCCTCTATCCTATCCTATCGTCTACCCTATCCTCTATCCTATCCTATCCCCTATCCCATCCTATCCTATTCTCTATCCTATCCTATCCTCTATCCTATCCTCTATCCTATCCTCTATCCTATCCTCTATCCTATCCTATCCTCTATCCTATCCTATCGTCTATCCTATCCTATCCTATACTCTATCCTATCCTATCCTCTATCCTATCCTCTATCCTATCCTATCCTCTATCCTATCCTATCCTCTATCCTATCCTATCGTCTATCCTATCCTCTATCCTATCCTATCCTCTATCCTATCCTATCCTCTATCCTATCCTATCCTCTATCCTATCTTATCCTCTATCCTATCCTATCTTCTATCCTATCCTATCCTCTATCCTATCAAATCCCCTATCCTATCCTCTATCCTATCCTATCCAATCCTCTATCCGATCCTATCCTCTATCCTATCCTATCATCTATCCTCAATCCTATCCTATCGTCTATCCTATCCTCTATCCTATCTTATCCTCTATCCTATCAAATCCCCTATCCTATCCTCTATCCTATCCTATCCTGTATCCTATCCAATCCTCTATCCTATCCTATCATCTATCCTCAATCCGATCCTTTCCTGTATCCTATCCAATCCTCTATCCTATCCTGTCCTCTATCGTCTATCCTATCCTCTATCCTATCCTATCCTCTATCCTATCCTATCGTCTATCCTATCCTCTATCCTATCCTATCCTCTATCCTATCCTATCCTCTATCCTATCCTATCCTCTATCCTATCCTATCCTCTATCCTATCCTATCCTCTATCCTATCCTATCCTCTATCCTATCCTATCCTCTATCCTATCCTATCCTCTATCCTATCCTATCCTATCCTCTATCCTATCCTATCCTCTATCCTATCCTATCCTCTATCCTATCCTATCCTCTATCCTATCCTATCCTCTATCCTATCCTATCCTCTATCCTATCCTATCCTCTATCCTATCCTAACCTCTATCCTATCCTATCCTCTATCCTATCCTATCCTCTATCCTATCCTATCCTCCATCCTATCCTATCCTATATCCTATAATATCCTCTATCCTATCCTATCCTCTATCCTATCCTATCCTCTATCCTATCCTATCGTCTATCCTATCCTCTATCCTATCCTATCCCCTATCCCATCCTATCCTATTCTCTATCCTATCCTATCCTCTATCCTATCCTCTATCCTATCCTCTATCCTATCCTATCCTCTATCCTATCCTATCGTCTATCCTATCCTATCCTATACTCTATCCTATCCTATACTCTATCCTATCCTATCCTCTATCCTATCCTATCCTCTATCCTATCCTATCGTCTATCCTATCCTCTATCCTATCCTATCCTCTATCCTATCCTATCCTCTATCCTATCCTATCCTCTATCCTATCTTATCCTCTATCCTATCCTATCTTCTATCCTATCCTATCCTCTATCCTATCAAATCCCCTATCCTATCCTCTATCCTATCCTATCCAATCCTCTATCCGATCCTATCCTCTATCCTATCCTATCATCTATCCTCAATCCTATCCTATCGTCTATCCTATCCTCTATCCTATCCTATCCTCTATCCTATCAAATCCCCTATCCTATCCTCTATCCTATCCTATCCTCTATCCTATCCTATCCTCTATCCTATCCTATCCTCTATCCTATCCTATCCTCTATCCTATCCTATCCTCTATCCTATCCTATCCTCTATCCTATCCTATCCTCTATCCTATCCTATCCTCTATCCTATCCTATCCTATCCTCTATCCTATCCTATCCTCTATCCTATCCTATCCTCTATCCTATCCTATCCTCTATCCTATCCTATCCTCTATCCTATCCTATCCTCTATCCTATCCTATCCTCTATCCTATCCTATCCTCTATCCTATCCTATCCTCTATCCTATCCTAACCTCTATCCTATCCTATCCTCTATCCTATCCTATCCTCTATCCTATCCTATCCTCTATCCTATCCTATCCTCTATCCTATCCTATCCTCTATCCTATCCTATCCTCTATCCTATCCTATCCTCTATCCTATCCTATCCTCTATCCTATCCTATCCTCTATCCTATCCTATCCTCTATCCTATCCTATCGTCTATCCTATCCTCTATCCTATCCTATCCTCCATCCTGTCCTATCATCTATCCTATCCTATCCTCTATCCTATCCTATCCTCTATCCTATCCTATCCTCTATCCTATCCTATCGTCTATCCTATCCTCTATCCTATCCTATCCTCCATCCTGTCCTATCCTCTATCCTATCCTATCCTCTATCCTATCCTATCCTCTATCCTATCAAATCCCCTATCCTATCCTCTGTCCTATCCTATCCTCTATCCTATCTTATCCTCTATCCTATCCAATCCTCTATCCTATCCTGTCCTCTATCCTATCCTATCCTCTATCCTATCCTATCCTCTATCCTATCCTATCGTCTATCCTATCCTCTATCCTATCCTATCCTATCCTCTATCCTATCCTATCCTCTATCCTATCCTATCCTCTATCCTATCCTATCCTCTATCCTATCCTATCCTCTATCCTATCCTATCCTCTATCCTATCCTATCCTCTATCCTATCCTATCCTCTATCCTATCCTATCCTCTATCCTATCCTAACCTCTATCCTATCCTATCCTCTATCCTATCCTATCCTCTATCCTATCCTATCCTCTATCCTATCCTATCCTCTATCCGATCCTATCCTCTATCCTATCCTATCATCTATCCTCAATCCTATCCTATCGTCTATCCTATCCTCTATCCTATCCTATCCTCTATCCTATCAAATCCCCTATCCTATCCTCTATCCTATCCTATCCTCTATCCTATCCTATCCTCTATCCTATCCTATCCTCTATCCTATCCTATCCTCTATCCTATCCTATCCTCTATCCTATCCTATCCTCTATCCTATCCTATCCTCTATCCTATCCTATCCTCTATCCTATCCTATCCTCTATCCTATCCTATCCTATCCTCTATCCTATCCTATCCTCTATCCTATCCTATCCTCTATCCTATCCTATCCTCTATCCTATCCTATCCTCTATCCTATCCTATCCTCTATCCTATCCTATCCTCAATCCTATCCTATCCTCTATCCTATCCTATCCTCTATCCTATCCTAACCTCTATCCTATCCTATCCTCTATCCTATCCTATCCTCTATCCTATCCTATCCTCTATCCTATCCTATCCTCTATCCTATCCTATCCTCTATCCTATCCTATCCTCTATCCTATCCTATCCTCTATCCTATCCTATCCTCTATCCTATCCTATCCTCTATCCTATCCTATCGTCTATCCTATCCTCTATCCTATCCTATCCTCCATCCTGTCCTATCATCTATCCTATCCTATCCTCTATCCTATCCTATCCTCTATCCTATCCTATCCTCTATCCTATCCTATCGTCTATCCTATCCTCTATCCTATCCTATCCTCCATCCTGTCCTATCCTCTATCCTATCCTATCCTCTATCCTATCCTATCCTCTATCCTATCAAATCCCCTATCCTATCCTCTGTCCTATCCTATCCTCTATCCTATCTTATCCTCTATCCTATCCAATCCTCTATCCTATCCTGTCCTCTATCCTATCCTATCCTCTATCCTATCCTATCCTCTATCCTATCCTATCGTCTATCCTATCCTCTATCCTATCCTATCCTCTATCCTATCCTATCTTCTATCCTATCCTATCCTCTATCCTATCAAATCCCCTATCCTATCCTCTATCCTATCCTATCCTCTATCCTATCCTATCCTCTATCCTATCAAATCCCCCATCCTATCCTCTGTCCTATCCTATCCTCTATCCTATCCTATCCTCTATCCTATCCTATCCTCTATCCTATCCTATCCTCTATCCTATCCTATCCTCTATCCTATCCTATCGTCTATCCTATCCTCTATCCTATCCTATCATCTATCCTATCCTATCGTCTATCCAATCCTCTATCCTATCCTATCCTCTATCCTATCCTCTATCCTATCCTATCATCTATCCTATCCTATCATCTATCCTATCCTATCCTCTATCCTATCCTATCGTCTATCCAATCCTCTATCCTATCCTATCCTCTATCCTATCCTATCCTCTATCCTATCCTATCCTCTATCCTATCCTATCCTCTATCCTATCCTATCCTCTATCCTATCCTATCCTCTATCCTATCCTATCCTCTATCCTATCCTATCCTCTATCCTATCCTATCCTCTATCCTATCCTATCCTCTATCCTATCCTATCCTCTATCCTATCCTATCCTCTATCCTATCCTATCCTCTATCCTATCCTATCCTCTATCCTATCCTATCCTCTATCCTATCCTATCCTCTATCCTATCCTATCCTCTATCCTATCCTATCCTCTATCCTATCCTATCCTCTATCCTATCCTATCCTCTATCCTATCCTATCCTCTATCCTATCCTATCCTCTATCCTATCCTATCCTCTATCCTATCCTATCCTCTATCCTATCCTATCCTCTATCCTATCAAATCCCCTATCCTATCCTCTGTCCTATCCTCTATCCCATCCTATCCTCCATCCTATCCTATCCTCTATCCTATAATATCCTCTATCCTATCCTATCCTCTATCCTATCCTATCCTCTATCCTATCCTATCGTCTATCCTATCCTCTATCCTATCCTATCCCCTATCCCATCCTATCCTATTCTCTATCCTATCCTATCCTCTATCCTATCCTCTATCCTATCCTCTATCCTATCCTCTATCCTATCCTCTATCCTATCCTATCCTCTATCCTATCCTATCGTCTATCCTATCCTATCCTATACTCTATCCTATCCTATCCTCTATCCTATCCTATCCTCTACCCTATCCTATCCTCTATCCTATCCTATCGTCTATCCTATCCTCTATCCTATCCTATCCTCTATCCTATCCTATCCTCTATCCTATCCTATCCTCTATCCTATCTTATCCTCTATCCTATCCTATCTTCTATCCTATCCTATCCTCTATCCTATCAAATCCCCTATCCTATCCTCTATCCTATCCTATCCTCTATCCTATCCTATCCTCTATCCTATCAAATCCCCTATCCTATCGTCTATCCTATCCTCTATCCCATCCTATCCTCCATCCTATCCTATCCTCTATCCTATAATATCCTCTATCCTATCCTATCCTCTATCCTATCCTATCCTATCCTCTATCCTATCCTATCCTCTATCCTATCGTATCCTCTATCCTATCCTATCCTCTATCCTATCCTATCCTCTATCCTATCCTATCCTCTATCCTATCCTATCCTCTATCCTATCCTATCCTCTATCCTATCCTATCCTCTATCCTATCCTATCCTCTATCCTATCCTATCCTCTATCCTATCCCATCCTCTATCCTATCCTATCCTCTATCCTATCCTATCCTCTATCCTATCCTATCCTCTATCCTATCCTATCCTCTATCCTATCAAATCCCCTATCGTATCCTCTGTCCTATCCTATCCTCTGTCCTATCCTATCCTCTATCCTATCCTCTATCCTATCCTATCCTCTATCCTATCCTATCCTCTATCCTATCCTATCCTCTATCCTATCCTATCGTCTATCCTATCCTCTATCCCATCCTATCCTCCATCCTATCCTATCCTCTATCCTATAATAGCCTCTATCCTATCCTATCCTCTATCCTATCCTATCCTCTATCCTATCCTATCGTCTATCCTATCCTCTATCCTATCCTATCCCCTATCCCATCCTATCCTATTCTCTATCCTATCCTATCCTCTATCCTATCCTCTATCCTATCCTCTATCCTATCCTATCCTCTATCCTATCCTATCGTCTATCCTATCCTATCCTATACTCTATCCTATCCTATCCTCTATCCTATCCTATCCTCTATCCTATCCTATCCTCTATCCTATCCTATCGTCTATCCTATCCTCTATCCTATCCTATCCTCTATCCTATCCTATCCTCTATCCTATCCTATCCTCTATCCTATCTTATCCTCTATCATCCTATCTTCTATCCTATCCTATCCTCTATCCTATCAAATCCCCTATCCTATCCTCTATCCTATCCTATCCAATCCTCTATCCGATCCTATCCTCTATCCTATCCTATCATCTATCCTCAATCCTATCCTATCGTCTATCCTATCCTTTATCCTATCCTATCCTCTATCCTATCAAATCCCCTATCCTATCATCTATCCTATCCTATTCTGTATCCTATCCAATCCTCTATCCTATCCTATCATCTATCCTCAATCCGATCCTTTCCTGTATCCTATCCAATCCTCTATCCTATCCTGTCCTCTATCGTCTATCCTATCCTCTATCCTATCCTATCATCTATCCTATCCTATCGTCTATCCTATCCTCTATCCTATCCTATCCTCTATCCTATCCTATCTTCTATCCTATCCTATCCTCTATCCTATCAAATCCCCTATCCTATCCTCTATCCTATCCTATCCTCTATCCTATCCTATCCTCTATCCTAACCTATCCTCTATCCTATCCTATCCTCTATCCTATCAAATCCCCTATCGTATCCTCTGTCCTATCCTATCCTCTATCCTATCTTATCCTCTATCCTATCCTATCCTCTATCCTATCCTATCCTCTATCCTATCCTATCGTCTATCCTATCATCTATCCTATCCTATCATCTATCCTATCCTATCATCTATCCTATCCTATTGTCTATCCAATCCTCTATCCTATCCTATCCTCTATCCTATCCTATCCTCTATCCTATCCTATCCTCTATCCTATCCTATCCTCTATCCTATCCTATCCTCTATCCTATCCTATCCTCTATCCTATCCTATCCTCTATCCTATCCTATCCTCTATCCTATCCTATCCTCTATCCTATCCTATCCTCTATCCTATCCTATCCTCTATCCTATCCTATCCTCTATCCTATCCTATCCTCTATCCTATCCTATCCTCTATCCTATCCTATCCTCTATCCTATCCTATCGTCTATCCTATCCTCTATCCTATCCTATCCTCCATCCTATCCTATCCTCTATCCTATAATATCCTCTATCCTATCCTATCCTCTATCCTATCCTATCCTCTATCCTATCCTATCGTCTATCCTATCCTCTATCCTATCCTATTCCCTATCCCATCCTATCCTATATCATATCCCATCCTCTATCCTATCCTATTCTCTATCCTATCCTATCCTCTATCCTATCCTCTATCCTATCCTCTATCCTATCCTATCCTCTATCCTATCCTATCGTATATCGTATCCTATCCTATACTCTATCCTATCCTATCCTCTATCCTATCCTATCCTCTATCCTATAATATCCTCTATCCTATCCTATCCTCTATCCTATCAAATCCCCTATCCTATCCTCTATCCTATCCTATCCTGTATGCTATCCAATCCTCTATCCTATCTTATCCTCTATCCTATCCTATCTTCTATCCTATCCTATCCTCTATCCTATCAAATCCCCTATCCTATCCTCTATCCTATCCTATCCAATCCTCTATCCGATCCTATCCTCTATCCTATCCTATCATCTATCCTCAATCCTATCCTTTCCTGTATCCTATTAAATCCTCTATCCTATCCTGTCCTCTATCGTCTATCCTATCCTCTATCCTATCCTATCCTCTATCCTATCCTATCGTCTATCCTATCGTCTATCCTATCCTCTATCCTATCCTATCCTCTATCCTATCCTATCCTCTATCCTATCCTATCCTCTATCCTATCCTATCCTCTATCCTATCCTATCCTCTATCCTATCCTATCCTCTATCCTATCCTATCCTCTATCCTATCCTATCCTCTATCCTATCCTATCCTCTACCCTATCCTATCCTCTATCCTATCCTATCCTCTATCCTATCCTATCCTCTATCCTATCCTATCCTCTATCCTATCCTATCCTCTATCCTATCCTATCCTATCCTCTATCCTATCCTATCCTCTATCCTATCCTATCCTCTATCCTATCCTATCCTCTATCCTATCCTATCCTCTATCCTATCCTATCCTCTATCCTATCCTATCCTCTATCCTATCCTATCCTCTATCCTATCCTATCCTCTATCCTATCCTATCCTCTATCCTATCCTATCCTCTATCCTATCCTATCCTCTATCCTATCCTATCCTCTGTCCTATCCTATCCTCTATCCTATCTTATCCTCTATCCTATCCAATCCTCTATCCTATCCTGTCCTCTATCCTATCCTATCCTCTATCCTATCCTATCCTCTATCCTATCCTATCGTCTATCCTATCCTCTATCCTATCCTATCCTCTATCCTATCCTATCTTCTATCCTATCCTATCCTCTATCCTATCAAATCCCCTATCCTATCCTCTATCCTATCCTATCCTCTATCCTATCCTATCCTCTATCCTATCCTATCCTCTATCCTATCAAATCCCCCATCCTATCCTCTGTCCTATCTTATCCTCTATCCTATCCTATCCTCTATCCTACCCTATCCTCTATCCTATCCTATCCTCTATCCTATCCTATCGTCTATCCTATCCTCTATCCTATCCTATCATCTATCCTATCCTATCGTCTATCCAATCCTCTATCCTATCCTATCCTCTATCCTATCCTATCCTCTATCCTATCCTATCCTCTATCCTATCCTATCCTCTATCCTATCCTATCCTCTATCCTATCCTATCCTCTATCCTATCCTATCCTCTATCCTATCCTATCCTCTATCCTATCCTATCCTCTATCCTATCCTATCCTCTATCCTATCCTATCCTCTATCCTATCCTCTCCTCTATCCTATCCTATCGTCTATCCTATCCTCTATCCTATCCTATCCTCCATCCTGTCCTATCCTCTATCCTATCCTATCCTCTATCCTATCCTATCCTCTATCCTATCAAATCCCCTATCCTATCCTCTGTCCTATCCTATCCTCTATCCTATCTTATCCTCTATCCTATCCAATCCTCTATCCTATCCTGTCCTCTATCCTATCCTATCCTATCCTCTATCCTATCCTATCCTCTATCCTATCCTATCGTCTATCCTATCCTCTATCCTATCCTATCCTCTATCCTATCCTATCTTCTATCCTATCCTATCCTCTATCCTATCAAATCCCCTATCCTATCCTCTATCCTATCCTATCCTCTATCCTATCCTATCCTCTATCCTATCAAATCCCCCATCCTATCCTCTGTCCTATCCTATCCTCTATCCTATCCTCTATCCTATCCTATCCTCTATCCTATCCTATCCTCTATCCTATCCTATCGTCTATCCTATCCTCTATCCTATCCTATCCTCCATCCTATCCTATCCTCTATCCTATAATATCCTCTATCCTATCCTATCCTCTATCCTATCCTATCCTCTATCCTATCCTATCGTCTATCCTATCCTCTATCCTATCCTATCCCCTATCCCATCCTATCCTATCCTCTATCGTATCCTATCCCCTATCCTATCCAATCCTCTATCCTATCCTGTCCGCTATCCTATTCAATCGTATATCCTATCCTCTATCCTGTCCTATCGTCTATCGTATCCTATCCTATACTCTATCCTATCCTATCCTCTATCCTATCCTATCCTCTATCCTATCCTATCCTCTATCCTATCCTATCGTCTATCCTATCCTCTATCCTATCCTATCCTCTATCCTATCCTATCCTCTATCCTATCCTATCCTCTATCCTATCTTATCCTCTATCCTATCCTATCTTCTATCCTATCCTATCCTTTATCCTATCAAATCCCCTATCCTATCCTCTATCCTATCCTATCCAATCCTCTATCCGATCCTATCCTCTATCCTATCCTATCATCTATCCTCAATCCTATCCTATCGTCTATCCTATCCTCTATCCTATCCTATCCTCTATCCTATCAAATCCCCTATCGTATCCTCTGTCCTATCCTATCCTCTATCCTATCTTATCCTCTATCCTATCCTATCCTCTATCCTATCCTATCGTCTATCCTATCATCTATCCTATCCTATCATCTATCCTATCCTATCATCTATCCTATCCTATCGTCTATCCAATCCTCTATCCTATCCTATCCTCTATCCTATCCTATCCTCTATCCTATCCTATCCTCTATCCTATCCTATCCTCTATCCTATCCTATCCTCTATCCTATCCTATCCTCTATCCTATCCTATCCTCTATCCTATCCTATCCTCTATCCTATCCTATCCTCTATCCTATCCTATCCTCTATCCTATCCTATCCTCTATCCTATCCTATCCTCTATCCTATCCTATCCTCTATCCTATCCTATCCTCTATCCTATCCTATCCTCTATCCTATCCTATCGTCTATCCTATCCTCTATCCTATCCTATCCTCCATCCTATCCTATCCTCTATCCTATAATATCCTCTATCCTATCCTATCCTCTATCCTATCCTATCCTCTATCCTATCCTATCGTCTATCCTATCCTCTATCCTATCCTATTCCCTATCCCATCCTATCCTATATCATATCCCATCCTCTATCCTATCCTATTCTCTATCCTATCCTATCCTCTATCCTATCCTCTATCCTATCCTCTATCCTATCCTATCCTCTATCCTATCCTATCGTATATCGTATCCTATCCTATACTCTATCCTATCCTATCCTCTATCCTATCCTATCCTCTATCCTATAATATCCTCTATCCTATCCTATCCTCTATCCTATCCTATCCTCTATCCTATCCTATCCTCTATCCTATCCTATCCTCTATCCTATCCTATCCTCTATCCTATCCTATCCTCTATCCTATCCTATCCTATCCTCTATCCTATCCTATCCTCTATCCTATCCTATCCTCTATCCTATCCTATCCTCTATCCTATCCTATCCTCTATCCTATCCTATCCTCTATCCTATCCTATCCTCTATCCTATCCTATCCTCTATCCTATCCTATCCTCTATCCTATCCTATCCTCTATCCTAACCTATCCTCTATCCTATCCTATCCTCTATCCTATCAAATCCCCTATCGTATCCTCTGTCCTATCCTATCCTCTATCCTATCTTATCCTCTATCCTATCCTATCCTCTATCCTATCCTATCCTCTATCCTATCCTATCGTCTATCCTATCATCTATCCTATCCTATCATCTATCCTATCCTATCATCTATCCTATCCTATCGTCTATCCAATCCTCTATCCTATCCTATCCTCTATCCTATCCTATCCTCTATCCTATCCTATCCTCTATCCTATCCTATCCTCTATCCTATCCTATCCTCTATCCTATCCTATCCTCTATCCTATCCTATCCTCTATCCTATCCTATCCTCTATCCTATCCTATCCTCTATCCTATCCTATCCTCTATCCTATCCTATCCTCTATCCTATCCTATCCTCTATCCTATCCTATCCTCTATCCTATCCTATCCTCTATCCTATCCTATCCTCTATCCTATCCTATCGTCTATCCTATCCTCTATCCTATCCTATCCTCCATCCTATCCTATCCTCTATCCTATAATATCCTCTATCCTATCCTATCCTCTATCCTATCCTATCCTCTATCCTATCCTATCGTCTATCCTATCCTCTATCCTATCCTATTCCCTATCCCATCCTATCCTATATCATATCCCATCCTCTATCCTATCCTATTCTCTATCCTATCCTATCCTCTATCCTATCCTCTATCCTATCCTCTATCCTATCCTATCCTCTATCCTATCCTATCGTATATCGTATCCTATCCTATACTCTATCCTATCCTATCCTCTATCCTATCCTATCCTCTATCCTATAATATCCTCTATCCTATCCTATCCTCTATCCTATCCTATCCTCTATCCTATCCTATCCTCTATCCTATCCTATCCTCTATCCTATCCTATCCTCTATCCTATCCTATCCTCTATCCTATCCTATCCTATCCTCTATCCTATCCTATCCTCTATCCTATCCTATCCTCTATCCTATCCTATCCTCTATCCTATCCTATCCTCTATCCTATCCTATCCTCTATCCTATCCTATCCTCTATCCTATCCTATCCTCTATCCTATCCTATCCTCTATCCTATCCTATCCTCTATCCTATCCTATCCTCTATCCTATCCTATCCTCTGTCCTATCCTATCCTCTATCCTATCTTATCCTCTATCCTATCCAATCCTCTATCCTATCCTGTCCTCTATCCTATCCTATCCTCTATCCTATCCTATCCTCTATCCTATCCTATCGTCTATCCTATCCTCTATCCTATCCTATCCTCTATCCTATCCTATCTTCTATCCTATCCTATCCTCTATCCTATCAAATCCCCTATCCTATCCTCTATCCTATCCTATCCTCTATCCTATCCTATCCTCTATCCTATCAAATCCCCCATCCTATCCTCTGTCCTATCCTATCCTCTATCCTATCCTATCCTCTATCCTATCCTATCCTCTATCCTATCCTATCCTCTATCCTATCCTATCGTCTATCCTATCCTCTATCCTATCCTATCATCTATCCTATCCTATCGTCTATCCAATCCTCTATCCTATCCTATCCTCTATCCTATCCTATCCTCTATCCTATCCTATCCTCTATCCTATCCTATCCTCTATCCTATCCTATCCTCTATCCTATCCTATCCTCTATCCTATCCTATCCTCTATCCTATCCTATCCTCTATCCTATCCTAACCTCTATCCTATCCTATCCTCTATCCTATCCTATCCTCTATCCTATCCTATCCTCTATCCTATCCTATCCTCTATCCTATCCTATCCTCTATCCTATCCTATCCTCTATCCTATCCTATCCTCTATCCTATCCTATCCTCTATCCTATCCTCTCCTCTATCCTATCCTATCGTCTATCCTATCCTCTATCCTATCCTATCCTCCATCCTGTCCTATCCTCTATCCTATCCTATCCTCTATCCTATCCTATCCTCTATCCTATCAAATCCCCTATCCTATCCTCTGTCCTATCCTATCCTCTATCCTATCTTATCCTCTATCCTATCCAATCCTCTATCCTATCCTGTCCTCTATCCTATCCTATCCTCTATCCTATCCTATCCTCTATCCTATCCTATCGTCTATCCTATCCTCTATCCTATCCTATCCTCTATCCTATCCTATCTTCTATCCTATCCTATCCTCTATCCTATCAAATCCCCTATCCTATCCTCTATCCTATCCTATCCTCTATCCTATCCTATCCTCTATCCTATCAAATCCCCCATCCTATCCTCTGTCCTATCCTATCCTCTATCCTATCCTCTATCCTATCCTATCCTCTATCCTATCCTATCCTCTATCCTATCCTATCGTCTATCCTATCCTCTATCCTATCCTATCCTCCATCCTATCCTATCCTCTATCCTATAATATCCTCTATCCTATCCTATCCTCTATCCTATCCTATCCTCTATCCTATCCTATCGTCTATCCTATCCTCTATCCTATCCTATCCCCTATCCCATCCTATCCTATCCTCTATCGTATCCTATCCCCTATCCTATCCAATCCTCTATCCTATCCTATCCGCTATCCTATTCAATCCTATATCCTATCCTCTATCCTGTCCTATCGTCTATCCTATCCTATCCTATACTCTATCCTATCCTATCCTCTATCCTATCCTATCCTCTATCCTATCCTATCCTCTATCCTATCCTATCGTCTATCCTATCCTCTATCCTATCCTATCCTCTATCCTATCCTATCCTCTATCCTATCCTATCGTCTATCCTATCCTCTATCCTATCCTATTCCCTATCCCATCCTATCCTATATCATATCCCATCCTCTATCCTATCCTATTCTCTATCCTATCCTATCCTCTATCCTATCCTCTATCCTATCCTCTATCCTATCCTATCCTCTATCCTATCCTATCGTATATCGTATCCTATCCTATACTCTATCCTATCCTATCCTCTATCCTATCCTATCCTCTATCCTATAATATCCTCTATCCTATCCTATCCTCTATCCTATCAAATCCCCTATCCTATCCTCTATCCTATCCTATCCTGTATGCTATCCAATCCTCTATCCTATCTTATCCTCTATCCTATCCTATCTTCTATCCTATCCTATCCTCTATCCTATCAAATCCCCTATCCTATCCTCTATCCTATCCTATCCAATCCTCTATCCGATCCTATCCTCTATCCTATCCTATCATCTATCCTCAATCCTATCCTTTCCTGTATCCTATTAAATCCTCTATCCTATCCTGTCCTCTATCGTCTATCCTATCCTCTATCCTATCCTATCCTCTATCCTATCCTATCGTCTATCCTATCCTCTATCCTATCCTATCCTCTATCCTATCCTATCCTCTATCCTATCCTATCCTCTATCCTATCCTATCCTCTATCCTATCCTATCCTCTATCCTATCCTATCCTCTATCCTATCCTATCCTCTATCCTATCCTATCCTCTATCCTATCCTATCCTCTATCCTATCCTATCCTCTATCCTATCCTATCCTCTATCCTATCCTATCCTCTATCCTATCCTATCCTCTATCCTATCCTATCCTCTATCCTATCCTATCCTCTATCCTATCCTATCCTCTATCCTATCCTATCCTCTATCCTATCCTATCCTCTATCCTATCCTATCCTCTATCCTATCCTATCCTATCCTCTATCCTATCCTATCCTCTATCCTATCCTATCCTCTATCCTATCCTATCCTCTATCCTATCCTATCCTCTATCCTATCCTATCCTCTATCCTATCCTATCCTCTATCCTATCCTATCCTCTATCCTATCCTATCCTCTATCCTATCCTATCCTCTATCCTATCCTATCCTCTATCCTATCCTATCCTCTGTCCTATCCTATCCTCTATCCTATCTTATCCTCTATCCTATCCAATCCTCTATCCTATCCTGTCCTCTATCCTATCCTATCCTCTATCCTATCCTATCCTCTATCCTATCCTATCGTCTATCCTATCCTCTATCCTATCCTATCCTCTATCCTATCCTATCTTCTATCCTATCCTATCCTCTATCCTATCAAATCCCCTATCCTATCCTCTATCCTATCCTATCCTCTATCCTATCCTATCCTCTATCCTATCCTATCCTCTATCCTATCCTATCCTCTATCCTATCAAATCCCCCATCCTATCCTCTGTCCTATCCTATCCTCTATCCTATCCTATCCTCTATCCTATCCTATCCTCTATCCTATCCTATCCTCTATCCTATCCTATCCTCTATCCTATCCTATCGTCTATCCTATCCTCTATCCTATCCTATCATCTATCCTATCCTATCGTCTATCCAATCCTCTATCCTATCCTATCCTCTATCCTATCCTATCCTCTATCCTATCCTATCCTCTATCCTATCCTATCCTCTATCCTATCCTATCCTCTATCCTATCCTATCCTCTATCCTATCCTATCCTCTATCCTATCCTATCCTCTATCCTATCCTAACCTCTATCCTATCCTATCCTCTATCCTATCCTATCCTCTATCCTATCCTATCCTCTATCCTATCCTATCCTCTATCCTATCCTATCCTCTATCCTATCCTATCCTCTATCCTATCCTATCCTCTATCCTATCCTCTCCTCTATCCTATCCTATCGTCTATCCTATCCTCTATCCTATCCTATCCTCCATCCTGTCCTATCCTCTATCCTATCCTATCCTCTATCCTATCCTATCCTCTATCCTATCAAATCCCCTATCCTATCCTCTGTCCTATCCTATCCTCTATCCTATCTTATCCTCTATCCTATCCAATCCTCTATCCTATCCTGTCCTCTATCCTATCCTATCCTCTATCCTATCCTATCCTCTATCCTATCCTATCGTCTATCCTATCCTCTATCCTATCCTATCCTCTATCCTATCCTATCTTCTATCCTATCCTATCCTCTATCCTATCAAATCCCCTATCCTATCCTCTATCCTATCCTATCCTCTATCCTATCCTATCCTCTATCCTATCAAATCCCCCATCCTATCCTCTGTCCTATCCTATCCTCTATCCTATCCTCTATCCTATCCTATCCTCTATCCTATCCTATCCTCTATCCTATCCTATCGTCTATCCTATCCTCTATCCTATCCTATCCTCCATCCTATCCTATCCTCTATCCTATAATATCCTCTATCCTATCCTATCCTCTATCCTATCCTATCCTCTATCCTATCCTATCGTCTATCCTATCCTCTATCCTATCCTATCCCCTATCCCATCCTATCCTATCCTCTATCGTATCCTATCCCCTATCCTATCCAATCCTCTATCCTATCCTATCCGCTATCCTATTCAATCCTATATCCTATCCTCTATCCTGTCCTATCGTCTATCCTATCCTATCCTATACTCTATCCTATCCTATCCTCTATCCTATCCTATCCTCTATCCTATCCTATCCTCTATCCTATCCTATCGTCTATCCTATCCTCTATCCTATCCTATCCTCTATCCTATCCTATCCTCTATCCTATCCTATCCTCTATCCTATCTTATCCTCTATCCTATCCTATCTTCTATCCTATCCTATCCTCTATCCTATCAAATCCCCTATCCTATCCTCTATCCTATCCTATCCAATCCTCTATCCGATCCTATCCTCTATCCTATCCTATCATCTATCCTCAATCCTATCCTATCGTCTATCCTATCCTCTATCCTATCCTATCCTCTATCCTATCAAATCCCCTATCCTATCCTCTATCCTATCCTATCCTTTATCCTATCCAATCCTCTATCCTATCCTATCATCTATCCTCAATCCGATCCTTTCCTGTATCCTATCCAATCCTCTATCCTATCCTGTCCTCTATCGTCTATCCTATCCTCTATCCTATCCTATCCTCTATCCTATCCTATCGTCTATCCTATCCTCTATCCTATCCTATCCTCTATCCTATCCTATCTTCTATCCTATCCTATCCTCTATCCTATCAAATCCCCTATCCTATCCTCTATCCTATCCTATCCTCTATCCTATCCTATCCTCTATCCTAACCTATCCTCTATCCTATCCTATCCTCTATCCTATCAAATCCCCTATCCTATCCTCTATCCTATCCTATCCTCTATCCTATCCTATCTTCTATCCTATCAAATCCCCTATCGTATCCTCTGTCCTATCCTATCCTCTATCCTATCTTATCCTCTATCCTATCCTATCCTCTATCCTATCCTATCCTCTATCCTATCCTATCGTCTATCCTATCATCTATCCTATCCTATCATCTATCCTATCCTATCATCTATCCTATCCTATCGTCTATCCAATCCTCTATCCTATCCTATCCTCTATCCTATCCTATCCTCTATCCTATCCTATCCTCTATCCTATCCTATCCTCTATCCTATCCGATCCTCTATCCTATCCGATCCTCTATCCTATCCTATCCTCTATCCTATCCTATCCTCTATCCTATCCTATCCTCTATCCTAACCTATCCTCTATCCTATCCTATCCTCTATCCTATCCTATCCTCTATCCTATCCTATCCTCTATCCTATCCTATCCTCTATCCTATCCTATCCTCTATCCTATCCTATCCTCTATCCTATCCTATCCTCTATCCTATCCTATCCTCTATCCTATCCTATCCTCTATCCTATCCTATCCTCTATCCTATCCTAACCTCTATCCTATCCTATCCTCTATCCTATCCTATTCTCTATCCAATCCTACCCTATCCTCTATCGTATCCTATTCTCTATCCTATCCAATCCCATATCGTATCCTCTATCCTATCCTATCCTCTTTCCTATCCAATCCCCTATCCTATCCTCTATCCGATCCTATCCTATCCTCTATCCTATCCAATCCCCTATCCGATCCTCTATCCTATCCTATCCTCTATCCTATCCTGTCCTCTATCGTATTATATCCTCTATCCTATCCAATCCTCTATCCTATCCTCTATCCCGACCTATCCTCTATCCTATCCTATCCTCTATCCTATCCTAACGTCTATCCTATCCTATCCTCTATCCTATCCCATCCTCTATCGTATCCTATTCTCTATCCTAACCAATCCTATATCGTATCCTCTATCTTATCCTATCCTATCCAATCCTCTATCCTATCCTCTATCCTATCAGCTATCCTATCCAATCCCCAATCTTATCCTCTATCTTATCCTATCCTATCCAATCCTATCCTCTATCCTACCCTATAATCTATCCTATCCTATCCTCTATCCTATCCTATCCTCTATCCTATTATATCCTCAATTCTATCCTATACTTCATCCTATCCTATCCACTATCCTATCGTATCCTCTATCCTATAATATCCTCTATCCTATCCAATCCTCTATCCTATCCTCTATCCTATCCTCTATCCTATCCTCTATCCTATCCTCTATCCTATCCTATCCTATCCTCTATCCTGACCTATCCTCTATCCTATCCTATCCTCTATCCTATCCTATCTTCTATCCTATCCTATCCTATCCGCTATCCTATCCTATCTCCAATCCTATAATATCCTCTATACTATCCAATCCTCCATCCTATCCTCTATCCTATCCTATCCTATCCTCTATCCTATCCTCTATCCTATCCTCTATCCTATCCTCTATCCTATCCTCTATCCTATCCTCTATCCTATCCTATCCTATCCTCTATCCTATCCTATCCACTATCCTATCCTATCCTCTATCCTATCCTATCCTCTATTGTATCCTGTCCTCTATCCTATCCTATTCTCTATCCTATCCTATATCCTATCCTATCCGCTATCGTCTCCTATCCTCTATCCTATCCTCTATCCTATCCTATCCTCTATCCCATCCCACCCTCTATCCTATCCTATCCTCTTTCCTATCCTATCCTATATCCTATCCTATCCGCTATCCTATCCTACCCTCTATCCTATAATATCCCCTACCCTATCCAATCCTCTAACCAATCCTCTATCCTATCCTCTATCCTATCCTATCCTCTATCCTATCCTATCCTCTATCCTATCCTATACTCTATCCTATCCTATCCTCTATCCTATCCAATCCCCTATCCTATCCTACCCTCTATCCTAAAATATCCCCTATCCTATCCAGTCCTCTATCCTATCCTCTATCCTATCCTCTATCCTCTATCCTACCCTCTATCCTATCCTATCCTCTTTCCTATCCTATCCTATATCCTATCCTATCCGCTATCCTGTCCTACCCTCTATCCTATAATATCCCCTATCCTGTCCAATCCTCTATCCTATCCTCTATCCTATCCTCTATCCTCAATCCTATCCTCTATCCTACCCTATCCTCTATCCTATCCTATCCTCTATCCTATCCTATCCTCTATCCAATCCTATCCTCTATCCTAGTCAATCCTCTATCCTATCCTATCCTCTATCCTATCCAATCCCCCATCCTATCCGCTATCGTCTGCTCAATCCTATCCTATCCTGAATCATATCGTATTCTCTATCGTCTGCTCTGTCCTATCCAATCCGCTATCGTCTGCTCTATCCTATCCTATCCTGAATCATATCGTATCCTCTATCGTCTGCTCTATCCCATCCTATCCACTATCCTATCCTACCCAAAATCCTATCCTATCCTCTATCCCATCCTATCCTCTATGCTATCCTATCCTCTTTCCAATCCTATCCTATATCCTATCCTATCCGCTATCCTATCCTACCCTCTATACTATAATATCCCCTATACTATCCAATCCTCTATCCTATCCTCTATCCTATCCTCTATCCTATCCTATCCTCTATCCTATCCTATCCTCTACTCTATCCTATCCTCTATCCTATCCTATCCTCTAACCTATCCTATCCTCTATCCAATCCTATCCTCTACCCTAGCCTATCCTCTATCCTATCCTATTCTCTATCCTATCGTCTATCCTATCCTATCCTCTATCCTATCCAATCCTCTATCCTCTCCTCTAACCCGTCCTATCCTCAATCCTATCATATCCTGTGTCCTATCATATCCTCTATCCTATCCTATCCTCTATCCTATCCTATCCTCTATCCTATCCTATCCTCTATCCTATTCAATCCCCTATCCTATCCTCTATTCTATCCTATCCGCTATCCTATCCTACCCTCTATACTACAATATCCCCTATACTATCCAATCCTCTATCCTATCCTCTATCCTATCCTATTCTCTATCCTATCGTCTAGCCTATCCTATCCTCTATCGTATCCTATCCTCTATCCTATCCAATCCTCTATCCTCTCCTCTATCCTGTCCTATCCTCAATCCCATCATATCCTGTATCCTATCATATCCTCTATCCTATCCTATCCTCTATCCTATCATATCCTCTATCCTATCCTATCCTCTATCCTATCCAATCCCCTATCCTATCCTCTATCCTATCCTATCCTCTATCCTATCCTATCCTCTATCGTATTATATCCTCTATCCTATCCAATCCTCTATCCCATCCTCTATCCCGACCTATCCTCTATCCTATCCTATCCTCTATCCTATCCTAACGTCTATCCTATCCTATCCTCTATCCTATCCCATCCTCTATCGTATCCTATTCTCTATCCTAACCAATCCTATATCGTATCCTCTATCTTATCCTATCCTATCCAATCCTCTATCCTATCCTCTATCCTATCAGCTATCCTATCCAATCCCCAATCTTATCCTCTATCTTATCCTATCCTATCCAATCCTATCCTCTATCCTACCCTATAATCTATCCTATCCTATCCTCTATCCTATCCTATCCTCTATCCTATTATATCCTCAATTCTATCCTATACTCTACCCTATCCTATCCGCTATGCTATCCTATCCTCCATCCTATCCTATCCTCATTCCTATCCTATCCTCTATCCTATCCTCTATCCTATCCTATCCTCTATCCTATCCTATCCTCTATCCTATCCAATCCTCTATCCTATCCCCTATCCTATCCTCTATCCTATCCTATCCTCCATCCTATCCAATCCTATATCCTATCCGATCCTCTATCTTATCCTATCCTCTATCCTATCCTATCCTCATTCCTATCCTATCCTCTATCCTATCCTATCCTCTATCCTGTTCTATACTCTACCCTATTCCTATCCGCTATCCTATCCTATCCTCCATCCTATCCTATCCTCTATCCTATCCAATCTTATATCCTATCCTATCCGCTATCCTGTCCTACCCTCTATCCTATCCTATCCTCTATCCTATCCTATCCTCTATCCTATCCAATCCTCTATCCTATCCTATCCTCATTCCTATCCTATCCTCATTCCTATCCTATCCTCTATCCTATCCTATCCTCCATCCTATCATATCTTCTATCCTATCCAATCCTATATCCTATCCTATCCGCTATCCTGTCGTACCCTCTATCCTATAATATCACCTATTCTATCCAATCCTCTATCCTATCCTCTATCCTATCCTTTCCTCTGTCCTATCCACTATCGTATCCTATCCTCTATCCTATCCAATCCTATATCCTATCCTCTATACACTCCAATCCTCTATCCTATCCTATCCTCTATAATATCCTATCCTATCCTCTATCCTGTCCTATCATCTATCGTCTCCAGTCCTCTATCCTATACAATCCCCTATCATATCCTCTATCGTCTCCTATTCTCTATCCTATCCAATCCCCTATCCTATCCTCTATCTTATCCTATCCTCTATCCTATCCTATCCTCATTCCTATCCTATCCTCTATCCTATCCTATCCTCTATCCTGTTCTATACTCTACCCTATTCCTATCCGCTATCCTATCCTATCCTCCATCCTATCATATCTTCTATCCTATCCAATCCTATATCCTATCCTATCCGCTATCCTGTCGTACCCTCTATCCTATAATATCACCTATTCTATCCAATCCTCTATCCTATCCTCTATCCTATCCTTTCCTCTGTCCTATCCACTATCGTATCCTATCCTCTATCCTATCCAATCCTATATCCTATCCTCTATACACTCCAATCCTCTGTCATATCCTATCCTCTATCCTATCCTATCCTCTATCCTACCCTATCGTCTATCCTATCCTATCCTCTATCCTATCCTATCCTCTATCCTATCCTATCCTCTATCCTATTCTATATTCTATCCGATCCTATCCGATCCTCTATCTTATCCTATCCTCTATCTTATCCTATCCTCATTCCTATCCTATCCTCTATCCTATCCTATCCTCTATCCTATTCTATACTCTACCATATCCTATCCGCTATCCTATCCTATCCTCTATCCTATCCTATCCTCTATCCTATCCGATCCTCTATCCTATCCTATCCTCTATCCTATCCTATCCTCTATCCTATCCTATCCTCTATCCTATCCTATCCTCTATCCTATCCTATCCTCTATCCTATCCTATCCTCTATCCGCTATCCTATCCTATCCTCTATCCTATCCTATCCTCTATCGTCTCCTGTCCTCTATCCTATACAATCCCCTATCATATCCTCTATCGTCTCCTATCCTCTATGCTATCCAATCCCCTATCCTATCCTCTATCGTCTCCTATCCTCTGTCCTATCCTATCCTCATTCCTATCCTATCCTCTATCCTATCCTATCCTATATCCTATCCCATCCGCTATCCTATCCTATCCTCTATCCTATCCTATCCTCTATCCTATCCTATCCTCTATCCTATCCAATCCTCTATCCTATCCTATCCTCATTCCTATCCTATCCTCATTCCTATCCTATCCTCTATCCTATCCTATCCTCTATCCTATCCTATCCTCTATCCTATTCAATCCTCTATCCTATCCTCTACCTATCCTCTATCCTATCCTATCCTCAATCCTATCCTATCCTCTATCCTATCGTATCCTCTATCCTATCCTCTATCGTATCCTATCCTCTATCCTATCCTATCCTCTATCCTATCCTATCCTCTATCCTATCCTATCCTCTATCCTATCCTATCCTCTATCCTATCCTATCCTCTATCCTATCCTATCCTCTATCCTATCCTATCCTCTATCCTATCCTATCCTCTATCCTATTCTATACTCTACCCTATCCTATCCGCTATCCTATCCTATCCTCCATCCTATCCTATGCTCATTCCTATCCTATCCTCTATCCTATCCTCTATCCTATCCTCTATCCTATCCTCTATCCTATCCAATCCTCAATCCTATCCTATCCTCTATCCTATCCTATCCTCTATCCTATCCTCTATCCTATCCTCTATCCTATCCTCTATCCTATCCTCTATCCTATCCTATCCTCTATCGTATCCTATCCTCTATCCTGTCCTATCCTCTATCCTATCCCATCCTCTATCCTATCCTATCCTCATTCCTATCCTATCCTCATTCCTATCCTATCCTCTATCCTATCCTATCCTCTATCCTATTCTATACTCTACCCTATCCTATCCGCTATGCTATCCTATCCTCCATCCTATCCTATCCTCATTCCTATCCTATCCTCTATCCTATCCTCTATTCTATCCTCTATCCTATCCTCTATCCTATCCTCTATCCTATCCTCTATCCTATCCTCTATCCTATCCTCTATCCTATCCTCTATCCTATCCTCTATCCTATCCTCTATCCTATCCTCTATCCTATCCTCTATCCTATCCAATCCTCAATCCTATCCTATCCTCTATCCTATCCTATCCTCTATCCTATCCTCTATCCTATCCTCTATCCTATCCTCTATCCTATCCTATCCTCTATCCTATCCTATCCTCTATCCTATCCAATCCTCAATCCTATCCTATCCGATATCCTATCCTATCCTCTATCCTATCCTCTATCCTATCCTCTATCCTATCCTCTATCCTATCCTCTATCCTATCCTATCCTCTATCCTATCAAATCCTATATCCTATCCTATCCGCTATCCTGTCCTACCCTCTATCCTATAATATCACCTATTCTATCCAATCCTCTATCCTATCCTCTATCCTATCCTATCCTCTGTCCTATCCACTATCGTATCCTATCCTCTATCCTATCCAATCCTATATCCTATCCTCTATACACTCCAATCCTCTATCCTATCCTATCCTCTATCCTATCCTATCCTCTATCCTATCCTATCCTCTATCCTATTCTATATTCTATCCGATCCTCTATCTTATCCTATCCTCTATCCTATCCTATCCTCATTCCTATCCTATCCTCTATCCTATCCTATCCTCTATCCTGTTCTATACTCTACCCTATTCCTATCCGCTATCCTATCCTATCCTCTATCCTATCCTCTATCCTATCCTTTCCTCTGTCCTATCCACTATCGTATCCTATCCTCTATCCTATCCAATCCTATATCCTATCCTCTATCTAATCCAATCCTCTATCCTATCCCATCCTCTATCCTATCCTATCCTCTATCCTATCCTATCCTATCATCTATCCTATCCTGTCCTCTATCCTATCCTATCCTCTATCCTATCCTATCCTCCATCCTATCCAATCCTATATCCTATCCTATCCGCTATCCTATCCTATCCTCTATCCTATCCTATCCTCTATCCTATCCTATCCTCTATCCTATCCAATCCTCTATCCTATCCCCTATCCTATCCTCTATCCTATCCTATCCTCCATCCTATCCAATCCTATATCCTATCCGATTCTCTATCTTATCCTATCCTCTATCCTATCCTATCCTCATTCCTATCCTATCCTCTATCCTATCCTATTCTCTATCCTGTTCTATGCTCTACCCTATTCCTATCCGCTATCCTATCCTGTCCTCCATCCTATCCTATCCTCTATCCTATCCAATCCTATATCCTATCCTATCCGCTATCCTGTCCTACCCTCTATCCTATAATATAACCTATTCTATCCAATCCTCTATACTATCCTCTATCCTATCCTATCCTCTGTCCTATCCACTATCGTATCCTATCCTCTATCCTATCCAATCCTATATCCTATCCTCTATACACTCCAATCCTCTATCCTATCCTATCCTCTATCCTATCCTATCCTCTATCCTATCCTATCCTCTATCCTATCCCATCCTCTATCCTGTTCTATACTCTACCCTATTCCTATCCGCTATCCTATCCTATCCTCCATCCTATCCTATCCTCTATCCTATCCAATCCTATATCCTATCCTATCCGCTATCCTGTCCTACCCTCTATCCTATAATATCACCTATTTTATCCAATCCTCTATCCTATCCTCTATCCTATCCTTTCCTCTGTCCTATCCACTATCGTATCCTCTATCCTATCCAATCCTATATCCTATCCTCTATCTAATCCAATCCTCTATCCTATCCCATCCTCTATCCTATCCTATCCTATCATCTATCCTATCCTGTCCTCTATCCTATCCTATCCTCTATCCTATCCTATCCTCCATCCTACCCAATCCTATATCCTATCCTATCCGCTATCCTATCCTATCCTCTATCCTATCCTATCCTCTATCCTATCCTATCCTCTATCCTATCCAATCCTCTATCCTATCCCCTATCCTATCCTCTATCCTATCCTATCCTCCATCCTATCCAATCCTATATCCTATCCGATCCTCTATCTTATCCTATCCTCTATCCTATCCTATCCTCATTCCTATCCTATCCTCTATCCTATCCTATCCTCTATCCTGTTCTATACTCTACCCTATTCCTATCCGCTATCCTATCCTATCCTCCATCCTATCCTATCCTCTATCCTATCCAATCTTATATCCTATCCTATCCGCTATCCTGTCCTACCCTCTATCCTATAATATAACCTATTCTATCCAATCCTCTATACTGTCCTCTATCCTATCCTATCCTCTATCCTATCCTATCCTCTATACTATCCTATCCTCTATCCTATCCTATCCTCTATCCTATCCTATCCTCTATCCTATCCTATCCTATCCTCTATCCTATCCTATCCTCTATCGTCTCCTGTCCTCTATCCTATCCTATCCTCTATCCTATCCTATCCTATCCTCTATCCTATCCTATCCTCTATCGTCTCCTGTCCTCTATCCTATACAATCCCCTATCATATCCTCTATCGTCTCCTATCCTCTATGCTATCCAATCCCCTATACTATCCTCTATCGTCTCCTATCCTCGGTCCTATCCTATCCTCATTCCTATCCTATCCTCTATCCTATCCTATCCTATATCCTATCCCATCCGCTATCCTATCCTATCCTGTATTCTATCCTATCCTCTATCCTATCCTATCACCTATCCTATCCTCTATCGTATCCTATCCTCTATCCTATCCTATCCTCTATCCTATCCCATCCTCTATCCTATCCTATCCTCTATCCTATCCAATCCTCAATCCTATCCTATCCTCTATCCTATCCTATCCTCTATCCTATTCTCTATCCTATCCTATCCTCTATCCTATCCTCTATCCTATCCTCTATCCTATCCTCTATCCTATCCTCTATCCTATCCTCTATCCTATCCTCTATCCTATCCTATCCTCTATCCTATCCAATCCTATATCCTATCCTATCCGCTATCCTGTCCTACCCTCTATCCTATAATATCACCTATTCTATCCAATCCTCTATCCTATCCTCTATCCTATCCTATCCTCTGTCCTATCCACTATCGTATCCTATCCTCTATCCTATCCAATCCTATATCCTATCCTCTATACACTCCAATCCTCTATCCTATCCTATCCTCTATCCTATCCTATTCTCTATCCTATCCTATCCTCTATCCTATCCTATCCTCTATCCTATCCTATCCTCTATCCTATCCTATCCTCTATCCTATCCTATCCTCTATCCTATCCTATCCTCTATCCTATCCTATCCTCTATCCTATCCTATCCTCTATCCTATCCTATCCTCTATCCTATCCTATCCTCTATCCTATCCTATCCTCTATAATATCCTATCCTATCCTCTATCCTGTCCTATCATCTATCGTCTCCAGTCCTCTATCCTATACAATCCCCTATCATATCCTCTATCGTCTCCTATTCTCTATCCTATCCAATCCCCTATCCTATCCTCTATCTTATCCTATCCTCTATCCTATCCTATCCTCATTCCTATCCTATCCTCTATCCTATTCTATCCTCTATCGTCTCCTGTCCTCTATCCTATCCAATCCCCTATCCTATCCTACCCTCTATCCTATAATATCCCCTATCCTATCCAGTCCTCTATCCTATCCTCTATCCTATCCTCTATCCTCTATCCTACCCTCTATCCTATCCTATCCTCTTTCCTATCCTATCCTATATCCTATCCTATCCGCTATCCTATCCTACCCTCTACCCTATAATATCCCCTATCCTGTCCAATCCTCTATCCTATCCTCTATCCTATCCTCTATCCTCTATCCTATCCTCTATCCTATCCTATCCTCTATCCTATCCTATCCTCTATCCTACCCTATCCTCTATCCAATCCTATCCTCTATCCTAGTCAATCCTCTATCCTATCCTATCCTCTATCCTATCCAATCCCCCATCCTATCCGCTATCGTCTGCTCTATCCTATCCTATCCTGAATCATATCGTATCCTCTATCGTCTACTCTATCCCATCCTATCCACTATCCTTTCCTACCCAAAATCCTATCCTATCCTCTATCCCATCCTATCCTCTATCCTATCCTATCCTCTTTCCAATCCTATCCTATATCCTATCCTATCCGCTATCCTATCCTACCCTCTATACTACAATATCCCCTATACTATCCAATCCTCTATCCTATCCTCTATCCTATCCTATTCTCTATCCTATCGTCTATCCTATCCTATCCTCTATCGTATCCTATCCTCTATCCTATCCAATCCTCTATCCTCTCCTCTATCCCGTCCTATCCTCAATCCCATCATATCCTGTATCCTATCATATCCTCTATCCTATCCTATCCTCTATCCTATCATATCCTCTATCCTATCCTATCCTCTATCCTATCCAATCCCCTATCCTATCCTCTATCCTATCCTATCCTCTATCCTATCCTATCCTCTATCGTATCCTATCCTCTATCCTATCCTATCCTCTATCCTATCCTATCCTGTATCCTATCCTATTCTCTATCGTATCCTCTATCCTGTACTATCCTCTATACTATCCTATCCTCAATCCTATCCTATCCTGTATCCTCTCCTATCCTCTATCCTATTCCATACTCTATCCTATCCTATCCACTATCCTATCCTAGCCTCAATCCTATCCTATCCTCTATCCTTTCCTATCCTCTATCCTATCCTATTCTCTATCCTATCATATCTTCCATCCTATCCTATCCTCCATCCTATCCTATCCTCTATCCTATCCTATCCTATCCTCTATCCTACCCTATCCAATCCTCTATCCTATCCTCTATCCTATCCTCTATCCTCTATCCTATCCTATCCTCTATCCTATCCTATCCTCTACCCTGTCCTATCCTCTATCCAATCCTATCCTCTATCCTATCCTGTCCTCTATCCTATCCTATTCCCTATCATATCCTATCCTCTATCCTATCCTATCCTCTATCCTATCCTATCCTCTACCCTATCCTATCCTCTATCCTATCCTATCCTCAATTCTATCCTATACTTCATCCTATCCTATCCACTATTCTATCCTATCCTCTATCCTATAATATCCTCTATCCTATCCAATCCTCTATCCTATCCTCTATCCTATTCTCTATCCAATCCTATCCTCTTTCGCCTCCTATCCTCTATCCTATCCAATCCTATATCCTATCCTCTATCCTATCCTTTCCACTACACTATACTTTCCTCCATCCTATCCTATCCTCCATAAGATCGTATCCTCTATCCTATCCCGTCCTCTATCCTATAATATCATCTATCCTATTATATCCTGTATTATATCCTACCCTCTATAATATCCGAGCCGCTAACCTATCATATCCTCAATCCTATCCTATCCTCTATCCTATCCAATCCCCTATCCTATCGTCTATAGTATCCTATCCTCTATCGTATCCTATACTCTATAGTATTAAATCCTATATCGTATCCTCTATCCTATCCTATCCTCTATCGTATCATATCCTCTATCCTATCCTATCCTCTATCGTATCCTATCCTCCATCCTATCCTATCCTCTATCCTATATTATCCTCTATCCTATCCCATCCTCTATCCTATCCTATCCTCTATCCTATCCTATCCTCTATCCTATCCTATCCTCTATCCTATTAAATCCTATATCGTATCCTCTATCATATCCTATCCTCTATCCTATCCTATCCTCTATCCTATCCTTATCCTCTATCGTATCATATCCTCTATCCTTTCCCATCCTCTATCCTATCCTATCCTCTATCCTATCCTATCCTCTATCCTATCCTATCCTCTATCCTATCCTATTCTCTATCCTATCCTATCCTCTATCCTATCCTATCCTCTATCATATCCTATCCTCTATCCTATCCTATCCTGTATCCTATCCTATCCTCTATCCTATCCTATCCTCTATCCTATCCTATCCTGTATCATAGCCTATCCTCTATCCTATCCTATCCTCTATCCTATTCTATCCTCTATCCTATCCAATCCTATATCCTATTCTCTATCCTATCCAATCCCCTATCCTATCCTATCCGCTATCCTATCCAATCCTATATCCTATCCTCTATCCTATCCTATCCTTTATCGTATCCTATCCTCTATCCTATTAAATCCTATATCCTATCCTCTATCCTATATTATCCTCTATCCTATCCCATCCTCTATCCTATCCTATCCTCTATCCTATATTATCCTCTATCCTATCCCATCCTCTATCCTATCCTATCCTCTATCCTATCCTATCCTCTATCCTATCCTTTCCTCTATCCTATCCTATTCTCTATCCTATCCTATCCTCTATCCTATCGTATCCTCTATCGTATCCTATCCTCTATCCTATTAAATCCTATATCGTATCCTCTATCCTATCCTATCCTCTATCCTATCCTATCCTCTATCCTATCCTATCCTCTATCCTATCCTATCCTCTATCCTATCCTATCCTCTATCCTATCCTATCCTCTATCCTATCCTATCCTCTATCCTATCCCATCCTCTATCCTATCCTATCCTCTATCCTATCCTATCCTCTATCCTATCCTATCCTCTATCCCATCCTATTCTCTATCCTATCCTATCCTCTATCCTATCCTATCCTCTATCATATCCTATCCTCTATCCTATCCTATCCTGTATCCTATCCTATCCTCTATCCTATCCTATCCTCTATCCTATTCTATCCTCTATCCTATCCAATCCTATATCCTATTCTCTATCCTATCCTATCCTCTATCCTATCCTATCCCCTATCCTATCCAATCCTCTATCCTATCCTATCCGCTATCCTATCCAATCCTATATCCTATTCTCTATCCTATCCTATCCTCTATCCTATCCTATCCTTTATCGTATCCTATCCTCTATCCTATTAAATCCTATATCGGATCCTCTATCCTATCCTATCCTCTATCGTATCCTATCCTCTATCCTATCCTATCCTCTATCCTATCCTATCCTCTATCCTATCCTATCCTCTATCCTATATTATCCTCTATCCTATCCCATCCTCTATCCTATCCTATCCTCTATCCTATATTATCCTCTATCCTATCCCATCCTCTATCCTATCCTATCCTCTATCCTATCCTATCCTCTATCCTATCCTTTCCTCTATCCTATCCTATTCTCTATCCTATCCTATCCTCTATCCTATCGTATCCTCTATCGTATCCTATCCTCTATCCTATTAAATCCTATATCGTATCCTCTATCCTATCCCATCCTCTATCCTATCCTATCCTCTATCCTATCCCATCCTCTATCCTATCCTATCCTCTATCCTATCCTATCCTCTATCCTATACTTTCCTCTATCCTATCCTATTCTCTATCCTGTCCTATCCTCTATCCTATCCTATCCTCTATCCTATCCTATCCTCTATCCTATCCTATCCTCTATCCTATCCTATCATCTATCCTACCCTATCCTCTGTCCTATCCTATCCTCTATCCTATCCCATCCTCTATCCTATCCTATCCTCTATCCTATCCTATCCTCTATCCTATCCTATCCTCTATCCCATCCTATTCTCTATCCTATCCTATCCTCTATCCTATCCTATCCTCTATCATGTCCTATCCTCTATCCTATCCTATCCTGTATCCTATCCTATCCTCTATCCTATCCTATCCTCTATCCTATCCTATCCTGTATCATATCCTATCCTCTATCCTATCCTATCCTCTATCCTATTCTATCCTCTATCCTATCCAATCCTATATCCTATTCTCTATCCTATCCTATCCTCTATCGTATCCTATCCCCTATCCTATCCAATCCTCTATCCTATCCTATCCGCTATCCTATCTAATCCTATATCCTATTCTCTATCCTATCCTATCCTCTATCCTATCCTATCCGCTATCCTATCCAATCCTATATCCTATTCTCTATCCTATCCTATCCTCTATCCTATCCTATCCTTTATCGTATCCTATCCTCTATCCTATTAAATCCTATATCGGATCCTCTATCCTATCCTATCCTCTATCCTATTAAATCCTATATCGGATCCTCTATCCTATCCTATCCTCTATCGTATCCTATCCTCTATCCTATCCTATCCTCTATCCTATCCTATCCTCTATCCTATCCTATCCTCTATCCTATCCTATCCTCTATCACATCCTATCCTCTATCGTATCCTATCCTCTATCGTATCCTATACTCTATCCTATTAAATCCTATATCGTATCCTCTATCCTATCCTATCCTTTATCGTATCTTATCCTCTATCCTATCCTATCCTCTATCCTATATTATCCTCTATCCTATCCCATCCTCTATCCTATCCTATCCTCTATCCTATCCTATCCTCTATCCTATCCTATCCTCTATCCTATCCTATCCTCTATCACATCCTATCCTCTATCGTATCCTATCCTCTATCGTATCCTATACTCTATCCTATTAAATCCTATATCGTATCCTCTATCCTATCCTATCCTTTATCGTATCATATCCTCTATCCTATCCTATCCTCTATCCTATATTCTCCTCTATCCTATCCCATCCTCTATCCTATCCTATCCTCTATCCTATCCTATCCTCTATCCTATCCTTTCCTCTATCCTATCCTATTCTCTATCCTATCCTATCCTCTATCCTATCGTATCCTCTATCGTATCCTATCCTCTATCCTATTAAATCCTATATCGTATCCTCTATCCTATCCTATCCTCTATCCTATCCTATCCTCTATCCTATCCTATCCTCTATCCTATCCTATCCTCTATCCTATCCTATCCTCTATCCTATCCTATCCTCTATCCTATCCCATCCTCTATCCTATCATATCCTCTATCCTATCCTATCCTCTATCCTATCCTATCCTATATCCTATCCTCTATCCTATCCTATCCTTTATCGTATCCTATCCTCTATCCTATTAAATCCTATATCCTATCCTCTATCCTATATTATCCTCTATCCTATCCCATCCTCTATCCTATCCTATCCTCTATCCTATATTATCCTCTATCCTATCCCATCCTCTATCCTATCCTATCCTCTATCCTATCCTATCCTTTATCGTATCCTATCCTCTATCCTATTAAATCCTATATCGGATCCTCTATCCTATCCTATCCTCTATCCTATCCTATCCTCTATCCTATCCTATCCTCTATCCTATCCTATCCTCTATCCTATTCTATCCTCTATCCTATCCAATCCTATATCCTATTCTCTATCCTATCCTATCCTCTATCGTATCCTATCCCCTATCCTATCCAATCCTCTATCCTATCCTATCCGCTCTCCTATCCAATCCTATATCCTATTCTCTATCCTATCCTATCCTCTATCCTATCCTATCCTTTATCGTATCCTATCCTCTATCCTATTAAATCCTATATCGGATCCTCTATCCTATCCTATCATGTATCCTATCCTATCCTCTATCCTATTAAATCCTATATCGTATCCTCTATCCTATCCTATCCTCTATCGTATCCTATCCTCTATCGTATCCTATACTCTATAGTATTAAATCCTATATCGTATCCTCTATCCTATCCTATCCTCTATCGTATCATATCCTCTATCCTATCCTATCCTCTATCGTATCCTATCCTCCATCCTATCCTATCCTCTATCCTATATTATCCTCTATCCTATCCCATCCTCTATCCTATCCTATCCTCTATCCTATCCTATCCTCTATCCTATCCTATCCTCTATCCTATCCTATCCTCTATCCTATCCTATCCTCTATCCAATCCTATCCTCTATCCTATCCTATCCTCTATCCTATCCCATCCTCTATCCTATCCTATCCTCTATCTTATCCTATCCTCTATCCTATCCTATCCTATATCCTATCCTCTATCCTATCCTATCCTCTATCGTATCCTATCCTCTATCCTATTAAATCCTATATCCTATCCTCTATCCTATATTATCCTCTATCCTATCCCATCCTCTATCCTATCCTATCCTCTATCCTATATTATCCTCTATCCTATCCTATCCTCTATCCTATCCTATCCTCTATCCTATCCTATCCTATCCTCTATCCTATCCTATCCTCTATCATATCCTATCCTCTATCGTATCCTATCCTCTATCGTATCCTATACTCTATAGTATTAAATCCTATATCGTATCCTCTATCCTATCCTATCCTCTATCGTATCATATCCTCTATCCTATCCTATCCTCTATCGTATCCTATCCTCCATCCTATCCTATCCTCTATCCTATATTATCCTCTATCCTATCCCATCCTCTATCCTATCCTATCCTCTATCCTATCCTATCCTCTATCCTATTAAATCCTATATCGTATCCTCTATCATATCCTATCCTCTATCCTATCCTATCCTCTATCCTATCCTTATCCTCTATCGTATCCTATCCTCTATCGTATCCTATACTCTATAGTATTAAATCCTATATCGTATCCTCTATCCTATCCTATCCTCTATCGTATCATATCCTCTATCCTATCCTATCCTCTATCGTATCCTATCCTCCATCCTATCCTATCCTCTATCCTATATTATCCTCTATCCTATCCCATCCTCTATCCTATCCTATCCTCTATCCTATCCTATCCTCTATCCTATCCTATCCTCTATCCTATCCTATCCTCTATCCTATCCTATCCTCTATCCAATCCTATCCTCTATCCTATCCTATCCTCTATCCTATCCCATCCTCTATCCTATCCTATCCTCTATCTTATCCTATCCTCTATCCTATCCTATCCTATATCCTATCCTCTATCCTATCCTATCCTCTATCGTATCCTATCCTCTATCCTATTAAATCCTATATCCTATCCTCTATCCTATATTATCCTCTATCCTATCCCATCCTCTATCCTATCCTATCCTCTATCCTATATTATCCTCTATCCTATCCTATCCTCTATCCTATCCTATCCTCTATCCTATCCTATCCTATCCTCTATCCTATCCTATCCTCTATCATATCCTATCCTCTATCGTATCCTATCCTCTATCGTATCCTATACTCTATAGTATTAAATCCTATATCGTATCCTCTATCCTATCCTATCCTCTATCGTATCATATCCTCTATCCTATCCTATCCTCTATCGTATCCTATCCTCCATCCTATCCTATCCTCTATCCTATATTATCCTCTATCCTATCCCATCCTCTATCCTATCCTATCCTCTATCCTATCCTATCCTCTATCCTATCCTATCCTCTATCCTATTAAATCCTATATCGTATCCTCTATCATATCCTATCCTCTATCCTATCCTATCCTCTATCCTATCCTTATCCTCTATCGTATCCTATCCTCTATCCTTCCCATCCTCTATCCTATCCTATCCTCTATCCTATCCTTTATCGTATCCTATCCTCTATCCTATTAAATCCTATATCCTATCCTCTATCCTATATTATCCTCTATCCTATCCCATCCTCTATCCTATCCTATCCTCTATCCTATATTATCCTCTATCCTATCCCATCCTCTATCCTATATTATCCTCTATCCTATCCCATCCTCTATCCTATCCTATCCTCTATCCTATATTATCCTCTATCCTATCCCATCCTCTATCCTATCCTATCCTCTATCCTATTAAATCCTATATCCTATCCTCTATCCTATATTATCCTCTATCCTATCCCATCCTCTATCCTATCCTATCCTCTATCCTATATTATCCTCTATCCTATCCCATCCTCTATCCTATCCTATCCTCTATCCTATTAAATCCTATATCCTATCCTCTATCCTATATTATCCTCTATCCTATCCCATCCTCTATCCTATCCTATCCTCTATCCTATATTATCCTCTATCCTTTCCTATCCTTTATCGTATCCTATCCTCTATCCTATTAAATCCTATATCCTATCCTCTATCCTATATTATCCTCTATCCTATCCCATCCTCTATCCTATCCTATCCTCTATCCTATATTATCCTCTATCCTATCCCATCCTCTATCCTATCCTATCCTCTATCCTATCCTATCCTCTATCCTATCCTTTCCTCTATCCTATCCTATTCTCTATCCTATCCTATCCTCTATCCTATCGTATCCTCTATGGTATCCTATCCTCTATCCTAATAAATCCTATATCGGATCCTCTATCCTATCCCATCCTCTATCCTATCCTATCCTCTATCCTATCCTATCCTCTATCCTATCCTTTCCTCTATCCTATCCTATTCTCTATCCTATCCTATCCTCTATCCTATCGTATCCTCTATCGTATCCTATCCTCTATCCTAATAAATCCTATATCGTATCCTCTATCCTATCCTATCCTCTATCCTATCCTATCCTCTATCCTATCCTATCCTCTACCCTATCCTATCCTCTATCCTATCCTATCCTCTATCCTATCCTATCCTCTATCCTATCCCATCCTCTATCCTATCCTATCCTCTATCCTATCCTATCCTCTATCCTATCCTATCCTCTATCCCATCCTATTCTCTATCCTATCCTATCCTCTATCCTATCCCATCCTCTATCCTATCCTATCCTCTATCCTATCCTATCCTTTATCGTATCCTATCCTCTATCCTATTAAATCCTATATCGGATCCTCTATCCTATCCTATCCTCTATCCTATCCTATCCTCTATCCTATCCTATCCTCTATCCTATCCTATCCTCTATCCTATTCTATCCTCTATCCTATCCAATCCTATATCCTATTCTCTATCCTATCCTATCCTCTATCGTATCCTATCCCCTATCCTATCCAATCCTCTATCCTATCCTATCCGCTATCCTATCCAATCCTATATCCTATTCTCTATCCTATCCTATCCTCTATCCTATCCTATCCTTTATCGTATCCTATCCTCTATCCTATTAAATCCTATATCGGATCCTCTATCCTATCCAATCATCTATCCTATCCTATCCTCTATCCTATTAAATCCTATATCGTATCCTCTATCCTATCCTATCCTCTATCGTATCCTATCCTCTATCCTATCCTATCCTCTATCCTATCCTATCCTCTATCCTATCCTATCCTCTATCCTATCCTATCCTCTATCATATCCTATCCTCTATCGTATCCTATCCTCTATCGTATCCTATACTCTATAGTATTAAATCCTATATCGTATCCTCTATCCTATCCTATCCTCTATCCTATCCTATTCTCTATCCTATCCTATCCTCTATCCTATCCTATCCTCTATCCTATTCTATCCTCTATCCTATCCAATCCTATATCCTATTCTCTATCCTATCCAATCCCCTATCCTATCCTATCCGCTATCCTATCCAATCCTATATCCTATCCTCTATCCTATCCTATCCTTTATCGTATCCTATACTCTATCCTATTAAATCCTATATCCTATCCTCTATCCTATTAAATCCTATATCCTATCCTCTATCCTATATTATCCTCTATCCTATCCCATCCTCTATCCTATCCTATCCTCTATCCTATATTATCCTCTATCCTATCCCATCCTCTATCCTATCCTATCCTCTATCCTATCCTATCCTCTATCCTATCCTTTGCTCTATCCTATCCTATTCTCTATCCTATCCTATCCTCTATCCTATCGTATCCTCTATCGTATCCTATCCTCTATCCTAATAAATCCTATATCGTATCCTCTATCCTATCCTATCCTCTATCCTATCCTATCCTCTATCCTATCCTATCCTCTATCCTATCCTATCCTCTATCCTATCCTATCCTCTATCCTATCCTATCCTCTATCCTATCCCATCCTCTATCCTATCCTATCCTCTATCCTATCCTATCCTCTATCCTATCCTATCCTCTATCATATCCTATCCTCTATCCTATCCTATCCTGTATCCTATCCTATCCTCTATCCTATCCTATCCTCTATCCTATCCTATCCTGTATCATATCCTATCCTCTATCCTATCCTATCCTCTATCCTATCCAATCCTATATCCTATTCTCTATCCTATCCTATCCTCTATCGTATCCTATCACCTATCCTATCCAATCCTCTATCCTATCCTATCCGCTATCCTATCCAATCCTATATCCTATTCTCTATCCTATCCTATCCTCTATCCTATCCTATCCTTTATCGTATCCTATCCTCTATCCTATTAAATCCTATATCGGATCCTCTATCCTATCCTATCCTCTATCGTATCCTATCCTCTATCCTATCCTATCCTCTATCCTATCCTATCCTCTATCCTATATTATCCTCTATCCTATCCCATCCTCTATCCTATCCTATCCTCTATCCTATATTATCCTCTATCCAATCCTATCCTCTATCCTATCCTATCCTCTATCCTATCCTATCCTATCCTCTATCCTATCCTATCCTCTATCATATCCTATCCTCTATCGTATCCTATCCTCTATCCTATCCTATCCTCTATCCTATCCTATCCTCTATCATATCCTATCCTCTATCGTATCCTATCCTCTATCGTATCCTATCCTCTATCCTATCCTATCCTCTATCCTATCCTATCCTCTATCATATCCTATCCTCTATCGTATCCTATCCTCTATCCTATCCTATCCTCTATCCTATCCTATCCTCTATCCTATTCTATCCTCTATCCTATCCAATCCTATATCCTATTCTCTATCCTATCCAATCCCCTATCCTATCCTATCCGCTATCCTATCCAATCCTATATCCTATCCTCTATCCTTTCCTATCCTTTATCGTATCCTATCCTCTATCCTATTAAATCCTATATCCTATCCTCTATCCTATATTATCCTCTATCCTATCCCATCCTCTATCCTATCCTATCCTCTATCCTATATTATCCTCTATCCTATCCCATCCTCTATCCTATCCTATCCTCTATCCTATCCTATCCTCTATCCTATCCTTTCCTCTATCCTATCCTATTCTCTATCCTATCCTATCCTCTATCCTATCGTATCCTCTATCGTATCCTATCCTCTATCCTAATAAATCCTATATCGGATCCTCTATCCTATCCCATCCTCTATCCTATCCTATCCTCTATCCTATCCTATCCTCTATCCTATCCTTTCCTCTATCCTATCCTATTCTCTATCCTATCCTATCCTCTATCCTATCCTATCCTCTATCCTATCCTTTCCTCTATCCTATCCTATTCTCTATCCTATCCTATCCTCTATCCTATCGTATCCTCTATCGTATCCTATCCTCTATCCTAATAAATCCTATATCGTATCCTCTATCCTATCCTATCCTCTATCCTATCCTATCCTCTATCCTATCCTATCCTCTACCCTATCCTATCCTCTATCCTATCCTATCCTCTATCCTATCCTATCCTCTATCCTATCCCATCCTCTATCCTATCCTATCCTCTATCCTATCCTATCCTCTATCCTATCCTATCCTCTATCCCATCCTATTCTCTATCCTATCCTATCCTCTATCCTATCCCATCCTCTATCCTATCCTATCCTCTATCCTATCCTATCCTTTATCGTATCCTATCCTCTATCCTATTAAATCCTATATCGGATCCTCTATCCTATCCTATCCTCTATCCTATCCTATCCTCTATCCTATCCTATCCTCTATCCTATCCTATCCTCTATCCTATTCTCTATCCTATCCTATCCTCTATCGTATCCTATCCCCTATCCTATCCAATCCTCTATCCTATCCTATCCTCTATCCTATCCTATCCTCTATCCTATCCTATCCTCTATCATATCCTATCCTCTATCGTATCCTATCCTCTATCGTATCCTATACTCTATAGTATTAAATCCTATATCGTATCCTCTATCCTATCCTATCCTCTATCCTATCCTATTCTCTATCCTATCCTATCCTCTATCCTATCCTATCCTCTATCCTATTCTATCCTCTATCCTATCCAATCCTATATCCTATTCTCTATCCTATCCAATCCCCTATCCTATCCTATCCGCTATCCTATCCAATCCTATATCCTATCCTCTATCCTATCCTATCCTTTATCGTATCCTATACTCTATCCTATTAAATCCTATATCCTATCCTCTATCCTATTAAATCCTATATCCTATCCTCTATCCTATATTATCCTCTATCCTATCCCATCCTCTATCCTATCCTATCCTCTATCCTATATTATCCTCTATCCTATCCCATCCTCTATCCTATCCTATCCTCTATCCTATCCTATCCTCTATCCTATCCTTTGCTCTATCCTATCCTATTCTCTATCCTATCCTATCCTCTATCCTATCGTATCCTCTATCGTATCCTATCCTCTATCCTAATAAATCCTATATCGTATCCTCTATCCTATCCTATCCTCTATCCTATCCTATCCTCTATCCTATCCTATCCTCTATCCTATCCTATCCTCTATCCTATCCTATCCTCTATCCTATCCTATCCTCTATCCTATCCCATCCTCTATCCTATCCTATCCTCTATCCTATCCTATCCTCTATCCTATCCTATCCTCTATCCCATCCTATTCTCTATCCTATCCTATCCTCTATCCTATCCTATCCTCTATCATATCCTATCCTCTATCCTATCCTATCCTGTATCCTATCCTATCCTCTATCCTATCCTATCCTCTATCCTATCCTATCCTGTATCATATCCTATCCTCTATCCTATCCTATCCTCTATCCTATCCAATCCTATATCCTATTCTCTATCCTATCCTATCCTCTATCGTATCCTATCACCTATCCTATCCAATCCTCTATCCTATCCTATCCGCTATCCTATCCAATCCTATATCCTATTCTCTATCCTATCCTATCCTCTATCCTATCCTATCCTTTATCGTATCCTATCCTCTATCCTATTAAATCCTATATCGGATCCTCTATCCTATCCTATCCTCTATCCTATCCTATCCTCTATCCTATCCTATCCTCTATCCTATCCTATCCGCTATCCTATCCAATCCTATATCCTATTCTCTATCCTATCCTATCCTCTATCCTATCCTATCCTCTATCGTATCCTATCGTCTATCCTATTAAATCCTATATCGTATCCTCTATCCTATCCTATACTCTATCGTATCCTATCCTCTATCCTATCCTATCCTCTATCCTATCCTATCCTCTATCCTATCCTATCCTCTATCCTATATTATCCTCTATCCTATCCCATCCTCTATCCTATCCCATCCTCTATCCTATCCTATCCTCTATCCTATCCTATCCTCTATCCTATCCTTTCCTCTATCCTATCCTATTCTCTATCCTATCCTATCCTCTATCCTATCGTATCCTCTATCGTATCCTATCCTCTATCCTATTAAATCCTATATCGTATCCTCTATCCTATCCTATCCTCTATCCTATCCTATCCTCTATCCTATCCTATCCTCTATCCTATCCAATCCTCTATCCTATCCTATCCTCTATCCTATCCTATCCTCTATCCTATCCTATCGTCTATCCTATCCTATCCTCTATCCTATCCCATCCTCTATCCTATCCTATCCTCTATCCTATCCTATCCTCTATCCTATCCTATCCTCTATCCTATCCTATTCTCTATCCTATCCTATCCTCTATCCTATCCTATCCTCTATCCTATCCTATCCTCTATCCTATCCCATCCTCTATCCTATCCCATCCTCTATCCTATCCTATCCTCTATCCTATCCTATCCTCTATCCTATCCTATCCTCAATCCTATCCTATCCTCTATCCTATCCTATCCTCTATCCTATCCTATCCTCTATCCTATCCTATCCTCTATCCTATATTATCCTCTATCCTATATTATCCTCTATCCTATCCCATCCTCTATCCTATCCTATCCTCTATCCTATACTTTCCTCTATCCTATCCTATCCTCTATCCTATCCTATCCTCTATCCTATCCTATCCTCTATCCTATCCTATCCTCTATCCTATCCTATCCTCTATCCTATCCTATCCTCTATCCTATCCTATCCTCTATCCTATCCCATCCTCTATCCTATCCTATCCTCTATCCTATCCTATCCTCTATCGTATCCTATCCCCTATCCTATCCAATCCTCTATCCTATCCTATCCTCTATCCTATCCAATCCTATATCCTATTCTCTATCCTATCCTATCCTCTATCCTATCCTATCCGATATCCTATCCAATCCTATATCCTATTCTCTATCCTATCCTATCCTCTATCCTATCCTATCCTTTATCGTATCCTATCCTCTATCCTATTAAATCCTATATCGGATCCTCTATCCTATCCTATCCTCTATCCTATTAAATCCTATATCGTATCCTCTATCCTATCCTATCGTCTATCGTATCCTATCCTCTATCCTATCCTATCCTCTATCCTATCCTATCCTCTATCCTATCCTATCCTCTATCCTATCCTATCCTCTATCACATCCTATCCTATATCGTATCCTATCCTCTATCGTATCCTATACTCTATCCTATTAAATCCTATATCGTATCCTCTCTCCTATCCTATCCTCTATCGTATCATATCCTCTATCCTATCCTATCCTCTATCGTATCCTATCCTCCATCCTATCCTATCCTCTATCCTATATTATCCTCTATCCTATCCCATCCTCTATCCTATCCTATCCTCTATCCTATCCTATCCTTTATCGTATCCTATCCTCTATCCTATTAAATCCTATATCCTATCCTCTATCCTATATTATCCTCTATCCTATCCCATCCTCTATCCTATCCTATCCTCTATCCTATATTATCCTCTATCCTATCCCATCCTCTATCCTATCCGATCCTCTATCCTATCCTTTCCTCTATCCTATCCTATTCTCTATCCTATCCTATCCTCTATCCTATCCTATCCTCTATCCTATCCTATCCTCTATCCTATATTATCCTCTATCCTATCCCATCCTCTATCCTATCCTATCCTCTATCCTATCCTATCCTCTATCCTATCCTTTCCTCTATCCTATCCTATTCTCTATCCTATCCTATCCTCTATCCTATCGTATCCTCTATCGTATCCTATCCTCTATCCTATTAAATCCTATATCGTATCCTCTATCCTATCCTATCCTCTATCCTATCCTATCCTCTATCCTATCCTATCCTCTATCCTATCCTATCCTCTATCCTATCCTATCCTCTATCCTATCCCATCCTCTATCCTATCCTATCCTCTATCCTATCCTATCCTCTATCCTATCCTATCCTATATCCTATCCTCTATCACATCCTATCCTATATCGTATCCTATCCTCTATCGTATCCTATACTCTATCCTATTAAATCCTATATCGTATCCTCTCTCCTATCCTATCCTCTATCGTATCATATCCTCTATCCTATCCTATCCTCTATCGTATCCTATCCTCCATCCTATCCTATCCTCTATCCTATATTATCCTCTATCCTATCCCATCCTCTATCCTATCCTATCCTCTATCCTATCCTATCCTTTATCGTATCCTATCCTCTATCCTATTAAATCCTATATCCTATCCTCTATCCTATATTATCCTCTATCCTATCCCATCCTCTATCCTATCCTATCCTCTATCCTATATTATCCTCTATCCTATCCCATCCTCTATCCTATCCGATCCTCTATCCTATCCTTTCCTCTATCCTATCCTATTCTCTATCCTATCCTATCCTCTATCCTATCCCATCCTCTATCCTATCCTATCCTCTATCCTATATTATCCTCTATCCTATCCCATCCTCTATCCTATCCTATCCTCTATCCTATCCTATCCTCTATCCTATCCTTTCCTCTATCCTATCCTATTCTCTATCCTATCCTATCCTCTATCCTATCGTATCCTCTATCGTATCCTATCCTCTATCCTATTAAATCCTATATCGTATCCTCTATCCTATCCTATCCTCTATCCTATCCTATCCTCTATCCTATCCTATCCTCTATCCTATCCTATCCTCTATCCTATCCTATCCTCTATCCTATCCCATCCTCTATCCTATCCTATCCTCTATCCTATCCTATCCTCTATCCTATCCTATCCTATATCCTATCCTCTATCCTATCCTATCCTTTATCGTATCCTATCCTCTATCCTATTAAATCCTATATCCTATCCTCTATCCTATATTATCCTCTATCCTATCCCATCCTCTATCCTATCCTATCCTCTATCCTATATTATCCTCTATCCTATCCTATCCTCTATCATGTCCTATCCTCTATCCTATCCTATCCTGTATCCTATCCTATCCTCTATCCTATCCTATCCTCTATCCTATCCTATCCTGTATCATATCCTATCCTCTATCCTATCCTATCCTCTATCCTATTCTATCCTCTATCCTATCCAATCCTATATCCTATTCTCTATCCTATCCTATCCTCTATCGTATCCTATCCCCTATCCTATCCAATCCTCTATCCTATCCTATCCGCTATCCTATCCAATCCTATATCCTATTCTCTATCCTATCCTATCCTCTAACCTATCCTATCCTTTATCGTATCCTATCCTCTATCCTATTAAATCCTATATCGGATCCTCTATCCTATCCTATCATCTATCCTATCCTATCCTCTATCCTATTAAATCCTATATCGTATCCTCTATCCTATCCTATCCTCTATCGTATCCTATCCTCTATCCTATCCTATCCTCTATCCTATCCTATCCTCTATCCTATCCTATCCTATCCTCTATCCTATCCTATCCTCTATCATATCCTATCCTCTATCGTATCCTATCCTCTATCGTATCCTATACTCTATAGTATTAAATCCTATATCGTATCCTCTATCCTATCCTATCCTCTATCCTATCCTATCCTCTATCCTATCCTATTCTCTATCCTGTCCTATCCTCTATCCTATCCTATCCTCTATCATATCCTATCCTCTATCCTATCCTATCCTATCCTCTATCCTATCCTATCCTGTATCATAGCCTATCCTCTATCCTATCCTATCCTCTATCCTATTCTATCCTCTATCCTATCCAATCCTATATCCTATTCTCTATCCTATCCTATCCTCTATCGTATCCTATCCCCTATCCTATCCAATCCTCTATCCTATCCTATCCGCTATCCTATCCAATCCTATATCCTATTCTCTATCCTATCCTATCCTCTATCCTATCCTATCCTTTATCGTATCCTATCTTCTATCCTATTAAATCCTATATCGGATCCTCTATCCTATCCTATCCTCTATCGTATCCTATCCTCTATCCTATCCTATCCTCTATCCTATCCTATCCTCTATCCTATATTATCCTCTATCCTATCCCTTCCTCTATCCTATCCTATCCTCTATCCTATCCTATCCTCTATCCTATCCTTTCCTCTATCCTATCCTATTCTCTATCCTATCCTATCCTCTATCCTATCGTATCCTCTATCGTATCCTATCCTCTATCCTATTAAATCCTATATCGTATCCTCTATCCTATCCTATCCTCTATCCTATCCTATCCTCTATCCTATCCTATCCTCTATCCTATCCTATCCGCTATCCTATCCAATCCTATATCCTATTCTCTATCCTATCCTATCCTCTATCCTATCCTATCCTCTATCGTATCCTATCCTCTATCCTATTAAATCCTATATCGTATCCTCTATCCTATCCTATCCTCTATCGTATCCTATCCTCTATCCTATCCTATCCTCTATCCTATCCTATCCTCTATCCTATCCTATCCTCTATCCTATATTATCCTCTATCCTATCCCATCCTCTATCCTATCCTATCCTCTATCCTATATTATCCTCTATCCTATCCCATCCTCTATCCTATCCTATCCTCTATCCTATCCTATCCTCTATCCTATCCTTTCCTCTATCCTATCCTATTCTCTATCCTATCCTATCCTCTATCCTATCGTATCCTCGATCGTATCCTATCCTCTATCCTATTAAATCCTATATCGTATCCTCTATCCTATCCTATCCTCTATCCTATCCTATCCTCTATCCTATCCTATCCTCTATCCTATCCTATCCTCTATCCTATCCTATCCGCTATCCTATCCAATCCTATATCCTATTCTCTATCCTATCCTATCCTCTATCCTATCCTATCCTCTATCGTATCCTATCCTCTATCCTACTAAATCCTATATCGTATCCTCTATCCTATCCTATCCTCTATCGTATCCTATCCTCTATCCTATCCTATCCTCTATCCTATCCTATCCTCTATCCTATCCTATCCTCTATCCTATATTATCCTCTATCCTATCCCATCCTCTATCCTATCCTATCCTCTATCCTATATTATCCTCTATCCTATCCCATCCTCTATCCTATCCTATCCTCTATCCTATCCTATCCTCTATCCTATCCTTTCCTCTATCCTATCCTATTCTCTATCCTATCCTATCCTCTATCCTATCGTATCCTCTATCGTATCCTATCCTCTATCCTATTAAATCCTATATCGTATCCTCTATCCTATCCTATCCTCTATCCTATCCTATCCTCTATCCTATCCTATCCTCTATCCTATCCTATCCTCTATCCTATCCTATCCTCTATCCTATCCCATCCTCTATCCTAACCTATCCTCTATCCTATCCTATCCTCTATCCTATCCTATCCTCTATCCTATCCTATCCTCTATCCTATCCTATTCTCTATCCTATCCTATCCTCTATCCTATCCTATCCTCTATCCTATCCTATCCTCTATCCTATCCTATCCTCTATCCTATCCTATCCTCTATCCTATCCTATCCTCAATCCTATCCTATCCTCTATCCTATCCTATCCTCTATCCTATCCTATCCTCTATCCTATCCTATCCTCTATCCTATATTATCCTCTATCCTATCCCATCCTCTATCCTATCCTATCCTCTATCCTATCCTATCCTCTATCCTATACTTTCCTCTATCCTATCCTATTCTCTATCCTATCCTATCCTCTATCCTATCCTATCCTCTATCCTATCCTATCCTCTATCCTATCCTATCCTCTATCCTATCCTATCCTCTATCCTATCCTATCCTCTATCCTATCCTATCCTCTATCCTATCCTATCCTCTATCCTATCCCATCCTCTATCCTATCCTATCCTCTATCCTATCCTATCCTCTATCCTATCCTATCCTCTATCCCATCCTATCCTCTATCCTATCCTATCCTCTATCCTATCCTATCCTGTATCATATCCTATCCTCTATCCTATCCTATCCTCTATCCTATTCTATCCTCTATCCTATCCAATCCTATATCCTATTCTCTATCCTATCCTATCCTCTATCGTATCCTATCCCCTATCCTATCCAATCCTCTATCCTATCCTTTCCTCTATCCTATCCTATTCTCTATCCTATCCTATCCTCTATCCTATCGTATCCTCTATCGTATCCTATCCTCTATCCTATTAAATCCTATATCGTATCCTCTATCCTATCCTATCCTCTATCGTATCCTATCCTCTATCCTATCCTATCCTCTATCCTATCCTATCCTCTATCCTATCCTATCCTTTATCGTATCCTATCCTCTATCCTATTAAATCCTATATCGGATCCTCTATCCTATCCTATCCTCTATCCTATCCTATCCTCTATCCTATCCTATCATCTATCCTATCCTATTATCTATCCTATTCTATCCTCTATCCTATCCAATCCTATATCCTATTCTCTATCCTATCCTATCCTCTATCGTATCCTATCCCCTATCCTGTCCAATCCTCTATCCTATCCTATCCGCTATCCTATCCAATCCTATATCCTATTCTCTATCCTATCCTATCCTCTATCCTATCCTATCCTTTATCGTATCCTATCCTCTATCCTATTAAATCCTATATCGGATCCTCTATCCTATCCTATCCTCTATCGTATCCTATCCTCTATCCTATTAAATCTTATATCGTATCCTCTATCCTATCCTATCCTCTATCGTATCCTATCCTCTATCCTATCCTATCCTCTACCCTATCCTATCCTCTATCCTATCCTATCCTCTATCCTATCCTATCCTCTATCATATCCTATCCTCTATCGTATCCTATACTCTATCCTATTAAATCCTATATCGTATCCTCTATCCTATCCTATCCTCTATCGTATCATATCCTCTATCCTATCCTATCCTCTATCGTATCCTATCCTCCATCCTATCCTATCCTCTATCCTATATTATCCTCTATCCTATCCCATCCTCTATCCTATCCTATCCTCTATCCTATCCTATCCTCTATCCTATCCTCTCCTCTATCCTATTAAATCCTATATCGTACCCTCTATCATATCCTATCCTCTATCCTATCCTATCCTCTATCCTATCCTATCCTCTATCCTATCCTATCCTTTATCGTATCCTATCCTCTATCCTATTAAATCCTATATCGGATCCTCTATCCTATCCTATCCTCTATCCTATCCTATCCTCTATCCTATCCCATCCTCTATCCTATCCTATCCTCTATCCTATCCTATCCTCTATCCTATCCTATCCTCTATCCCATCCTATTCTCTATCCTATCCTATCCTCTATCCTATCCTATCCTCTATCATGTCCTATCCTCTATCCTATCCTATCCTGTATCCTATCCTATCCTCTATCCTATCCTATCCTCTATCCTATCCTATCCTGTATCATATCCTATCCTCTATCCTATCCTATCCTCTATCCTATTCTATCCTCTATCCTATCCAATCCTATATCCTATTCTCTATCCTATCCTATCCTCTATCGTATCCTATCCCCTATCCTATCCAATCCTCTATCCTATCCTATCCGCTATCCTATCCAATCCTATATCCTATTCTCTATCCTATCCTATCCTCTATCCTATCCTATCCGATATCCTATCCAATCCTATATCCTATTCTCTATCCTATCCTATCCTCTATCCTATCCTATCCTTTATCGTATCCTATCCTCTATCCTATTAAATCCTATATCGGATCCTCTATCCTATCCTATCCTCTATCCTATTAAATCCTATATCGTATCCTCTATCCTATCCTATCCTCTATCGTATCCTATCCTCTATCCTATCCTATCCTCTATCCTATCCTATCCTCTATCCTATCCTATCCTCTATCCTATCCTATCCTCTATCACATCCTATCCTCTATCGTATCCTATCCTCTATCGTATCCTATACTCTATCCTATTAAATCCTATATCGTATCCTCTATCCTATCCTATCCTCTATCGTATCATATCCTCTATCCTATCCTATCCTCTATCGTATCCTATCCTCCATCCTATCCTATCCTCTATCCTATATTATCCTCTATCCTATCCCATCCTCTATCCTATCCTATCCTCTATCCTATCCTATCCTTTATCGTATCCTATCCTCTATCCTATTAAATCCTATATCCTATCCTCTATCCTATATTATCCTCTATCCTATCCCATCCTCTATCCTATCCTATCCTCTATCCTATATTATCCTCTATCCTATCCCATCCTCTATCCTATCCCATCCTCTATCCTATCCTATCCTCTATCCTATCCTTTCCTCTATCCTATCCTATTCTCTATCCTATCCTATCCTCTATCCTATCCCATCCTCTATCCTATCCTATCCTCTATCCTATATTATCCTCTATCCTATCCCATCCTCTATCCTATCCTATCCTCTATCCTATCCTATCCTCTATCCTATCCTTTCCTCTATCCTATCCTATTCTCTATCCTATCCTATCCTCTATCCTATCGTATCCTCTATCGTATCCTATCCTCTATCCTATTAAATCCTATATCGTATCCTCTATCCTATCCTATCCTCTATCGTATCCTATCCTCTATCCTATCCTATCCTCTATCCTATCCTATCCTCTATCCTATCCTATCCTCTATCCTATCCTATCCTCTATCATATCCTATCCTCTATCGTATCCTATACTGTATCCTATTAAATCCTATATCGTATCCTCTATCCTATCCTATCCTCTATCGTATCATATCCTCTATCCTATCCTATCCTCTATCGTATCCTATCCTCCATCCTATCCTATCCTCTATCCTATATTATCCTCTATCCTATCCCATCCTCTATCCTATCCTATCCTCTATCCTATCCTATCCTCTATCCTATCCTCTCCTCTATCCTATTAAATCCTATATCGTATCCTCTATCATATCCTATCCTCTATCCTATCCTATCCTCTATCCTATCCTTATCCTCTATCGTATCCTATCCTCTATCCTTTCCCATCCTCTATCCTATCCTATCCTCTATCCTATCCTATCCTCTATCCTATCCTATCCTCTGTCCTATCCTATTCTCTATCCTATCCTATCCTCTATCCTATCCTATCCTCTATCATATCCCATCCTCTATCCTATCCTATCCTGTATCCTATCCTATCCTTTATCCTATCCTATCCTCTATCCTATCCTATCCTGTATCATATCCTATCCTCTATCCTATCCTATCCTCTATCCCATTCTATCCTCTATCCTATCCAATCCTATATCCTATTCTCTATCCTATCCAATCCCCTATCCTATCCTATCCGCTATCCTATCCAATCCTATATCCTATCCTCTATCCTATCCTATCCTTTATCGTATCCTATCCTCTATCCTATTAAATCCTATATCCTATCCTCTATCCTATATTATCCTCTATCCTATCCCATCCTCTATCCTATCCTATCCTCTATCCTATATTATCCTCTATCCTATCCCATCCTCTATCCTATCCTATCCTCTATCCTATCCTATCCTTTATCGTATCCTATCCTCTATCCTATTAAATCCTATATCGGATCCTCTATCCTATCCTATCCTCTATCCTATCCTATCCTCTATCCTATCCCATCCTCTATCCTATCCTATCCTCTATCCTATCCTATCCTCTATCCTATCCTATCCTCTATCCCATCCTATTCTCTATCCTATCCTATCCTCTATCCTATCCTATCCTCTATCATGTCCTATCCTCTATCCTATCCTATCCTGTATCCTATCCTATCCTCTATCCTATCCTATCCTCTATCCTATCCTATCCTGTATCATATCCTATCCTCTATCCTATCCTATCCTCTATCCTATTCTATCCTCTATCCTATCCAATCCTATATCCTATTCTCTATCCTATCCTATCCTCTATCGTATCCTATCCCCTATCCTATCCAATCCTCTATCCTATCCTATCCGCTATCCTATCCAATCCTATATCCTATTCTCTATCCTATCCTATCCTCTATCCTATCCTATCCGATATCCTATCCAATCCTATATCCTATTCTCTATCCTATCCTATCCTCTATCCTATCCTATCCTTTATCGTATCCTATCCTCTATCCTATTAAATCCTATATCGGATCCTCTATCCTATCCTATCCTCTATCCTATTAAATCCTATATCGTATCCTCTATCCTATCCTATCCTCTATCGTATCCTATCCTCTATCCTATCCTATCCTCTATCCTATCCTATCCTCTATCCTATCCTATCCTCTATCCTATCCTATCCTCTATCCTATCCTATCCTCTATCACATCCTATCCTCTATCGTATCCTATCCTCTATCGTATCCTATACTCTATCCTATTAAATCCTATATCGTATCCTCTATCCTATCCTATCCTCTATCGTATCATATCCTCTATCCTATCCTATCCTCTATCGTATCCTATCGTCCATCCTATCCTATCCTCTATCCTATATTATCCTCTATCCTATCCCATCCTCTATCCTATCCTATCCTCTATCCTATCCTATCCTTTATCGTATCCTATCCTCTATCCTATTAAATCCTATATCCTATCCTCTATCCTATATTATCCTCTATCCTATCCCATCCTCTATCCTATCCTATCCTCTATCCTATATTATCCTCTATCCTATCCCATCCTCTATCCTATCCTATCCTCTATCCTATCCTATCCTCTATCCTATCCTTTCCTCTATCCTATCCTATTCTCTATCCTATCCTATCCTCTATCCTATCCCATCCTCTATCCTATCCTATCCTCTATCCTATATTATCCTCTATCCTATCCCATCCTCTATCCTATCCTATCCTCTATCCTATCCTATCCTCTATCCTATCCTTTCCTCTATCCTATCCTATTCTCTATCCTATCCTTTCCTCTATCCTATCGTATCCTCTATCGTATCCTATCCTCTATCCTATTAAATCCTATATCGTATCCTCTATCCTATCCTATCCTCTATCCTATCCTATCCTCTATCCTATCCTATCCTCTATCCTATCCTATCCTCTATCCTATCCTATCCTCTATCCTATCCTATCCTCTATCCTATCCCATCCTCTATCCTATCCTATCCTCTATCCTATCCTATCCTTTATCGTATCCTGTCCTCTATCCTATTAAATCCTATATCGGATCCTCTATCCTATCCTATCCTCTATCCTATCCTATCCTCTATCCTATCCTATCCTCTATCCTATCCTATCCTCTATCCTATTCTATCCTCTATCCTATCCAATCCTATATCCTATTCTCTATCCTATCCTATCCTCTATCGTATCCTATCCCCTATCCTATCCAATCCTCTATCCTATCCTATCCGCTATCCTATCCAATCCTATATCCTATTCTCTATCCTATCCTATCCTCTATCCTATCCTATCCTTTATCGTATCCTATCCTCTATCCTATTAAATCCTATATCGGATCCTCTATCCTATCCTATCATCTATCCTATCCTATCCTCTATCCTATTAAATCCTATATCGTATCCTCTATCCTATCCTATCCTATATCGTATCCTATCCTCTATCCTATCCTATCCTCTATCCTATCCTATCCTCTATCCTATCCTATCCTCTATCCTATCCTATCCTCTATCATATCCTATCCTCTATCGTATCCTATCCTCTATCGTATCCTATACTCTATAGTATTAAATCCTATATCGTATCCTCTATCCTATCCTATCATCTATCCTATCCTATCCTCTATCCTATTAAATCCTATATCGTATCCTCTATCCTATCCTATCCTATATCGTATCCTATCCTCTATCCTATCCTATCCTCTATCCTATCCTATCCTCTATCCTATCCTATCCTTTATCGTATCCTATCCTCTATCCTATTAAATCCTATATCGGATCCTCTATCCTATCCTATCATCTATCCTATCCTATCCTCTATCCTATTAAATCCTATATCGTATCCTCTATCCTATCCTATCCTATATCGTATCCTATCCTCTATCCTATCCTATCCTCTATCCTATCCTATCCTCTATCCTATCCTATCCTCTATCCTATCCTATCCTCTATCATATCCTATCCTCTATCGTATCCTATCCTCTATCGTATCCTATACTCTATAGTATTAAATCCTATATCGTATCCTCTATCCTATCCTATCCTCTATCCTATCCTATTCTCTATCCTATCCTATCCTCTATCCTATCCTATCCTCTATCATATCCTATCCTCTATCCTATCCTATCCTATCCTCTATCCTATCCTATCCTGTATCATAGCTTATCCTCTATCCTATCCTATCCTCTATCCTATTCTATCCTCTATCCTATCCAATCCTATATCCTATTCTCTATCCTATCCAATCCCCTATCCTATCCTATCCGCTATCCTATCCAATCCTATATCCTATCCTCTATCCTATCCTATCCTTTATCATATCCTATCCTCTATCCTATTAAATCCTATATCCTATCATCTATCCTATATTATCCTCTATCCTATCCCATCCTCTATCCTATCCAATCCTCTATCCTATATTATCCTCTATCCTATCCCATCCTCTATCCTATCCTATCCTCTATCCTATCCTATCCATTATCCTATCCTTTCCTCTATCCTATCCTATTCTCTATCCTATCCTATCCTCTATCCTATCGTATCCTCTATCGTATCCTATCCTCTATCCTATTAAATCCTATATCGTATCCTCTATCCTATCCTATCCTCTATCCTATCCTATCCTCTATCCTATCCTATCCTCTATCCTATCCTATCCTCTATCCTATCCTATCCTCTATCCTATCCCATCCTCTATCCTATCCTATCCTCTATCCTATCCTATCCTCTATCATATCCTATCCTCTATCCTATCCTATCCTGTATCCTATCCTATCCTCTATCCTATCCTATCCTCTATCCTATCCTATCCTGTATCATATCCTATCCTCTATCCTATCCTATCCTCTATCCTATTCTATCCTCTATCCTATCCAATCCTATATCCTATTCTCTATCCTATCCTATCCTCTATCGTATCCTATCCCCTATCCTATCCAATCCTCTATCCTATCCTATCCGCTATCCTATCCAATCCTATATCCTATTCTCTATCCTATCCTATCCTCTATCCTATCCTATCCTTTATCGTATCCTATCTTCTATCCTATTAAATCCTATATCGGATCCTCTATCCTATCCTATCCTCTATCGTATCCTATCCTCTATCCTATCCTATCCTCTATCCTATCCTATCCTCTATCCTATCCTATCCTCTATCCTATATTATCCTCTATCCTATCCCATCCTCTATCCTATCCTATCCTCTATCCTATATTATCCTCTATCCTATCCCATCCTCTATCCTATCCTATCCTCTATCCTATCCTATCCTCTATCCTATCCTTTCCTCTATCCTATCCTATTCTCTATCCTATCCTATCCTCTATCCTATCGTATCTTCTATCGTATCCTATCCTCTATCCTATTAAATCCTATATCGTATCCTCTATCCTATCCTATCCTCTATCCTATCCTATCCTCTATCCTATCCTATCCTCTATCCTATCCTATCCGCTATCCTATCCAATCCTATATCCTATTCTCTATCCTATCCTATCCTCTATCCTATCCTATCCTCTATCGTATCCTATCCTCTATCCTATTAAATCCTATATCGTATCCTCTATCCTATCCTATCCTCTATCGTATCCTATCCTCTATCCTATCCTATCCTCTATCCTATCCTATCCTCTATCCTATCCTATCCTCTATCCTATATTATCCTCTATCCTATCCCATCCTCTATCCTATCCTATCCTCTATCCTATATTATCCTCTATCCTATCCCATCCTCTATCCTATCCTATCCTCTATCCTATCCTATCCTCTATCCTATCCTTTCCTCTATCCTATCCTATTCTCTATCCTATCCTATCCTCTATCCTATCGTATCCTCTATCGTATCCTATCCTCTATCCTATTAAATCCTATATCGTATCCTCTATCCTATCCTATCCTCTATCCTATCCTATCCTCTATCCTATCCTATCCTCTATCCTATCCTATCCTCTATCCTATCCTATCCTCTATCCTATCCTATCCTCTATCCTATCCTATCCTCTATCCTATCCCATCCTCTATCCTATCCTATCCTCTATCGTATCCTATCCTCTATCCTATCCTATCCTCTATCCCATCCTATTCTCTATCCTATCCTATCCTCTATCCTATCCTATCCTCTATCATATCCTATTCTCTATCCTATCCTATCCTGTATCCTATCCTATCCTCTATCCTATCCTATCCTCTATCCTATCCTATCCTGTATCATATCCTATCCTCTATCCTATCCTATCCTCTATCCTATTCTATCCTCTATCCTATCCAATCCTATATCCTATTCTCTATCCTATCCTATCCTCTATCGTATCCTATCCCCTATCCTATCCAATCCTCTATCCTATCCTATCCGCTATCCTATCCAATCCTATATCCTATTCTCTATCCTATCCTATCCTCTATCCTATCCTATCCTTTATCGTATCCTATCTTCTATACTATTAAATCCTATATCGGATCCTCTATCCTATCCTATCCTCTATCGTATCCTATCCTCTATCCTATCCTATCCTCTATCCTATCCTATCCTCTATCCTATCCTATGCTCTATCCTATATTATCCTCTATCCTATCCCATCCTCTATCCTATCCTATCCTCTATCCTATATTATCCTCTATCCTATCCCATCCTCTATCCTATCCTATCCTCTATCCTATCCTATCCTCTATCCTATCCTTTCCTCTATCCTATCCTATTCTCTATCCTATCCTATCCTCTATCCTATCGTATCCTCTATCGTATCCTATCCTCTATCCTATTAAATCCTATATCGTATCCTCTATCCTATCCTATCCTCTATCCTATCCTATCCTCTATCCTATCCTATCCTCTATCCTATCCTATCCGCTATCCTATCCAATCCTATATCCTATTCTCTATCCTATCCTATCCTGTATCCTATCCTATCCTCTATCGTATCCTATCCTCTATCCTATTAAATCCTATATCGTATCCTCTATCCTATATTATCCTCTATCCTATCTCATCCTCTATCTTATCCTATCCTCTATCCTATCCTATCCTCTATCCTATCCTTTCCTCTATCCTATCCTATTCTCTATCCTATCCTATCCTCTATCCTATCGTATCCTCTATCGTATCCTATCCTCTATCCTATTAAATCCTATATCGTATCCTCTATCCTATCCTATCCTCTATCCTATCCTATCCTCTATCCTATCCTATCCTCTATCCTATCCTATCCTCTATCCTATCCTATCCGCTATCCTATCCAAACCTATATCCTATTCTCTATCCTATCCTATCCTCTATCCTATCCTATCCTCTATCGTATCCTATCCTCTATCCTATCCTATCCTCTATCCTATCCTATCCTCTATCCTATCCTATCCTCTATCCTATCCCATCCTCTATCCTATCCTATCCTCTATCCTATCCTATCCTCTATCCTATCCCATCCTCTATCCTATCCTATCCTCTATCCTATCCTATCCTCTATCCTATCCTTTCCTCTATCCTATCCTTTCCTCTATCCTATCCTATTCTCTATCCTATCCTATCCTCTATCCTATCGTATCCTCTATCGTATCCTATCCTCTATCCTATTAAATCCTATATCGTATCCTGTATCCTATCCTATCCTCTATCCTATCCTATCCTCTATCCTATCCTATCCTCTATCCTATCCTATCCTCTATCCTATCCTATCCTCTATCCTATCCTATCCTCTATCCTATCCCATCCTCTATCCTAACCTATCCTCTATCCTATCCTATCCTCTATCCTATCCTATCCTCTATCCTATCCTATCCTCTATCCTATCCTATTCTCTATCCTATCCTATCCTCTATCGTATCCTATCCTCTATCCTATCCTATCCTCTATCCTATCCTATCCTCTATCCTATCCTATCCTCAATCCTATCCTATCCTCTATCCTATCCTATCCTCTATCCTATCCTATCCTCTATCCTATCCTATCCTCTATCCTATCCTATCCTCTATCCTATATTATCCTCTATCCTATCCCATCCTCTATCCTATCCTATCCTCTATCCTATCCTATCCTCTATCCTATACTTTCCTCTATCCTATCCTATTCTCTATCCTATCCTATCCTCTATCCTATCCTATCCTCTATCCTATCCTATCCTATCCTATCCTCTATCCTATCCTATCCTCTATCCTATCCTATCCTCTATCCTATCCTATCCTCTATCCTATCCTATCCTCTATCCTATCCTATCCTCTATCCTATCCCATCCTCTATCCTATCCTATCCTCTATCCTATCCTATCCTCTATCCTATCCTATCCTCTATCCCATCCTATTCTCTATCCTATCCTATCCTCTATCCTATCCTATCCTCTATCATATCCTATCCTCTATCCTATCCTATCCTCTATCCTATCCTATCCTCTATCCTATCCTATCCTCAATCCTATCCTATCCTATCCTCTATCCTATCCCATCCTCTATCCTATCCTATCCTCTATCCTATCCTATCCTCTATCCTATCCTATCCTCTATCCCATCCTATTCTCTATCCTATCCTATCCTCTATCCTATCCTATCCTCTATCATATCCTATCCTCTATCCTATCCTATCCTCTATCCTATCCTATCCTCTATCCTATCCTATCCTCAATCCTATCCTATCCTCTATCCTATCCTATCCTCTATCCTATCCTATCCTCTATCCTATCCTATCCTCTATCCTATCCTATCCTCTATCCTATATTATCCTCTATCCTATCCCATCCTCTATCCTATCCTATCCTCTATCCTATCCTATCCTCTATCCTATACTTTCCTCTATCCTATCCTATTCTCTATCCTATCCTATCCTCCATCCTATCCTATCCTCTATCCTATTCTATCCTCTATCCTATCCAATCCTATATCCTATTCTCTATCCTATCCTATCCTCTATCGTATCCTATCCCCTATCCTATCCAATCCTCTATCCTATCCTATCCGCTATCCTATCCAATCCTATATCCTATTCTCTATCCTATCCTATCCTCTATCCTAACCTATCCTCTATCCTATATTATCCTCTATCCTATCCCATCCTCTATCCTATCCTATCCTCTATCCTATCCTATCCTCTATCCTATCCTTTCCTCTATCCTATCCTATTCTCTATCCTATCCTATCCTCTATCCTATCGTATCCTCTATCGTATCCTATCCTCTATCCTATTAAATCCTATATCGTATCCTCTATCCTATCCTATCCTCTATCCTATCCTATCCTCTATCCTATCCTATCCTCTATCCTATCCTATCCTCTATCCTATCCTATCCTCTATCCTATCCTATCCTCTATCCTATCCTATCCTCTATCCTATATTATCCTCTATCCTATCCCATCCTCTATCCTATCCTATCCTCTATCCTATATTATCCTCTATCCTATCCCATCCTCTATCCTATCCTATCCTCTATCCTATCCTATCCTCTATCCTATCCTTTCCTCTATCCTATCCTATTCTCTATCCTATCCTATCCTCTATCCTATCGTATCCTCTATCGTATCCTATCCTCTATCCTATTAAATCCTATATCGTATCCTCTATCCTATCCTATCCTCTATCCTATTAAATCCTATATCGTATCCTCTATCCTATCCTATCCTCTATCCTATCCTATCCTCTATCCTATCCTATCCTCTATCCTATCCTATCCGCTATCCTATCCAATCCTATATCCTATTCTCTATCCTATCCTATCCTCTATCCTATCCTATCCTCTATCGTATCCTATCCTCTATCCTATCCTATCCTCTATCCTATCCTATCCTCTATCCTATCCTATCCTCTATCCTATATTATCCTCTATCCTATCCCATCCTCTATCCTATCCTATCCTCTATCCTATATTATCCTCTATCCTATCCCATCCTCTATCCTATCTTATCCTCTATCCTATCCTATCCTCTATCCTATCCTTTCCTCTATCCTATCCTATTCTCTATCCTATCCTATCCTCTATCCTATCGTATCCTCTATCGTATCCTATCCTCTATCCTATTAAATCCTATATCGTATCCTGTATCCTATCCTATCCTCTATCCTATCCTATCCTCTATCCTATCCTATCCTCTATCCTATCCTATCCTCTATCCTATCCCATCCTCTATCCTATCCTATCCTCTATCCTATATTATCCTCTATCCTATCCCATCCTCTATCCTATCCTATCCTCTATCCTATCCTATCCTCTATCCTATCCTTTCCTCTATCCTATCCTATTCTCTATCCTATCCTATTCTCTATCCTATCGTATCCTCTATCGTATCCTATCCTCTATCCTATTAAATCCTATATCGTATCCTCTATCCTATCCTATCCTCTATCCTATCCTATCCTCTATCCTATCCTATCCTCTATCCTATCCTATCCTCTATCCTATCCTATCCTCTATCCTATCCCATCCTCTATCCTAACCTATCCTCTATCCTATCCTATCCTCTATCCTATCCTATCCTCTATCCTATCCTATCCTCTATCCTATCCTATTCTCTATCCTATCCTATCCTCTATCCTATCCTATCCTCTATCCTATCCTATCCTCTATCCTATGCTATCCTCTATCCTATCCTATCCTCAATCCTATCCTATCCTCTATCCTATCCTATCCTCTATCCTATCCTATCCTCTATCCTATCCTATCCTCTATCCTATCCTATCCTCTATCACATCCTATCCTCTATCGTATCCTATCCTCTATCGTATCCTATACTCTATCCTATTAAATCCTATATCGCATCCTCTATCCTATCCTATCCTCTATCGTATCATATCCTCTATCCTATCCTATCCTCTATCGTATCCTATCCTCCATCCTATCCTATCCTCTATCCTATATTATCCTCTATCCTATCCCATCCTCTATCCTATCCTATCCTCTATCCTATCCTATCCTTTATCGTATCCTATCCTCTATCCTATTAAATCCTATATCCTATCCTCTATCCTATATTATCCTCTATCCTATCCCATCCTCTATCCTATCCTATCCTCTATCCTATATTATCCTCTATCCTATCCCATCCTCTATCCTATCCTATCCTCTATCCTATCCTATCCTCTATCCTATCCTTTCCTCTATCCTATCCTATTCTCTATCCTATCCTATCCTCTATCCTATCCCATCCTCTATCCTATCCTATCCTCTATCCTATATTATCCTCTATCCTATCCCATCCTCTATCCGATCCTATCCTCTATCCTATCCTATCCTCTATCCTATCCTTTCCTCTATCCTATCCTATTCTCTATCCTATCCTATCCTCTATCCTATCGTATCCTCTATCGTATCCTATCCTCTATCCTAAATTATCCTCTATCCTATCCCATCCTCTATCCTATCCTATCCTCTATCCTATATTATCCTCTATCCTATCCCATCCTCTATCCTATCCTATCCTCTATCCTATCCTATCCTTTATCGTATCCTATCCTCTATCCTATTAAATCCTATATCGGATCCTCTATCCTATCCTATCCTCTATCCTATCCTATCCTCTATCCTATCCTATCCTCTATCCTATCCTATCCTCTATCCTATTCTATCCTCTATCCTATCCAATCCTATATCCTATTCTCTATCCTATCCTATCCTCTATCGTATCCTATCCCCTATCCTATCCAATCCCCTATCCTATCCTATCCGCTATCCTATCCAATCCTATATCCTATTCTCTATCCTATCCTATCCTCTATCCTATCCTATCCTTTATCGCATCCTATCCTCTATCCTATTAAATCCTATATCGGATCCTCTATCCTATCCTATCATCTATCCTATCCTATCCTCTATCCTATTAAATCCTATATCGTATCCTCTATCCTATCCTATCCTCTATCGTATCCTATCCTCTATCCTATCCTATCCTCTATTCTATCCTATCCTCTATCCTATCCTATCCTATCCTCTATCCTATCCTATCCTCTATCATATCCTATCCTCTATCGTATCCTATCCTCTATCGTATCCTATACTCTATAGTATTAAATCCTATATCGTATCCTCTATCCTATCCTATCCTCTATCGTATCATATCCTCTATCCTATCCTATCCTCTATCCTATCCCATCCTCTATCCTATCCTATCCTCTATCCTATATTATCCTCTATCCTATCCCATCCTCTATCCTATCCTATCCTCTATCCTATCCTATCCTTTATCGTATCCTATCCTCTATCGTATCCTATCCTCTATCGTATCCTATACTCTATAGTATTAAATCCTATATCGTATCCTCTATCCTATCCTATCCTCTATCCTATCCTATTCTCTATCCTATCCTATCCTCTATCCTATCCTATCAACTATCATATCCTATCCTCTATCCTATCCTATCCTGTATCCTATCCTATCCTCTATCCTATCCTATCCTCTATCCTATCCTATCCTGTATCATAGCCTATCCTCTATCCTATCCTATCCTCTATCCTATTCTATCCTCTATCCTATCCAATCCTATATCCTATTCTCTATCCTATCCAATCCTCTATCCTATCCTATCCGCTATCCTATTCAATCCTATATCCTATCCTCTATCCTATCCTATCCTTTATCGTATCCTATCCTCTATCCTATGAAATCCTATATCCTATCATCTATCCTATATTATCCTCTATCCTATCCCATCCTCTATCCTATCCTATCCTCTATCCTATCCTATCCTTTATCGTATCCTATCCTCTATCCTATTAAATCCTATATCGGATCCTCTATCCTATCCTATCCTCTATCCTATCCTATCCTCTATCCTATCCTATCCTCTATCCTATCCTATCCTCTATCCTATCCTATCCTCTATCCTATTCTATCCTCTATCCTATCCAATCCTATATCCTATTCTCTATCCTATCCTATCCTCTATCGTATCCTATCCCCTATCCTATCCAATCCTCTATCCTATCCTATCCGCTATCCTATCCAATCCTATATCCTATTCTCTATCCTATCCTATCCTCTATCCTATCCTATCCTTTATCGTATCCTATCCTCTATCCTATTAAATCCTATATCCTATTCTCTATCCTATCCAATCCCCTATCCTATCCTATCCGCTATCCTATCCAATCCTATATCCTATCCTCTATCCTATCCTATCCTTTATCGTATCCTATCCTCTATCCTATTAAATCCTATATCCTATCATCTATCCTATATTATCCTCTATCCTATCCCATCCTCTATCCTATCCTATCCTCTATCCTATCCTATCCTCTATCCTATATTATCCTCTATCCTATCCCATCCTCTATCCTATCCTATCCTCTATCCTATATTATCCTCTATCCTATCCCATCCTCTATCCTATCCTATCCTCTATCCTATCCTATCCTCTATCCTATCCTTTCCTCTATCCTATCCTATTCTCTATCCTATCCTATCCTCTATCCTATCGTATCCTCTATCGTATCCTATCCTCTATCCTATTAAGTCCTATATCGTATCCTCTATCCTATCCTATCCTCTATCCTATCCTATCCTCTATCGTATCCTATCCTCTATCCTATTAAATCCTATATCGTATCCTCTATCCTATCCTATCCTCTATCGTATCCTATCCTCTATCCTATCCTATCCTCTATCCTATCCTATCCTCTATCCTATCCTATCCTCTATCCTATATTATCCTCTATCCTATCCCATCCTCTATCCTATCCTATCCTCTATCCTATATTATCCTCTATCCTATCCCATCCTCTATCCTATCCTATCCTCTATCCTATCCTATCCTCTATCCTATCCATTCCTCTATCCTATCCTATTCTCTATCCTATCCTATCCTCTATCCTATCGTATCCTCTATCGTATCCTATCCTCTATCCTATTAAATCCTATATCGTATCCTCTATCCTATCCTATCCTCTATCCTATCCTATCCTCTATCCTATCCTATCCTCTATCCTATCCTATCCTCTATCCTATCCTATCCTCTATCCTATCCTATCCTCTATCCTATCCTATCCTCTATCCTATCCTATCCTCTATAATATCCTATCCTCTATCCTATCCCATCCTCTATCCTATCCTATCCTCTATCCTATATTATCCTCTATCCTATCCCATCCTCTATCCGATCCTATCCTCTATCCTATCCTATCCTCTATCCTATCCTTTCCTCTATCCTATCCTATTCTCTATCCTATCCTATCCTCTATCCTATCGTATCCTATCCTCTATCCTAAATTATCCTCTATCCTATCCCATCCTCTATCCTATCCTATCCTCTATCCTATATTATCCTCTATCCTATCCCATCCTCTATCCTATCCTATCCTCTATCCTATCCTATCCTTTATCGTATCCTATCCTCTATCCTATTAAATCCTATATCGGATCCTCTATCCTATCCTATCCTCTATCCTATCCTATCCTCTATCCTATCCTATCCTCTATCCTATCCTATCCTCTATCCTATTCTATCCTCTATCCTATCCAATCCTATATCCTATTCTCTATCCTATCCTATCCTCTATCGTATCCTATCCCCTATCCTATCCAATCCCCTATCCTATCCTATCCGCTATCCTATCCAATCCTATATCCTATTCTCTATCCTATCCTATCCTCTATCCTATCCTATCCTTTATCGCATCCTATCCTCTATCCTATTAAATCCTATATCGGATCCTCTATCCTATCCTATCATCTATCCTATCCTATCCTCTATCCTATTAAATCCTATATCGTATCCTCTATCCTATCCTATCCTCTATCGTATCCTATCCTCTATCCTATCCTATCCTCTATTCTATCCTATCCTCTATCCTATCCTATCCTATCCTCTATCCTATCCTATCCTCTATCATATCCTATCCTCTATCGTATCCTATCCTCTATCGTATCCTATACTCTATAGTATTAAATCCTATATCGTATCCTCTATCCTATCCTATCCTCTATCGTATCATATCCTCTATCCTATCCTATCCTCTATCCTATCCCATCCTCTATCCTATCCTATCCTCTATCCTATATTATCCTCTATCCTATCCCATCCTCTATCCTATCCTATCCTCTATCCTATCCTATCCTTTATCGTATCCTATCCTCTATCGTATCCTATCCTCTATCGTATCCTATACTCTATAGTATTAAATCCTATATCGTATCCTCTATCCTATCCTATCCTCTATCCTATCCTATTCTCTATCCTATCCTATCCTCTATCCTATCCTATCAACTATCATATCCTATCCTCTATCCTATCCTATCCTGTATCCTATCCTATCCTCTATCCTATCCTATCCTCTATCCTATCCTATCCTGTATCATAGCCTATCCTCTATCCTATCCTATCCTCTATCCTATTCTATCCTCTATCCTATCCAATCCTATATCCTATTCTCTATCCTATCCAATCCTCTATCCTATCCTATCCGCTATCCTATTCAATCCTATATCCTATCCTCTATCCTATCCTATCCTTTATCGTATCCTATCCTCTATCCTATGAAATCCTATATCCTATCATCTATCCTATATTATCCTCTATCCTATCCCATCCTCTATCCTATCCTATCCTCTATCCTATCCTATCCTTTATCGTATCCTATCCTCTATCCTATTAAATCCTATATCGGATCCTCTATCCTATCCTATCCTCTATCCTATCCTATCCTCTATCCTATCCTATCCTCTATCCTATCCTATCCTCTATCCTATCCTATCCTCTATCCTATTCTATCCTCTATCCTATCCAATCCTATATCCTATTCTCTATCCTATCCTATCCTCTATCGTATCCTATCCCCTATCCTATCCAATCCTCTATCCTATCCTATCCGCTATCCTATCCAATCCTATATCCTATTCTCTATCCTATCCTATCCTCTATCCTATCCTATCCTTTATCGTATCCTATCCTCTATCCTATTAAATCCTATATCCTATTCTCTATCCTATCCAATCCCCTATCCTATCCTATCCGCTATCCTATCCAATCCTATATCCTATCCTCTATCCTATCCTATCCTTTATCGTATCCTATCCTCTATCCTATTAAATCCTATATCCTATCATCTATCCTATATTATCCTCTATCCTATCCCATCCTCTATCCTATCCTATCCTCTATCCTATCCTATCCTCTATCCTATATTATCCTCTATCCTATCCCATCCTCTATCCTATCCTATCCTCTATCCTATATTATCCTCTATCCTATCCCATCCTCTATCCTATCCTATCCTCTATCCTATCCTATCCTCTATCCTATCCTTTCCTCTATCCTATCCTATTCTCTATCCTATCCTATCCTCTATCCTATCGTATCCTCTATCGTATCCTATCCTCTATCCTATTAAGTCCTATATCGTATCCTCTATCCTATCCTATCCTCTATCCTATCCTATCCTCTATCGTATCCTATCCTCTATCCTATTAAATCCTATATCGTATCCTCTATCCTATCCTATCCTCTATCGTATCCTATCCTCTATCCTATCCTATCCTCTATCCTATCCTATCCTCTATCCTATCCTATCCTCTATCCTATATTATCCTCTATCCTATCCCATCCTCTATCCTATCCTATCCTCTATCCTATATTATCCTCTATCCTATCCCATCCTCTATCCTATCCTATCCTCTATCCTATCCTATCCTCTATCCTATCCATTCCTCTATCCTATCCTATTCTCTATCCTATCCTATCCTCTATCCTATCGTATCCTCTATCGTATCCTATCCTCTATCCTATTAAATCCTATATCGTATCCTCTATCCTATCCTATCCTCTATCCTATCCTATCCTCTATCCTATCCTATCCTCTATCCTATCCTATCCTCTATCCTATCCTATCCTCTATCCTATCCTATCCTCTATAATATCCTATCCTCTATCCTATCCCATCCTCTATCCTATCCTATCCTCTATCCTATCCTATCCTCTATCCTACCCTATCCTCTATCCCATCCTATTCTCTATCCTATCCTATCCTCTATCCTATCCTATCCTCTATCATATCCTATCCTCTATCCTATCCTATCCTGTATCCTATCCTATCCTATCCTCTATCCTATCCTATCCTCTATCCTATCCTATCCTGTATCATATCCTATCCTCTATCCTATCCTATCCTCTATCCTATTCTATCCTCTATCCTATCCAATCCTATATCCTATTCTCTATCCTATCCTATCCTCTATCGTATCCTATCCCCTATCCTATCCAATCCTCTATCCTATCCTATCCGCTATCCTATCCAATCCTATATCCTATTCTCTATCCTATCCTATCCTCTATCCTATCCTATCCTTTATCGTATCCTATCTTCTATCCTATTAAATCCTATATCGGATCCTCTATCCTATCCTATCCTCTATCGTATCCTATCCTCTATCCTATCCTATCCTCTATCCTATCCTATCCTCTATCCTATCCTATCCTCTATCCTATATTATCCTCTATCCTATCCCATCCTCTATCCTATCCTATCCTCTATCCTATATTATCCTCTATCCTATCCCATCCTCTATCCTATCCTATCCTCTATCCTATCCTATCCTCTATCCTATCCTTTCCTCTATCCTATCCTATTCTCTATCCTATCCTATCCTGTATCATATCCTATCCTCTATCCTATCCTATCCTCTATCCTATTCTATCCTCTATCCTATCCAATCCTATATCCTATTCTCTATCCTATCCTATCCTCTATCGTATCCTATCCCCTATCCTATCCAATCCTCTATCCTATCCTATCCGCTATCCTATCCAATCCTATATCCTATTCTCTATCCTATCCTATCCTCTATCCTATCCTATCCTTTATCGTATCCTATCTTCTATCCTATTAAATCCTATATCGGATCCTCTATCCTATCCTATCCTCTATCGTATCCTATCCTCTATCCTATCCTATCCTCTATCCTATCCTATCCTCTATCCTATCCTATCCTCTATCCTATATTATCCTCTATCCTATCCCATCCTCTATCCTATCCTATCCTCTATCCTATATTATCCTCTATCCTATCCCATCCTCTATCCTATCCTATCCTCTATCCTATCCTATCCTCTATCCTATCCTTTCCTCTATCCTATCCTATTCTCTATCCTATCCTATCCTCTATCCTATCGTATCCTCTATCGTATCCTATCCTCTATCCTATTAAGTCCTATATCGTATCCTCTATCCTATCCTATCCTCTATCCTATCCTATCCTCTATCGTATCCTATCCTCTATCCTATTAAATCCTATATCGTATCCTCTATCCTATCCTATCCTCTATCGTATCCTATCCTCTATCCTATCCTATCCTCTATCCTATCCTATCCTCTATCCTATCCTATCCTCTATCCTATATTATCCTCTATCCTATCCCATCCTCTATCCTATCCTATCCTCTATCCTATATTATCCTCTATCCTATCCCATCCTCTATCCTATCCTATCCTCTATCCTATCCTATCCTCTATCCTATCCATTCCTCTATCCTATCCTATTCTCTATCCTATCCTATCCTCTATCCTATCGTATCCTCTATCGTATCCTATCCTCTATCCTATTAAATCCTATATCGTATCCTCTATCCTATCCTATCCTCTATCCTATCCTATCCTCTATCCTATCCTATCCTCTATCCTATCCTATCCTCTATCCTATCCTATCCTCTATAATATCCTATCCTCTATCCTATCCCATCCTCTATCCTATCCTATCCTCTATCCTATCCTATCCTCTATCCTACCCTATCCTCTATCCCATCCTATTCTCTATCCTATCCTATCCTCTATCCTATCCTATCCTCTATCATATCCTATCCTCTATCCTATCCTATCCTGTATCCTATCCTATCCTCTATCCTATCCTATCCTCTATCCTATCCTGTATCATATCCTATCCTCTATCCTATCCTATCCTCTATCCTATTCCATCCTCTATCCTATCCAATCCTATATCCTATTCTCTATCCTATCCTATCCTCTATCGTATCCTATCCCCTATCCTATCCAATCCTCTATCCTATCCTATCCGCTATCCTATCCAATCCTATATCCTATTCTCTATCCTATCCTATCCTCTATCCTATCCTATCCTTTATCGTATCCTATCTTCTATCCTATTAAATCCTATATCGGATCCTCTATCCTATCCTATCCTCTATCGTATCCTATCCTCTATCCTATCCTATCCTCTATCCTATCCTATCCTCTATCCTATCCTATCCTCTATCCTATATTATCCTCTATCCTATCCCATACTCTATCCTATCCTATCCTCTATCCTATATTATCCTCTATCCTATCCCATCCTCTATCCTATCCTATCCTCTATCCTATCCTATCCTCTATCCTATCCTTTCCTCTATCCTATCCTATTCTCTATCCTATCCTATCCTCTATCCTATCGTATCCTCTATCGTATCCTATCCTCTATCCTATTAAGTCCTATATCGTATCCTCTATCCTATCCTATCCTCTATCCTATCCTATCCTCTATCCTATCCTATCCTCTATCCTATCCTATCCTCTATCCTATCCTATCCGCTATCCTATCCAATCCTATATCCTATTCTCTATCCTATCCTATCCTCTATCCTATCCTATCCTCTATCGTATCCTATCCTCTATCCTATTAAATCCTATATCGGATCCTCTATCCTATCCTATCCTCTATCGTATCCTATCCTCTATCCTATCCTATCCTCTATCCTATCCTATCCTCTATCCTATCCTATCCTCTATCCTATATTATCCTCTATCCTATCCCATCCTCTATCCTATCCTATCCTCTATCCTATATTATCCTCTATCCTATCCCATCCTCTATCCTATCCTATCCTCTATCCTATCCTATCCTCTATCCTATCCTTTCCTCTATCCTATCCTATTCTCTATCCTATCCTATCCTCTATCCTATCGTATCCTCTATCGTATCCTATCCTCTATCCTATTAAGTCCTATATCGTATCCTCTATCCTATCCTATCCTCTATCCTATCCTATCCTCTATCCTATCCTATCCTCTATCCTATCCTATCCTCTATCCTATCCTATCCGCTATCCTATCCAATCCTATATCCTATTCTCTATCCTATCCTATCCTCTATCCTATCCTATCCTCTATCGTATCCTATCCTCTATCCTATTAAATCCTATATCGTATCCTCTATCCTATCCTATCCTCTATCGTATCCTATCCTCTATCCTATCCTATCCTCTATCCTATCCTATCCTCTATCCTATCCTATCCTCTATCCTATATTATCCTCTATCCTATCCCATCCTCTATCCTATCCTATCCTCTATCCTATATTATCCTCTATCCTATCCCATCCTCTATCCTATCCTATCCTCTATCCTATCCTATCCTCTATCCTATCCATTCCTCTATCCTATCCTATTCTCTATCCTATCCTATCCTCTATCCTATCGTATCCTCTATCGTATCCTATCCTCTATCCTATTAAATCCTATATCGTATCCTCTATCCTATCCTATCCTCTATCCTATCCTATCCTCTATCCTATCCTATCCTCTATCCTATCCTATCCTCTATCCTATCCTATCCTCTATCCTATTCTATTATCTATCCTATTCTATCCTCTATCCTATCCAATCCTATATCCTATTCTCTATCCTATCCTATCCTCTATCGTATCCTATCCCCTATCCTATCCAATCCTCTATCCTATCCTATCCGCTATCCTATCCAATCCTATATCCTATTCTCTATCCTATCCTATCCTCTATCCTATCCTATCCTTTATCGTATCCTATCCTCTATCCTATTAAATCCTATATCGGATCCTCTATCCTATCCTATCCTCTATCGTATCCTATCCTCTATCCTATTAAATCCTATATCGTATCCTCTATCCTATCCTATCCTCTATCGTATCCTATCCTCTATCCTATCCTATCCTCTATCATATCCTATCCTCTATCGTATCCTATCCTCTATCGTATCCTATACTCTATCCTATTAAATCCTATATCGTATCCTCTATCCTATCCTATCCTCTATCGTATCATATCCTCTATCCTATCCTATCCTCTATCGTATCCTATCCTCCATCCTATCCTATCCTCTATCCTATATTATCCTCTATCCTATCCTATCCTCTATCCTATTAAATCCTATATCGTATCCTCTATCATATCCTATCCTCTATCCTATCCTATACTCTATGCTATTAAATCCTATATCGTATCCTCTATCCTATCCTATCCTCTATCGTATCATATCCTCTATCCTATCCTATCCTCTATCGTATCCTATCCTCCATCCTATCCTATCCTCTATCCTATATTATCCTCTATCCTATCCCATCCTCTATCCTATCCTATCCTCTATCCTATCCTATCCTCTATAATATCCTATTCTCTATCCTATCCTATCCTCTATCCTATCCTATCCTCTATCATATCCTATCCTCTATCCTATCCTATCCTGTATCCTATCCTATCCTCTATCCTATCCTATCCTCTATCCTATCCTATCCTGTATCATATCCTATCCTCTATCCTATCCTATCCTCTATCCTATTCTATCCTCTATCCTATCCAATCCTATATCCTATTCTCTATCCTATCCAATCCCCTATCCTATCCTATCCGCTATCCTATCCAATCCTATATCCTATCCTCTATCCTATCCTATCCTTTATCGTATCCTATCCTCTATCCTATTAAATCCTATATCCTATCCTCTATCCTATATTATCCTCTATCCTATCCCATCCTCTATCCTATCCTATCCTCTATCCTATATTATCCTCTATCCTATCCCATCCTCTATCCTATCATATCCTCTATCCTATCCTATCCTCTATCCTATCCTTTCCTCTATCCTATCCTATTCTCTATCCTATCCTATCCTCTATCCTATCCAATCCCCTATCCTATCCTATCCGCTATCCTATCCAATCCTATATCCTATCCTCTATCCTATCCTATCCTTTATCGTATCCTATCCTCTATCCTATTAAATCCTATATCCTATCCTCTATCCTATATTATCCTCTATCCTATCCCATCCTCTATCCTATCCTATCCTCTATCCTATATTATCCTCTATCCTATCCCATCCTCTATCCTATCCTATCCTCTATCCTATCCTATCCTTTATCGTATCCTATCCTCTATCCTATTAAATCCTATATCGGATCCTCTATCCTATCCTATCGTCTATCCTATCCTATCCTGTATCCTATCCTATCCTCTATCCTATCCTATTATCTATCCTATTCTATCCTCTATCCTATCCAATCCTATATCCTATTCTCTATCCTATCCTATCCTCTATCGTATCCTATCCCCTATCCTATCCAATCCTCTATCCTATCCTATCCGCTATCCTATCCAATCCTATATCCTATTCTCTATCCTATCCTATCCTCTATCCTATCCTATCCTTTATCGTATCCTATCCTCTATCCTATTAAATCCTATATCGTATCCTCTATCCTATCCTATCCTCTATCGTATCCCATCCTCTATCCTATCCTATCCTCTATCCTATCCTATCCTCTATCCTATCCTATCCTCTATCCTATCCTATCCTCTATCATATCCTATCCTCTATCGTATCCTATCCTCTATCGTATCCTATACTCTATCCTATTAAATCCTATATCGTATCCTCTATCCTATCCTATCCTCTATCGTATCATATCCTCTATCCTATCCTATCCTCTATCGTATCCTATCCTCCATCCTATCCTATCCTCTATCCTATATTATCCTCTATCCTATCCTATCCTCTATCCTATCCTATCCTCTATCCTATCCTATCCTCTATCCTATTAAATCCTATATCGTATCCTCTATCATATCCTATCCTCTATCCTATCCTATCCTCTATCCTATCCTTATCCTCTATCGTATCCTATCCTCTATCCTTTCCCATCCTCTATCCTATCCTATCCTCTATCCTATCCTATCCTCTATCCTATCCTATCCTCTATCCTATCCTATTCTCTATCCTATCCTATCCTCTAACCTATCCTATCCTCTATCATATCCTATCCTCTATCCTATCCTATCCTGTATCCTATCCTATCCTCTATCCTATCCTATCCTCTATCCTATCCTATCCTGTATCATATCCTATCCTCTATCCTATCCTATCCTCTATCCTATTCTATCCTCTATCCTATCCAATCCTATATCCTATTCTCTATCCTATCCAATCCCCTATCCTATCCTATCCGCTATCCTATCCAAACCTATATCCTATCCTCTATCCTATCCTATCCTTTATCGTATCCTATCCTCTATCCTATTAAATCCTATATCCTATCCTCTATCCTATATTATCCTCTATCCTATCCCATCCTCTATCCTATCCTATCCTCTATCCTATATTATCCTCTATCCTATCCCATCCTCTATCCTATCATATCCTCTATCCTATCCTATCCTCTATCCTATCCTTTCCTCTATCCTATCCTATTCTCTATCCTATCCTATCCTCTATCCTATCCAATCCCCTATCCTATCCTATCCGCTATCCTATCCAATCCTATATCCTATCCTCTATCCTATCCTATCCTTTATCGTATCCTATCCTCTATCCTATTAAATCCTATATCCTATCCTCTATCCTATATTATCCTCTATCCTATCCCATCCTCTATCCTATCCTATCCTCTATCCTATCCTATCCTCTATCCTATCCTATCCTCTATCCTATTCTATCCTCTATCCTATCCAATCCTATATCCTATTCTCTATCCTATCCTATCCTCTATCGTATCCTATCCCCTATCCTATCCAATCCTCTATCCTATCCTATCCGCTATCCTATCCAATCCTATATCCTATTCTCTATCCTATCCTATCCTCTATCCTATCCTATCCTTTATCGTATCCTATCTTCTATCCTATTAAATCCTATATCGGATCCTCTATCCTATCCTATCCTCTAGCGTATCCTATCCTCTATCCTATCCTATCCTCTATCCTATCCTATCCTCTATCCTATCCTATCCTCTATCCTATATTATCCTCTATCCTATCCCATCCTCTATCCTATCCTATCCTCTATCCTATATTATCCTCTATCCTATCCCATCCTCTATCCTATCCTATCCTCTATCCTATCCTATCCTCTATCCTATCCTTTCCTCTATCCTATCCTATTCTCTATCCTATCCTATCCTCTATCCTATCGTATCCTCTATCGTATCCTATCCTCTATCCTATTAAGTCCTATATCGTATCCTCTATCCTATCCTATCCTCTATCCTATCCTATCCTCTATCCTATCCTATCCTCTATCCTATCCTCTATCCTATCCTATCCGCTATCCTATCCAATCCTATATCCTATTCTCTATCCTATCCTATCCTCTATCCTATCCTATCCTCTATCGTATCCTATCCTCTATCCTATTAAATCCTATATCGTATCCTCTATCCTATCCTATCCTCTATCGTATCCTATCCTCTATCCTATCCTATCCTCTATCCTATCCTATCCTCTATCCTATCCTATCCTCTATCCTATATTATCCTCTATCCTATCCCATCCTCTATCCTATCCTATCCTCTATCCTATATTATCCTCTATCCTATCCCATCCTCTATCCTATCCTATCCTCTATCCTATCCTATCCTCTATCCTATCCATTCCTCTATCCTATCCTATTCTCTATCCTATCCTATCCTCTATCCTATCGTATCCTCTATCGTATCCTATCCTCTATCCTATTAAATCCTATATCGTATCCTCTATCCTATCCTATCCTCTATCCTATCCTATCCTCTATCCTATCCTATCCTCTATCCTATCCTATCCTCTATCCTATCCTATCCTCTATCCTATCCTATCCTGTATCCTATCCTATCCTCTATCCTACCCTATCCTCTATCCTATCCTATTCTCTATCCTATCCTATCCTCTATCCTATCCTATCCTCTATCCTATCCTATCCTCTATCCTATCCTATCCTCTATCCTATCCTATCCTCAATCCTATCCTATCCTCTATCCTATCCTATCCTCTATCCTATCCTATCCTCTATCCTATATTATCCTCTATCCTATCCCATCCTCTATCCTATCCTATCCTCTATCCTATCCTATCCTCTATCCTATACTTTCCTCTATCCTATCCTATTCTCTATCCTATCCTATCCTCTATCCTATCCTATCCTCTATCCTATCCTATCCTCTATCCTATCCTATCCTCTATCCTATCCTATCCTCTATCCTATCCTATCCTCTATCCTATATTATCCTCTATCCTATCCCATCCTCTATCCTGTCCTATCCTCTATCCTATCCTATCCTCTATCCCATCCTATTCTCTATCCTATCCTATCCTCTATCCTATCCTATCCTCTATCATGTCCTATCCTCTATCCTATCCTATCCTGTATCCTATCCTATCCTCTATCCTATCCTATCCTCTATCCTATCCTATCCTGTATCATATCCTATCCTCTATCCTATCCTATCCTCTATCCTATTCTATCCTCTATCCTATCCAATCCTATATCCTATTCTCTATCCTATCCTATCCTCTATCGTATCCTATCCCCTATCCTATCCAATCCTCTATCCTATCCTATCCGCTATCCTATCCAATCCTATATCCTATTCTCTATCCTATCCTATCCTCTATCCTATCCTATCCTTTATCGTATCCTATCCTCTATCCTATTAAATCGTATATCGGATCCTCTATCCTATCCTATCCTCTATCCTATTAAATCCTATATCGTGTCCTCTATCCTATCCTATCCTCTATCCTATCCTATCCTCTATCCTATCCTATCCTCTATCCTATCCTATACTCTATCCTATCCTATCCTCTATCCTATCCTATCCTCTATCATATCCTATCCTCTATCGTATCCTATACTCTATGCTATTAAATCCTATATCGTATCCTCTATCCTATCCTATCCTCTATCGTATCATATCCTCTATCCTATCCTATCCTCTATCGTATCCTATCCTCCATCCTATCCTATCCTCTATCCTATATTATCCTCTATCCTATCCCATCCTCTATCCTGTCCTATCCTCTATCCTATCCTATCCTTTACCGTATCCTATCCTCTATCCTATTAAATCCTATATCGGATCCTCTATCCTATCCTATCCTCTATACTATCCTATCCTCTATCCTATCCTATTATCTATCCTATTCTATCCTCTATCCTATCCAATCCTATATCCTATTCTCTATCCTATCCTATCCTCTATCGTATCCTATCCCCTATCCTATCCAATCCTCTATCCTATCCTATCCGCTATCCTATCCAATCCTATATCCTATTCTCTATCCTATCCTATCCTCTATCCTATCCTATCCTTTATCGTATCCTATCCTCTATCCTATTAAATCCTATATCGGATCCTCTATCCTATCCTATCCTCTATCGTATCCTATCCTCTATCCTATTAAATCCTATATCGTATCCTCTATCCTATCCTATCCTCTATCGTATCCTATCCTCTATCCTATCCTATCCTCTATCCTATCCTATCCTCTATCCTATCCTATCCTCTATCCTATCCTATACTCTATCATATCCTATCCTCTATCGTATCCTATCCTCTATCGTATCCTATACTCTATCCTATTAAATCCTATATCGTATCCTCTATCATATCCTATCCTCTATCCTATCCTATCCTCTATCCTATCCTTATCCTCTATCGTATCCTATCCTCTATCCTTTCCCATCCTCTATCCTATCCTATCCTCTATCCTATCCTATCCTCTATCCTATCCTATCCTCTATCCTATCCTATTCTCTATCCTATCCTATCCTCTAACCTATCCTATCCTCTATCATATCCTATCCTCTATCCTATCCTATCCTGTATCCTATCCTATCCTCTATCCTATCCTATCCTCTATCCTATCCTATCCTGTATCATATCCTATCCTCTATCCTATCCTATCCTCTATCCTATTCTATCCTCTATACTATCCAATCCTATATCCTATTCTCTATCCTATCCAATCCCCTATCCTATCCGATCCGCTATCCTATCCAAACCTATATCCTATCCTCTATCCTATCCTATCCTTTATCGTATCCTATCCTCTATCCTATTAAATCCTATATCCTATCCTCTATCCTATATTATCCTCTATCCTATCCCATCCTCTATCCTATCCTATCCTCTATCCTATATTATCCTCTATCCTATCCCATCCTCTATCCTATCATATCCTCTATCCTATCCTATCCTCTATCCTATCCTTTCCTCTATCCTATCCTATTCTCTATCCTATCCTATCCTCTATCCTATCCAATCCCCTATCCTATCCTATCCGCTATCCTATCCAATCCTATATCCTATCCTCTATCCTATCCTATCCTTTATCGTATCCTATCCTCTATCCTATTAAATCCTATATCCTATCCTCTATCCTATATTATCCTCTATCCTATCCCATCCTCTATCCTATCCTATCCTCTATCCTATATTATCCTCTATCCTATCCCATACTCTATCCTATCCTATCCTCTATCCTATCCTATCCTTTATCGTATCCTATCCTCTATCCTATTAAATCCTATATCGGATCCTCTATCCTATCCTATCCTCTATCGTATCCTATCCTCTATCCTATTAAATCCTATATCGTATCCTCTATCCTATCCTATCCTCTATCGTATCCTATCCTCTATCCTATCCTATCCTCTATCCTATCCTATCCTCTATCCTATCCTATCCTCTATCCTATCCTATCCTCTATCATATCCTATCCTCTATCGTATCCTATCCTCTATCGTATCCTATACTCTATCCTATTAAATCCTATATCGTATCCTCTATCCTATCCTATCCTCTATCGTATCATATCCTCTATCCTATCCTATCCTCTATCGTATCCTATCCTCCATCCTATCCTATCCTCTATCCTATATTATCCTCTATCCTATCCTATCCTCTATCCTATTAAATCCTATATCGTATCCTCTATCATATCCTATCCTCTATCCTATCCTATCCTCTATCCTATCCTTATCCTCTATCGTATCCTATCCTCTATACTTTCCCATCCTCTATCCTATCCTATCCTCTATCCTATCCTATCCTCTATCCTATCCTATCCTCTATCCTATCCTATTCTCTATCCTATCCTATCCTCTATCCTATCCTATCCTCTATCATATCCTATCCTCTATCCTATCCTATCCTGTATCCTATCCTATCCTCTATCCTATCCTATCCTCTATCCTATCCTATCCTGTATCATATCCTATCCTCTATCCTATCCTATCCTCTATCCTATTCTATCCTCTATCCTATCCAATCCTATATCCTATTCTCTATCCTATTCAATCCCCTATCCTATCCTATCCGCTATCCTATCCAATCCTATATCCTATCCTCTATCCTATCCTATCCTCTATCCTATCCTATCCTTTATCGTATCCTATCCTCTATCCTATTAAATCCTATATCGGATCCTCTATCCTATCCTATCATCTATCCTATCCTATCCTCTATCCTATTAAATCCTATATCGTATCCTCTATCCTATCCTATCCTCTATCGTATCCTTTCCTCTATCCTATCCTATCCTCTATCCTATCCTATCCTCTATCCTATCCTATCCTCTATCATATCCTATCCTCTATCGTATCCTATCCTCTATCGTATCCTATACTCTATAGTATTAAATCCTATATCGTATCCTCTATCCTATCCTATCCTCTATCCTATCCTATTCTCTAACCTATCCTATCCTCTATCCTATCCTATCCTCTATCATATCCTATACTCTATCCTATCCTATCCTGTATCCTATCCTATCCTCTATCCTATCCTATCCTCTATCCTATCCTATCCTGTATCATAGCCTATCCTCTATCCTATCCTATCCTCTATCCTATTCTATCCTCTATCCTATCCAATCCTATATCCTATTCTCTATCCTCTCCAATCCCCTATCCTATCCTATCCGCTATCCTATCCAATCCTATATCCTATCCTCTATCCTATCCTATCCTTTATCGTATCCTATCCTCTATCCTATTAAATCCTATATCCTATCATCTATCCTATATTATCCTCTATCCTATCCCATCCTCTATCCTATCCTATCCTCTATCCTATATTATCCTCTATCCTATCCCATCCTCTATCCTATCCTATCCTCTATCCTATCCTATCCTCTATCCTATCCTTTCCTCTATCCTATCCTATTCTCTATCCTATCCTATCCTCTATCCTATCGTATCCTCTATCGTATCCTATCCTCTATCCTATTAAATCCTATATCGTATCCTCTATCCTATCCTATCCTCTATCCTATCCTATCCTCTATCCTATCCTATCCTCTATCCTATCCTTTCCTCTATCCTATCCTATCCTCTATCCTATCCTATCCTCTATCCTATCCTATCCGCTATCCTATCCAATCCTATATCCTATTCTCTATCCTATCCTATCCTATCCTCTATCCTATCCTATCCTCTATCGTATCCTATCCTCTATCCTATTAAATCCTATATCGTATCCTCTATCCTATCCTATCCTCTATCGTATCCTATCCTCTATAATATCCTATCCTCTATCCTATCCTATCCTCTATCCTATCCTATCCTCTATCCTATATTATCCTCTATCCTATCCCATCCTCTATCCTATCCTATCCTCTATCCTATATTATCCACTATCCTATCCCATCCTCTATCCTATCCTATCCTCTATCCTATCCTATCCTCTATCCTATCCTTTCCTCTATCCTATCCTATTCTCTATCCTATCCTATCCTCTATCGTATCCTATCCTCTATCCTACTAAATCCTATATCGTATCCTCTATCCTATCCTATCCTCTATCCTATCCTATCCTCTATCCTATCCTATCCTCTATCCTATCCTATCCTCTATCCTATCCTATCCTCTATCCTATCCTATCCTCTATCCTATATTATCCTCTATCCTATCCCATCCTCTATCCTATCCTATCCTCTATCCTATCCTATCCTCTATCCTATACTTTCCTCTATCCTATCCTATTCTCTATCCTATCCTATCCTCTATCCTATCCTATCCTCTATCCTATCCTATCCTCTATCGTATCCTATCCTCTATCCTATATTATCCTCTATCCTATCCCATCCTCTATCCTATCCTATCCTCTATCCTATATTATCCTCTATCCTATCCCATCCTCTATCCTATCCTATCCTCTATCCTATCCTATCCTCTATCCTATCCTTTCCTCTATCCTATCCTATTCTCTATCCTATCCTATCCTCTATCCTATCGTATCCTCTATCGTATCCTATCCTCTATCCTACTAAATCCTATATCGTATCCTCTATCCTATCCTATCCTCTATCCTATCCTATCCTCTATCCTATCCTATCCTCTATCCTATCCTATCCTCTATCCTATCCTATCCTCTATCCTATCCTATCCTCTATCGTATCCTATCCTCCATCCTATCCTATCCTCTATCCTATATTATCCTCTATCCTATCCCATCCTCTATCCTGTCCTATCCTCTATCCTATCCTATCCTTTACCGTATCCTATCCTCTATCCTATTAAATCCTATATCGGATCCTCTATCCTATCCTATCCTCTATACTATCCTATCCTCTATCCTATCCTATTATCTATCCTATTCTATCCTCTATCCTATCCAATCCTATATCCTATTCTCTATCCTATCCTATCCTCTATCGTATCCTATCCCCTATCCTATCCAATCCTCTATCCTATCCTATCCGCTATCCTATCCAATCCTATATCCTATTCTCTATCCTATCCTATCCTCTATCCTATCCTATCCTTTATCGTATCCTATCCTCTATCCTATTAAATCCTATATCGGATCCTCTATCCTATCCTATCCTCTATCGTATCCTATCCTCTATCCTATTAAATCCTATATCGTATCCTCTATCCTATCCTATCCTCTATCGTATCCTATCCTCTATCCTATCCTATCCTCTATCCTATCCTATCCTCTATCCTATCCTATCCTCTATCCTATCCTATACTCTATCATATCCTATCCTCTATCGTATCCTATCCTCTATCGTATCCTATACTCTATCCTATTAAATCCTATATCGTATCCTCTATCATATCCTATCCTCTATCCTATCCTATCCTCTATCCTATCCTTATCCTCTATCGTATCCTATCCTCTATCCTTTCCCATCCTCTATCCTATCCTATCCTCTATCCTATCCTATCCTCTATCCTATCCTATCCTCTATCCTATCCTATTCTCTATCCTATCCTATCCTCTAACCTATCCTATCCTCTATCATATCCTATCCTCTATCCTATCCTATCCTGTATCCTATCCTATCCTCTATCCTATCCTATCCTCTATCCTATCCTATCCTGTATCATATCCTATCCTCTATCCTATCCTATCCTCTATCCTATTCTATCCTCTATCCTATCCAATCCTATATCCTATTCTCTATCCTATCCAATCCCCTATCCTATCCTATCCGCTATCCTATCCAAACCTATATCCTATCCTCTATCCTATCCTATCCTTTATCGTATCCTATCCTCTATCCTATTAAATCCTATATCCTATCCTCTATCCTATATTATCCTCTATCCTATCCCATCCTCTATCCTATCCTATCCTCTATCCTATATTATCCTCTATCCTATCCCATCCTCTATCCTATCATATCCTCTATCCTATCCTATCCTCTATCCTATCCTTTCCTCTATCCTATCCTATTCTCTATCCTATCCTATCCTCTATCCTATCCAATCCCCTATCCTATCCTATCCGCTATCCTATCCAATCCTATATCCTATCCTCTATCCTATCCTATCCTTTATCGTATCCTATCCTCTATCCTATTAAATCCTATATCCTATCCTCTATCCTATATTATCCTCTATCCTATCCCATCCTCTATCCTATCCTATCCTCTATCCTATATTATCCTCTATCCTATCCCATACTCTATCCTATCCTATCCTCTATCCTATCCTATCCTTTATCGTATCCTATCCTCTATCCTATTAAATCCTATATCGGATCCTCTATCCTATCCTATCCTCTATCGTATCCTATCCTCTATCCTATTAAATCCTATATCGTATCCTCTATCCTATCCTATCCTCTATCGTATCCTATCCTCTATCCTATCCTATCCTCTATCCTATCCTATCCTCTATCCTATCCTATCCTCTATCCTATCCTATCCTCTATCATATCCTATCCTCTATCGTATCCTATCCTCTATCGTATCCTATACTCTATCCTATTAAATCCTATATCGTATCCTCTATCCTATCCTATCCTCTATCGTATCATATCCTCTATCCTATCCTATCCTCTATCGTATCCTATCCTCCATCCTATCCTATCCTCTATCCTATATTATCCTCTATCCTATCCTATCCTCTATCCTATTAAATCCTATATCGTATCCTCTATCATATCCTATCCTCTATCCTATCCTATCCTCTATCCTATCCTTATCCTCTATCGTATCCTATCCTCTATACTTTCCCATCCTCTATCCTATCCTATCCTCTATCCTATCCTATCCTCTATCCTATCCTATCCTCTATCCTATCCTATTCTCTATCCTATCCTATCCTCTATCCTATCCTATCCTCTATCATATCCTATCCTCTATCCTATCCTATCCTGTATCCTATCCTATCCTCTATCCTATCCTATCCTCTATCCTATCCTATCCTGTATCATATCCTATCCTCTATCCTATCCTATCCTCTATCCTATTCTATCCTCTATCCTATCCAATCCTATATCCTATTCTCTATCCTATTCAATCCCCTATCCTATCCTATCCGCTATCCTATCCAATCCTATATCCTATCCTCTATCCTATCCTATCCTCTATCCTATCCTATCCTTTATCGTATCCTATCCTCTATCCTATTAAATCCTATATCGGATCCTCTATCCTATCCTATCATCTATCCTATCCTATCCTCTATCCTATTAAATCCTATATCGTATCCTCTATCCTATCCTATCCTCTATCGTATCCTTTCCTCTATCCTATCCTATCCTCTATCCTATCCTATCCTCTATCCTATCCTATCCTCTATCATATCCTATCCTCTATCGTATCCTATCCTCTATCGTATCCTATACTCTATAGTATTAAATCCTATATCGTATCCTCTATCCTATCCTATCCTCTATCCTATCCTATTCTCTAACCTATCCTATCCTCTATCCTATCCTATCCTCTATCATATCCTATACTCTATCCTATCCTATCCTGTATCCTATCCTATCCTCTATCCTATCCTATCCTCTATCCTATCCTATCCTGTATCATAGCCTATCCTCTATCCTATCCTATCCTCTATCCTATTCTATCCTCTATCCTATCCAATCCTATATCCTATTCTCTATCCTCTCCAATCCCCTATCCTATCCTATCCGCTATCCTATCCAATCCTATATCCTATCCTCTATCCTATCCTATCCTTTATCGTATCCTATCCTCTATCCTATTAAATCCTATATCCTATCATCTATCCTATATTATCCTCTATCCTATCCCATCCTCTATCCTATCCTATCCTCTATCCTATATTATCCTCTATCCTATCCCATCCTCTATCCTATCCTATCCTCTATCCTATCCTATCCTCTATCCTATCCTTTCCTCTATCCTATCCTATTCTCTATCCTATCCTATCCTCTATCCTATCGTATCCTCTATCGTATCCTATCCTCTATCCTATTAAATCCTATATCGTATCCTCTATCCTATCCTATCCTCTATCCTATCCTATCCTCTATCCTATCCTATCCTCTATCCTATCCTTTCCTCTATCCTATCCTATCCTCTATCCTATCCTATCCTCTATCCTATCCTATCCGCTATCCTATCCAATCCTATATCCTATTCTCTATCCTATCCTATCCTATCCTCTATCCTATCCTATCCTCTATCGTATCCTATCCTCTATCCTATTAAATCCTATATCGTATCCTCTATCCTATCCTATCCTCTATCGTATCCTATCCTCTATAATATCCTATCCTCTATCCTATCCTATCCTCTATCCTATCCTATCCTCTATCCTATATTATCCTCTATCCTATCCCATCCTCTATCCTATCCTATCCTCTATCCTATATTATCCACTATCCTATCCCATCCTCTATCCTATCCTATCCTCTATCCTATCCTATCCTCTATCCTATCCTTTCCTCTATCCTATCCTATTCTCTATCCTATCCTATCCTCTATCCTATCGTATCCTCTATCGTATCCTATCCTCTATCCTACTAAATCCTATATCGTATCCTCTATCCTATCCTATCCTCTATCCTATCCTATCCTCTATCCTATCCTATCCTCTATCCTATCCTATCCTCTATCCTATCCTATCCTCTATCCTATCCTATCCTCTATCCTATATTATCCTCTATCCTATCCCATCCTCTATCCTATCCTATCCTCTATCCTATCCTATCCTCTATCCTATACTTTCCTCTATCCTATCCTATTCTCTATCCTATCCTATCCTCTATCCTATCCTATCCTCTATCCTATCCTATCCTCTATCGTATCCTATCCTCTATCCTATATTATCCTCTATCCTATCCCATCCTCTATCCTATCCTATCCTCTATCCTATATTATCCTCTATCCTATCCCATCCTCTATCCTATCCTATCCTCTATCCTATCCTATCCTCTATCCTATCCTTTCCCCTATCCTATCCTATTCTCTATCCTATCCTATCCTCTATCCTATCGTATCCTCTATCGTATCCTATCCTCTATCCTACTAAATCCTATATCGTATCCTCTATCCTATCCTATCCTCTATCCTATCCTATCCTCTATCCTATCCTATCCTCTATCCTATCCTATCCTCTATCCTATCCTATCCTCTATCCTATCCTATCCTCTATCCTATCCTATCCTCTATCCTATATTATCCTCTATCCTATCCCATCCTCTATCCTATCCTATCCTCTATCCTATATTATCCACTATCCTATCCCATCCTCTATCCTATCCTATCCTCTATCCTATCCTATCCTCTATCCTATCCTTTCCTCTATCCTATCCTATTCTCTATCCTATCCTATCCTCTATCCTATCGTATCCTGTATCCTATCCTATCCTCTATCCTATCCTATCCTCTATCCTCTATCCTATCCTATCCTGTATCATATCCTATCCTCTATCCTATCCTATCCTCTATCCTATTCTATCCTCTATCCTATCCAATCCTATATCCTATTCTCTATCCTATCCAATCCCCTATCCTATCCTATCCGCTATCCTATCCAATCCTATATCCTATCCTCTATCCTATCCTATCCTTTATCGTATCCTATCCTCTATCCTATTAAATCCTATATCCTATCCTCTATCCTATATTATCCTCTATCCTATCCCATCCTCTATCCTATCCTATCCTCTATCCTATATTATCCTCTATCCTATCCCATCCTCTATCCTATCCTATCCTCTATCCTATCCTATCCTCTATCCTATCCTTTCCTCTATCCTATCCTATTCTCTATCCTATCCTATCCTCTATCCTATCGTATCCTCTATCGTATCCTATCCTCTATCCTATTAAATCCTATATCGTATCCTCTATCCTATCCTATCCTCTACCCTATCCTATCCTCTATCCTATCCTATCCTCTATCCTATCCTATCCTCTATCCTATCCTATCCTCTATCCTATCCTATCCTCTATCCTATCCCATCCTCTATTATATCCTATCCTCTATCCTATCCTATCCTCTATCCTATCCTATCCTCTATCCCATCCTATTCTCTATCCTATCCTATCCTCTATCCTATCCTATCCTCTATCATATCCTATCCTCTATCCTATCCTATCCTGTATCCTATCCTATCCTCTACCCTATCCTATCCTCTATCCTATCCTATCCTGTATCATATCCTATCCTCTATCCTATCCTATCCTCTATCCTATTCTATCCTCTATCCTATCCAATCCTATATCCTATTCTCTATCCTATCCTATCCTCTATCGTATCCTATCCCCTATCCTATCCAATCCTCTATCCTATCCTATCCGCTATCCTATCCAATCCTATATCCTATTCTCTATCCTATCCTATCCTCTATCCTATCCTATCCTTTATCGTATCCTATCCTCTATCCTATTAAATCCTATATCGGATCCTCTATCCTATCCTATCCTCTATCGTATCCTATCCTCTATCCTATCCTATCCTCTATCCTATCCTATCCTCTATCCTATCCTATCCTCTATCCTATCCTATCCTCTATCCTATATTATCCTCTATCCTATCCCATCCTCTATCCTATCCTATCCTCTATCCTATATTATCCTCTATCCTATCCCATCCTCTATCCTATCCTATCCTCTATCCTATCCTTTCCTCTATCCTATCCTATTCTCTATCCTATCCTATCCTCTATCCTATCGTATCCTCTATCGTATCCTATCCTCTATCCTATTAAATCCTATATCGTATCCTCTATCCTATCCTATCCTCTATCCTATCCTATCCTCTATCCTATCCTATCCTCTATCCTATCCTATCCGCTATCCTATCCAATCCTATATCCTATTCTCTATCCTATCCTATCCTCTATCCTATCCTATCCTCTATCGTATCCTATCCTCTATCCTATTAAATCCTATATCGTATCCACTATCCTATCCTATCCTCTATCCTATCCTATCCTCTATCCTATCCTATCCTCTATCCTATCGTTTCCTCTATCCTATCCTATTCTCTATCCTATCCTATCCTCTATCCTATCGTATCCTCTATCCTATCCTATCCTCTATCCTATCCTATCCTCTATCCTATCCTATCCTCTATCCTATCCTATCCTCTATCCTATCCTATCCGCTATCCTATCCAATCCTATATCCTATTCTCTATCCTATCCTATCCTCTATCCAATCCTATCCTCTATCGTATCCTATCCTCTATCCTATTAAATCCTATATCGTATCCACTATCCTATCCTATCCTCTATCGTATCCTATCCTCTATCCTATCCTATCCTCTATCCTATCCTATCCTCTATCCTATCCTATCCTCTATCCTATATTATCCTCTATCCTATCCCATCCTCTATCCTATCCTATCCTCTATCCTATATTATCCTCTATCCTATCCCATCCTCTATCCTATCCTATCCTCTATCCTATCCTATCCTCTATCCTATCCTTTCCTCTATCCTATCCTATTCTCTATCCTATCCTATCCTCTATCCTATCGTATCCTCTATCGTATCCTATCCTCTATCCTATTAAATCCTATATCGTATCCTCTATCCTATCCTATCCTCTATCCTATCCTATCCTCTATCCTATCCTATCCTCTATCCTATCCTATCCTCTATCCTATCCAATCCCCTATCCTATCCTATCCGCTAACCTATTAAATCCTATATCGTATCCTCTATCCTATCCTATCCTCTATCGTATCCTATCCTCTATCCTATCCTATCCTCTATCCTATCCTATCCTCTATCCTATCCTATCCTCTATCCTATCCTATCCTCTATCATATCCTATCCTCTATCGTATCCTATCCTCTATCGTATCCTATACTCTATCCTATTAAATCCTATATCGTATCCTCTATCCTATCCTATCCTCTATCGTATCATATCCTCTATCCTATCCTATCCTCTATCCTATCGTATCCTGTATCCTATCCTATCCTCTATCCTATCCTATCCTCTATCCTATCCTATCCTCTATCCCATCCTATTCTCTATCCTATCCTATCCTCTATCCTATCGTATCCTCTATCATATCCTATCCTCTATCCTATCCTATCCTGTATCATATCCTATCCTCTATCCTATCCTATCCTGTATCCTATCCTATCCTCTATCCTATCCTATCCTCTATCCTATCCTATCCTGTATCATATCCTATCCTCTATCCTATCCTATCCTCTATCCTATTCTATCCTCTATCCTATCCAATCCTATATCCTATTCTCTATCCTATCCAATCCCCTATCCTATCCTATCCGCTATCCTATCCAATCCTATATCCTATCCTCTATCCTATCCTATCCTTTATCGTATCCTATCCTCTATCCTATTAAATCCTATATCGTATCCTCTATCCTATCCTATCCTCTATCGTATCCTATCCTCTATCCTATCCTATCCTCTATCCTATCCTATCCTCTATCCTATCCTATCCTCTATCCTATATTATCCTCTATCCTATCCTATCCTCTATCCTATCCTATCCTCTATCCTATCCTATCCTCTATCCTATCCTATCCTCTATCCTATCCCATCCTCTATCCTATCCTATCCTCTATCCTATCCTATCCTCTATCCTATCCTATCCTCTATCCCATCCTATTCTCTATCCTATCCTATCCTCTATCCTATCCTATCCTCTATCATATCCTATCCTCTATCCTATCCTATCCTGTATCCTATCCTATCCTCTATCCTATCCTATCCTCTATCCTATCCTATCCTGTATCATATCCTATTCTCTATCCTATCCTATCCTCTATCCTATTCTATCCTCTATCCTATCCAATCCTATATCCTATTCTCTATCCTATCCTATCGTCTATCGTATCCTATCCCCTATCCTATCCAATCCTCAATCCTATCCTATCCGCTATCCTATCCAATCCTATATCCTATTCTCTATCCTATCCTATCCTCTATGCTATCCTATCCTTTATCGTATCCTATCCTCTATCCTATTAAATCCTATATCGGATCCTCTATCCTATCCTATCCTCTATCCTATCCTATCCTCTATCCTATCCTATCCTCTATCCTATCCTATCCTCTATCCTATCCTATCCTCTATCCTATCCTATCCTCTATCCTATCCTATCCTCTATCCTATCCTATCCTCTTTCCTATCCTATCCTCTATCCTATCCCATCCTCTATCGTATCCTATCCTCTATCCTATCCTATCCTCTATCCTATCCTATCCTCTATCCCATCCTATTCTCTATCCTATCCTATCCTCTATCCTATCGTATCCTCTATCATATCCTATCCTCTATCCTATCCTATCCTGTATCATATCCTATCCTCTATCCTATCCTATCCTGTATCCTATCCTATCCTCTATCCTATCCTATCCTCTATCCTATCCTATCCTGTATCATATCCTATCCTCTATCCTATCCTATCCTCTATCCTATTCTATCCTCTATCCTATCCAATCCTATATCCTATTCTCTATCCTATCCAATCCCCTATCCTATCCTATCCGCTATCCTATCCAATCCTATATCCTATCCTCTATCCTTTCCTATCCTTTATCGTATCCTATCCTCTATCCTATTAAATCCTATATCGTATCCTCTATCCTATCCTATCCTCTATCGTATCCTATCCTCTATCCTATCCTATCCTCTATCCTATCCTATCCTCTATCCTATCCTATCCTCTATCCTATATTATCCTCTATCCTATCCTATCCTCTATCCTATCCTATCCTCTATCATATCCTATCCTCTATCCTATCCTATCCTCTATCCTATCCTATCCTCTATCCTATCCTATTCTCTATCCTATCCTATCCTCTATCGTATCCTATCCTCTATCCTATTAAATCCTATATCGTATCCTCTATCCTATCCTATCCTCTATCGTATCATATCCTCTATCCTATCCTATCCTCTATCGTATCCTATCCTCCATCCTATCCTATCCTCTATCCTATATTGTCCTCTATCCTATCCCATCCTCTATCCTATCCTATCCTCTATCCTATCCTATCCTCTATCCTATCCTATCCTCTATCGTATCCTATTCTCTATCCTATCCTATCCTCTATCCTATCCTATCCTCTATCCTATCCTATCCTCTATCCTATCCTATCCTCTATCCTATCCTATCCTCTATCCTATCCTATCCTCTATCCTATTCTATCCTCTATCCTATCCAATCCTATATCCTATTCTCTATCCTATCCAATCCCCTATCCTATCCTATCCGCTATCCTATCCAATCCTATATCCTATCCTCTATCCTATCCTATCCTTTATCGTATCCTATCCTCTATCCTATTAAATCCTATATCGTATCCTCTATCCTATCCTATCCTCTATCGTATCCTATCCTCTATCCTATCCTATCCTCTATCCTATCCTATCCTGTATCCTATCCTATCCTCTATCCTATCCTATCCTCTATCCTATCCTCTATCCTATCCTATCCTGTATCATATCCTATCCTCTATCCTATCCTATCCTCTATCCTATTCTATCCTCTATCCTATCCAATCCTATATCCTATTCTCTATCCTATCCTATCCTCTATCCTATCCTATCCCCTATCCTATCCAATCCTCTATCCTATCCTATCCGCTATCCTATCCAATCCTATATCCTATTCTCTATCCTATCCTATCCTCTATCCTATTCTATCCTCTATCCTATCCAATCCTATATCCTATTCTCTATCCTATCCAATCCCCTATCCTATCCTATCCGCTATCCTATCCAATCCTATATCCTATCCTCTATCCTATCCTATCCTTTATCGTATCCTATCCTCTATCCTATTAAATCCTATATCGTATCCTCTATCCTATCCTATCCTCTATCGTATCCTATCCTCTATCCTATCCTATCCTCTATCCTATCCTATCCTCTATCCTATCCTATCCTCTAGCCTATATTATCCTCTATCCTATCCCATCCTCTATCCTATCCTATCCTCTATCCTATATTATCCTCTATCCTATCCCATCCTCTATCCTATCCTATCCTCTATCCTATCCTATCCTCTATCCTATCCTATCCTCTATCCTATCCTATCCTCTATCCTATCCTATCCTCTATCGTATCATATCCTCTATCCTATCCTATCCTCTATCCTATCCTATCCTCTATCCTATCCTATCCTCTATCCTACCCTTATCCTCTATCGTATCCTATCCTCTATCGTATCCTATCCTCTATCCTATCCTATCCTCTATCCTATCCTATCCTCTATCCTATCCTATCCTCTATCCTATCCTATCCTCTATCCTATCCTCTATCCTCTATCCTCTATCCTATCCTATCCTCTATCCTATCCTATCCTCTATCCTATTAAATCCTATATCGTATCCTCTATCCTATCCTATCCTCTATCCTATCCTATCCTCTATCCTATCCTATCCTCTACCCTATCCTATCCTCTATCCTATCCCATCCTCTATCCTATCCTATCCTCTATCCTATCCTATCCTCTATCCTATCCTATCCTCTAACCTATCCTATCCTCTATCCTATCCCATCCTCTATCCTCTATCCTATCCTATCCTCTATCCTATCCTATCCTCTATCCTATCCTATCCTCTATCCTATCCCATCCTCTATCCTATCCCATCCTCTATCCTATCCTATCCTCTATCCTATCCTATCCTCTATCCTATCCTATCCTCTATCCTATCCTATCCTCTATCCTATCCCATCCTCTATCCTCTATCCTATCCTATCCTCTATCCTATCCTATCCTCTATCCTATCCTATCCTCTATCCTATCCCATCCTCTATCCTATCCTATCCTCTATCCTATCCTATCCTCTATCCTATCCTATCCTCTATCCTATCCTATCCTCTATCCTATCCTATCCTCTATCCTATCCTATCCTCTATCCCATCCTATTCTCTATCCTATCCTATCCTCTATCCTATCCTATCCTCTATCATATCCTATCCTCTATCCTATCCTATCCTGTATCCTATCCTATCCTCTATCATATCCTATCCCCTATCCTATCCTATCCTGTATCCTATCCTATTCTCTATCCTATCCTATCCTCTATCCTATCCTATCCTCTATCGTATCCTATCCTCTACCCTATCCTATCCTCTATCCTATCCTATCCTCTATCCTATCCTGTCCTCTATCCTACCCTTATCCTCTATCGTATCCTATCCTCTATCCTATCCTATCCTCTATCCTATCCTATCCTCTATCCTATCCTATCCTCTATCCTATCCTATCCTCTATCCTATCCTCTATCCTCTATCCTATCCTATCCTTTATCCTATCCTATCCTCTATCCTATTAAATCCTATATCGTATCCTCTATCCTATCCTATCCTCTATCGTATCCTGTCCTCTATCCTATCCTATCCTCTATCCTCTCCTATCCTCTATCCTATCCTATCCTCTATCCTATATTATCCTCTATCCTATCCCATCCTCTATCCTATCCTATCCTCTATCCTATATTATCCTCTATCCTATCCCATCCTCTATCCTATCCTATCCTCTATCCTATCCTATCCTCTATCCTATCCTTTCCTCTATCATATCCTATTCTCTATCCTATCCTATCCTCTATCCTATCGTATCCTCTATCGTATCCTATCCTCTATCCTATTAAATCCTATATCGTATCCTCTATCCTATCCTATCCTCTATCCTATCCTATCCTCTATCCTATTAAATCCTATATCGTATCCTCTATCCTATCCTATCCTCTATCCTATTAAATCCTATATCGTATCCTCTATCCTATCCTATCCTCTATCCTATCCTATCCTCTATCCTATCCTATCCTCTATCCTATCCCATCCTCTATCCTATCCTATCCTCTATCCTATCCTATCCTCTATCCTATCCTATCCTCTATCCCATCCTATTCTCTATCCTATCCTATCCTCTATCCTATCCTATCCTGTATCCTATCCTATCCTCTATCCTATCCTATCCTCTATCCTATCCTATCCTGTATCATATCCTATTCTCTATCCTATCCTATCCTCTATCCTATTCTATCCTCTATCCTATCCAATCCTATATCCTATTCTCTATCCTATCCTATCGTCTATCGTATCCTATCCCCTATCCTATCCAATCCTCAATCCTATCCTATCCGCTATCCTATCCAATCCTATATCCTATTCTCTATCCTATCCTATCCTCTATGCTATCCTATCCTTTATCGTATCCTATCCTCTATCCTATTAAATCCTATATCGGATCCTCTATCCTATCCTATCCTCTATCCTATCCTATCCTCTATCCTATCCTATCCTCTATCCTATCCTATCCTCTATCCTATATTATCCTCTATCCTATCCTATCCTCTATCCTATCCTATCCTCTATCCTATCCTATCCTCTATTCTATCCTATCCTCTATCTTATCCTATCCTCTATCGTATCCTATCCTCTATCCTATTAAATCCTATATCGTATACTCTATCCTATCCTATCCTCTATCCTATCCTATCCTCTATCCTATCCTATCCTCTATCCTATCCCATCCTCTATCCTATCCTATCCTCTATCCTATCCTATCCTCTATCCTATTAAATCCTATATCGTATCCTCTATCCTATCCTTTCCTCTATCCTATCCTATTCTCTATCCTATCCTATCCTCTATCCTATCGTATCCTCTATCGTATCCTATCCTCTATCCTATTAAATCCTATATCGTATCCTCTATCCTATCCTATCCTCTATCCTATCCTATCCTCTATCCTATCCTATCCTCTATCCTATCCTATCCTCTATCCTATCCTATCCTCTATCGTATCATATCCTCTATCCTATCCTATCCTCTATCGTATCCTATCCTCCATCGTATCCTATCCTCTATCCTATATTATCCTCTATCCTATCCCATCCTCTATCCTATCCTATCCTCTATCCTATCCTATCCTCTATCCTATCCTATCCTCTATCCTATCCTATCCTCTATCCTATCCCATCCTCTATCCTATCCTATCCTCTATCCTATCCTATCCTCTATCCTATTAAATCCTATATCGTATCCTCTATCCTATCCTTTCCTCTATCCTATCCTATTCTCTATCCTATCCTATCCTCTATCCTATCGTATCCTCTATCGTATCCTATCCTCTATCCTATTAAATCCTATATCGTATCCTCTATCCTATCCTATCCTCTATCCTATCCTATCCTCTATTCTATCCTATCCTCTATCCTATCCTATCCTCTATCCTATCCTATCCTCAATCCTATCCTATCCTCTATCCTATCCTATCCTCTATCATATCCTATCCTCTATCGTATCCTATCCTCTATCGTATCCTATACTCTATCCTATTAAATCCTATATCGTATCCTCTATCCTATCCTATCCTCTATCGTATCATATCCTCTATCCTATCCTATCCTCTATCGTATCCTATCCTCCATCGTATCCTATCCTCTATCCTATATTATCCTCTATCCTATCCCATCCTCTATCCTATCCTATCCTCTATCCTATCCTATCCTCTATCCTATTAAATCCTATATCGTATCCTCTATCCTATCCTTTCCTCTATCCTATCCTATTCTCTATCCTATCCTATCCTCTATCCTATCGTATCCTCTATCGTATCCTATCCTCTATCCTATTAAATCCTATATCGTATCCTCTATCCTATCCTATCCTCTATCCTATCCTATCCTCTATCCTATCCTATCCTCTATCCTATCCTATCCTCTATCCTATCCTATCCTCTATCCTATCCTATCCTCTATCCTATCCTATCCTCTATCCTATCCTATCCTCTATCCTATCCTATCCTCTATCCTATCCCATCCTCTATCCTCTATCCTATCCTATCCTCTATCCTATCCTATCCTCTATCCCATCCTATTCTCTATCTTATCCTATCCTCTATCACATCCTATCCTCTATCCTATCCTATCCTCTATCCTATCCTATCCTCTATCCTATCCTATCCTCTATCCTATCCTATCCTCTATCCTATCCTATCCTCTATCCTATCCTATCCTCTATCCTATCCCATCCTCTATCCTATCCTATCCTCTATCCTATCCTATCCTCTATCCTATCCTATCCTCTATCCTATCCTATCCTCTATCCTATCCTATCCTCTATCCTATCCTATCCTCTATCCCATCCTATTCTCTATCCTATCCTATCCTCTATCCTATCCTATCCTCTATCATATCCTATCCTCTATCCTATCCTATCCTGTATCCTATCCTATCCTCTATCATATCCTATCCCCTATCCTATCCTATCCTGTATCCTATCCTATTCTCTATCCTATCCTATACTCTATCCTATCCTATCCTGTATCATATCCTATCCTCTATCCTATCCTATCCTCTATCCTATCCTTTCCTCTATCCTACCCTATTCTCTATCCTATCCTATCCTCTATCCTATCGTATCCTCTATCGTATCCTATCCTCTATCCTATTAAATCCTATATCGTATCCTCTATCCTATCCTATCCTCTATCCTATCCTATCCTCTATCCTATCCCATCCTCTATCCTATCCTATCCTCTATCCTATCCTATCCTCTATCCTATCCTATCCTCTATCCCATCCTATTCTCTATCCTATCCTATCCTCTATCCTATCCTATCCTCTATCCTATCCTATCCTGTATCATATCCTATCCTCTATCCTATCCTATCCTCTATCCTATTCTATCCTCTATCCTATCCAATCCTATATCCTATTCTCTATCCTATCCTATCCTCTATCGTATCCTATCCCCTATCCTATCCAATCCCCTATCCTATCCTATCCGCTATCCTATCCAATCCTCTATCGTATCCTATCCCCTATCCTATCCAATCCCCTATCCTATCCTATCCGCTATCCTATCCAATCCTATATCCTATCCTCTATCCTATCCTATCCTTTATCGTATCCTATCCTCTATCCTATTAAATCCTATATCGTATCCTCTATCCTATCCTATCCTCTATCCTATCCTATCCTCTATCCTATCCTATCCTCTATCCTATCCTATCCTCTATCCTATCCTATCCTCTATCCTATATTATCCTCTATCCTATCCTATCCTCTATCCTATCCTATCCTCTATCCTATCCTATCCTCTATCCTATCCTATCCTCTATCCTATCCTATCCTCTATCCTATCCTATCCTCTATCCTATCCTATCCTCTATCCTATCCTATCCTCTATCCTATATTATCCTCTATTATATCCTATCCTCTATCCTATCCTATCCTCTATCCTATCCTATCCTCTATCCTATCCTATCCTCTATCCTATCGTATCCTCTATCCTATCCTATCCTCTATCCTATCCTATCCTCTATCCTATCCCATCCTCCATCCTATCCTATCCTCTATCCTATCCTATCCTCTATCCTATCCTATCCTCTATCCCATCCTATTCTCTATCCTATCCTATCCTCTATCCTATCCTATCCTCTATCATATACTATCCTCTATCCTATCCTATCCTGTATCCTATCCTATCCTCTATCCTATCCTATCCTCTATCCTATCCTATCCTGTATCATATCCTATTCTCTATCCTATCCTATCCTCTATCCTATCCAATCCCCTATCCTATCCAATCCTCTATCCTATCCTATCCTCTATCCTATCCAATCCTATATCCTATTCTCTATCCTATCCAATCCCCTATCCTATCCTATCCGCTATCCTATCCAATCCTATATCCTATCCTCTATCCTATCCTATCCTTTATCGTATCCTATCCTCTATCCTATTAAATCCTATATCGTATCCTCTATCCTATCCTATCCTCTATCGTATCCTATCCTCTATCCTATCCTATCCTCTATCCTATCCTATCCTCTATCCTATCCTATCTTCTATCCTATATTATCCTCTATCCTATCCCATCCTCTATCCTATCCTATCCTCTATCCTATATTATCCTCTATCCTATCCCATCCTCTATCCTATCCTATCCTCTATCCTATCCTATCCTCTATCCTATCCTATCCTCTATCCTATCCTATCCTCTATTCTATCCTATCCTCTATCCTATCCTATCCTCTATCGTATCCTATCCTCTATCCTATCCTATCCTCTATCCTATCCTATCCTCTATCCTACCCTTATCCTCTATCGTATCCTATCCTCTATCGTATCCTATCCTCTATCCTATCCTATCCTCTATCCTATCCTATCCTCTATCCTATCCTATCCTCTATCCTATCCTATCCTCTATCCTATCCTCTATCCTCTATCCTATCCTATCCTCTATCGTATCCTATCCTCTATCCTATTAAATCCTATATCGTATCCTCTATCCTATCCTATCCTCTATCGTATCCTGTCCTCTATCCTATCCTATCCTCTATCCTATCCTATCCTCTATCCTATCCTATCCTCTATCCTATCCCATCCTCTATCCTATCCTATCCTCTATCCTATATTATCCTCTATCCTATCCCATCATCTATCCTATCCTATCCTCTATCCTATCCTATCCTCTATCCTATCCTTTCCTCTATCCTATCCTATTCTCTACCCTATCCTATCCTCTATCCTATCGTATCCTCTATCATATCCTATCCTCTATCCTATCCTATCCTGTATCCTATCCTATCCTCTATCCTATCCTATCCTCTATCCTATCCTATCCTGTATCATATCCTATCCTCTATCCTATCCTATCCTCTATCCTATTCTATCCTCTATCCTATCCAATCCTATATCCTATTCTCTATCCTATCCTATCCTCTATCATATCCTATCCTCTATCCTATCCTATCCTGTATCCTATCCTATCCTCTGTCCTATCCTATCCTCTATCCTATCCTATCCTGTATCATATCCTATCCTCTATCCTATCCTATCCTCTATCCTATTCTATCCTCTATCCTATCCAATCCTATATCCTATTCTCTATCCTATCCTATCCTCTATCGTATCCTATCCCCTATCCTATCCAATCCTCTATCCTATCCTATCCGCTATCCTATTCAATCCTATATCCTATCCTCTATCCTATCCTATCCTCTATCCTATCCTATCCTCTATCCTATCCTATCCTCTATCCTATATTATCCTCTATCCTATCCTATCCTCTATCCTATCCTATCCTCTATCCTATCCTATCCTCTATCCTATCCTATCCTCTATCTTATCCTATCCTCTATCGTATCCTATCCTCTATCCTATTAAATCCTATATCGTATCCTCTATCCTATCCTATCCTCTATCGTATCCTATCCTCTATCCTATCCTATCCTCTATCCTATCCTATCCTCTATCCTATCCTATTCTCTATCCTATCCTATCCTCTATCCTATCCTATCCTCTATCCTATCCTATCTTCTATCCTATCCTATCCTCTATCCTATCCTATCCTCACTCCTATCCTATCCTCTATCCTATCCTATTCTCTATCATATCCTATCCTCTATCGTATCCTATCTTCTATCGTATCCTATACTCTATCCTATTAAATCCTATATCGTATCCTCTATCCTATCCTATCCTCTATCCTATCCTATCCTCTATCCTATCCTATCTTCTATCCTATCCTATCCTCTATCCCATCCTATTCTCTATCCTATCCTATCCTCTATCCTATCCTATCCTCTATCATATCCTATCCTCTATCCTATCCTATCCTGTATCCTATCCTATCCTCTATCCTATCCTATCCTCTATCCTATCCTATCCTGTATCATATCCTATCCTCTATCCTATCCTATCCTCTATCCTATTCTATCCTCTATCCTATCCAATCCTATATCCTATTCTCTATCCTATCCTATCCTCTATCGTATCCTATCCCCTATCCTATCCAATCCTCTATCCTATCCTATCCGCTATCCTATCCAATCCTATATCCTATTCTCTATCCTATCCTATCCTCTATCCTATCCTATCCTTTATCGTATCCTATCCTGTATCCTATTAAATCCTATATCGGATCCTCTATCCTATCCTATCCTCTATCGTATCCTATCCTCTATCCTATCCTATCCTCTATCCTATCCTGTCCTCTATCCTATCCTATCCTCTATCCTATATTATCCTCTATCCTATCCTATCCTCTATCCTATCCTATCCTCTATCCTATCCTATCCTCTATCCTATCCTATCCTCTATCGTATCATATCCTCTATCCTATCCTATCCTCTATCGTATCCTATCCTCCATCGTATCCTATCCTCTATCCTATATTATCCTCTATCCTAACCCATCCTCTATCCTATCCTATCCTCTATCCTATCCTATCCTCTATCCTATCCTATCCTCTATCCTATCCTATCCTCTATCCTATTAAATCCTATATCGTATCCTCTATCCTATCCTTTCCTCTATCCTATCCTATTCTCTATCCTATCCTATCCTCTATCCTATCGTATCCTCTATCGTATCCTATCCTCTATCCTATTAAATCCTATATCGTATCCTCTATCCTATCCTATCCTCTATCCTATCCTTATCCTCTATCGTATCCTATCCTCTATCCTATCCTATCCTCTATCCTATCCTATCCTCTATCCTATCCTATCCTCTATCCTATCCTATCCTCTATCCTATCCTATCCTCTATCCTATCCTATCCTCTATCCTATCCTATCCTCTATCCTATCCTATCCTCTATCCTATCCTATCCTCTATCCTATCCTATCCTCTATCCTATCCTATCCTCTATCCTATCCTATCCTCTATCCTATATTATCCTCTATTATATCCTATCCTCTATCCTATCCTATCCTCTATCCTATCCTATCCTCTATCCTATCCTATCCTCTATCCTATCCTATCCTCTATCCTATCCTATCCTCTATCCTATATTATCCTCTATCCTATCCTATCCTCTATCCTATCCTATCCTCTATCCTATCCTATCCTCTATCCTATCCTATCCTCTATCCTATCCTATCCTCTATCCTATCCTATCCTCTATCCTATCCTATCCTCTATCCTATCCTATCCTCTATCCTATCCTATCCTCTATCCTATATTATCCTCTATTATATCCTATCCTCTATCCTATCCTATCCTCTATCCTATCCTATCCTCTATCCTATCCTATCCTCTATCCTATCCTATCCTCTATCCTATCGTATCCTCTATCCTATCCTATCCTCTATCCTATCCTATCCTCTATCCTATCCCATCCTCCATCCTATCCTATCCTCTATCCTATCCTATCCTCTATCCTATCCTATCGTCTATCCCATCCTATTCTCTATCCTATCCTATCCTCTATCCTATCCTATCCTCTATCATATACTATCCTCTATCCTATCCTATCCTGTATCCTATCCTATCCTCTATCCTATCCTATCCTCTATCCTATCCTATCCTGTATCATATCCTATTCTCTATCCTATCCTATCCTCTATCTTATCCTATCCCCTATCCTATCCAATCCTCTATCCTATCCTATCCGCTATCCTATCCAATCCTATATCCTATTCTCTATCCTATCCTATCCTCTATCCTATTCTATCCTCTATCCTATCCAATCCTATATCCTATTCTCTATCCTATCCAATCCCCTATCCTATCCTATCCGCTATACTATCCAATCCTATATCCTATCCTCTATCCTATCCTATCCTTTATCGTATCCTATCCTCTATCCTATTAAATCCTATATCGTATCCTCTATCCTATCCTATCCTCTATCGTATCCTATCCTCTATCCTATCCTATCCTCTATCCTATCCTATCCTCTATCCTATCCTATCCTCTATCCTATATTATCCTCTATCCTATCCCATCCTCTATCCTATCCTATCCTCTATCCTATATTATCCTCTATCCTATCCCATCCTCTATCCTATCCTATCCTCTATCCTATCCTATCCTCTATCCTATCCTATCCTCTATCCTATCCTATCCTCTATCCTATCCTATCCTCTATCGTATCCTATCCTCTATCCTATCCTATCCTCTATCCTATCCTATCCTCTATCCTATCCTATCCTCTATCCTACCCATATCCTCTATCGTATCCTATCCTCTATCGTATCCTATCCTCTATCCTATCCTATCCTCTATCCTATCCTATCCTCTATCCTATCCTATCCTCTATCCTATCCTATCCTCTATCCTATCCTATCCTCTATCCTATCCTCTATCCTCTATCCTATCCTATCCTCTATCGTATCCTATCCTCTATCCTATTAAATCCTATATCGTATCCTGTATCCTATCCTATCCTCTATCGTATCCTGTCCTCTATCCTATCCTATCCTCTATCCTATCCTATCCTCTGTCCTATCCTATCCTCTATCCTATCCCGTCCTCTATCCTATCCTATCCTCTATCCTATATTATCCTCTATCCTATCCCATCCTCTATCCTATCCTATCCTCTATCCTATCCTATCCTCTATCCTATCCTTTCCTCTATCCTATCCTATTCTCTATCCTATCCTATCCTCTATCCTATCGTATCCTCTATCATATCCTATCCTCTATCCTATCCTATCCTGTATCCTATCCTATCCTCTATCCTATCCTATCCTATATCCTATCCTATCCTGTATCATATCCTATCCTCTATCCTATCCTATCCTCTATCCTATTCTATCCTCTATCCTATCCAATCCTATATCCTATTCTCTATCCTATCCTATCCTCTATCATATCCTATCCTCTATCCTATCATATCCTGTATCCTATCCTATCCTCTATCCTATCCTATCCTCTATCCTATCCTATCCTGTATCATATCCTATCCTCTATCCTATCCTATCCTCTATCCTATTCTATCCTCTATCCTATCCAATCCTATATCCTATTCTCTATCCTATCCTATCCTCTATCGTATCCTATCCCCTATCCTATCCAATCCTCTATCCTATCCTATCCGCTATCCTATTCAATCCTATATCCTATTCTCTATCCTATCCTATCCTCTATCCTATCCTATCCTTTATCGTATCCTATCCTCTATCCTATTAAATCCTATATCGGATCCTCTATCCTATCCTATCCTCTATCCTATCCTATCCTCTATCCTATCCTATCCTCTATCCTATCCTATCCTCTATCCTATCCTATCCTCTATCCTATCCTATCCTCTATCCTATATTATCCTCTATCCTATCCTATCCTCTATCCTATCCTATCCTCTATCCTATCCTATCCTCTATCCTATCCTATCCTCTATCTTATCCTATCCTCTATCGTATCCTATCCTCTATCCTATTAAATCCTATATCGTATCCTCTATCCTATCCTATCCTCTATCGTATCCTATCCTCTATCCTATCCTATCCTCTATCCTATCCTATCCTCACTCCTATCCTATCCTCTATCCTATCCTATTCTCTATCATATCCTATCCTCTATCGTATCCTATCTTCTATCGTATCCTATACTCTATCCTATTAAATCCTATATCGTATCCTCTATCCTATCCTATCCTCTATCCTATCCTATCCTCTATCCTATCCTATCCTCTATCCTATCGTATCCTGTATCATATCCTATCCTCTATCCTATCCTATCCTCTATCCTATTCTATCCTCTATCCTATCCAATCCTATATCCTATTCTCTATCCTATCCTATCCTCTATCGTATCCTATCCCCTATCCTATCCAATCCTCTATCCTATCCTATCCGCTATCCTATCCAATCCTATATCCTATTCTCTATCCTATCCTATCCTCTATCCTATCCTATCCTCTATCCTATCCTATCCTCTATCCTATATTATCCTCTATCCTATCCTATCCTCTATCCTATCCTATCCTCTATCCTATCCTATCCTCTATCCTATCCTATCCTCTATCCTATCCAATCCTCTATCCTATCCTATCCGCTATCCTATCCAATCCTATATCCTATTCTCTATCCTATCCTATCCTCTATCCTATCCTATCCTTTATCGTATCCTATCCTCTATCCTATTAAATTCTATATCGGATCCTCTATCCTATCGTATCCTCTATCGTATCCTATCCTCTATCCTATCCTATCCTCTATCCTATCCTATCCTCTATCCTATCCTATCCTCTATCGTATCATATCCTCTATCCTATCCTATCCTCTATCGTATCCTATCCTCCATCGTATCCTATCCTCTATCCCATATTATCCTCTATCCTATCCCATCCTCTATCCTATCCTATCCTCTATCCTATCCTATCCTCTATCCTATTAAATCCTATATCGTATCCTCTATCCTATCCTTTCCTCTATCCTATCCTATTCTCTATCCTATCCTATCCTCTATCCTATCGTATCCTCTATCGTATCCTATCCTCTATCCTATTAAATCCTATATCGTATCCTCTATCCTATCCTATCCTCTATCCTATCCTTATCCTCTATCGTATCCTATCCTCTATCCTATCCTATCCTCTATCCTATCCTATCCTCTATCCTATCCTATCCTCTATCCTATCCTATCCTCTATCCTATATTATCCTCTATCCTATCCTATCCTCTATCCTATCCTATCCTCTATCCTATCCTATCCTCTATCCTATCCTATCCTCTATCCTATCGAATTCTCTATCCTATCCTATCCTCTATCGTATCCTATCCTCTATCCTATTAAATCCTATATCGTATCCTCTATCCTATCCTATCCTCTATCGTATCATATCCTCTATCCTATCCTATCCTCTATCGTATCCTATCCTCCATCCTATCCTATCCTCTATCCTATATTATCCTCTATCCTATCCCATCCTCTATCCTATCCTATCCTCTATCCTATCCTATCCTCTATCGTATCCTATTCTCTATCCTATCCTATCCTCTATCCTATCCTATCCTCTATCGTATCCTATCCTCTATCGTATCCTCTATCATATCCTATCCTCTATCCTATCCTATCCTCTATCGTATCCTATCCTCTATCCTATCCTATCCTCTATCCTATCCTATCCTCTATCCTATCCTATCCTCTATCCTATCCTCTATCCTATCCTATCCTCTATCATATCCTATCCTCTATCCTATCCTATCCTCTATCCTATCCTATCCTCTATCCTATCCTATCCTCTATCCTATCCTATCCTCTATCCTATCCTATCCTCTATCCTATCCTATCCTATATCCTATCCTATCCTCTATCCTATATTATCCTCTATCCTATCCCATCCTCTATCCTATCCTATCCTCTATCCTATCCTATCCTCTATCCTATCCTTTCCTCTATCCTATCCTATTCTCTATCCTATCCTATCCTCTATCCTATCGTATCCTCTATCGTATCCTATCCTCTACCCTATTAAATCCTATATCGTATCCTCTATCCTATCCTATCCTCTATCCTATCCTATCGTCTATCCTATCCCATCCTCTATCGTATCCTATCCTCTATCCTATCCTATCCTCTATCCTATCCTATCCTCTATCCCATCCTATCCTCTATCCTATTCTATCCTCTATCCTATCCAATCCTATATCCTATTCTCTATCCTATCCAATCCCCTATCCTATCCTATCCGCTATCCTATCCAATCCTATATCCTATCCTCTATCCTATCCTATCCTTTATCGTATCCTATCCTCTATCCTATTAAATCCTATATCCTATCCTCTATCCTATCCTATCCTCTATCCTATCCTATCCTCTATCCTATCCTATCCTCTATCGTATCCTATCCTCTATCCTATTAAATCCTATATCGTATCCTCTATCCTATCCTATCCTCTATCGTATCATATCCTCTATCCTATCCTATCCTCTATCGTATCCTATCCTCCATCCTATCCTATCCTCTATCCTATATTGTCCTCTATCCTATCCCATCCTCTATCCTATCCTATCCTCAATCCTATCCTATCCTCTATCCTATCCTATCCTCTATCGTATCCTATTCTCTATCCTATCCTATCCTCTATCCTATCCTATCCTATATCCTATCCTATCCTCTATCCTATATTATCCTCTATCATATCCCATCCTCTATCCTATCCTATCCTCTATCCTATCCTATCCTCTATCCTATCCTTTCCTCTATCCTATCCTATTCTCTATCCTATCCTATCCTCTATCCTATCGTATCCTCTATCGTATCCTATCCTCTATCCTATTAAATCCTATATCGTATCCTCTATCCTATCCTATCCTCTATCCTATCCCATCCTCTACCCTATCCTATCCTCTATCCTATCCTATCCTCTATCCTATCCTATCCTCTATCCTATCCTATCCTATCCTCTATCCTATCCTATCCTCTATCCTATCCTATCCTCTATCCTATCCTATCCTCTATCCTGTCCTATCCTCTATCCTATCCTATCCTCTATAATATTCTATCCTGTATCCTATCCAATCCTATATCCTATTCTCTATCCTATCCAATCCCCTATCCTATCCTATCCGCTATCCTATCCAATCCTATATCCTATACTCTATCTTATCCTATCCTTTATCGTATCCTATCCTCTATCCTATTAAATCCTATATCGTATCCTCTATCCTATCCTATCCTCTATCGTATCCTATCCTCTATCCTATCCTATCCTCTATCCTATCCTATCCTCTATCCTATCCTATCCTCTATCCTATATTATCCTCTATCCTATCCTATCCTCTATCCTATCCTATCCTCTATCCTATCCTATCCTCTATCCTATCCTATCCTCTATCCTATCCTATTCTCTATCCTATCCTATCCTCTATCGTATCCTATCCTCTATCCTATTAAATCCTATATCCTATCCTCTATCGTATCCTATCCTCTATCATATCCTCTATCATATCCTATCCTCTATCCTATCCTATCCTCTATCCTATCCTTATCCTCTATCGTATCCTATCCTCTATCCTATCCTATCCTCTATCCTATCCTATCCTCTATCCTATCCTATCCTCTATCCTATCCTATCCTATATCCTATCCTATCCTCTATCCTATATTATCCTCTATCATATCCCATCCTCTATCCTATCCTATCCTCTATCCTATCCTATCCTCTATCCTATCCTTTCCTCTATCCTATCCTATTCTCTATCCTATCCTATCCTCTATCCTATCGTATCCTCTATCGTATCCTATTCTCTATCCTATTAAATCCTATATCGTATCCTCTATCCTATCCTATCCTCTATCCTATCCTATCCTCTATCCTATCCGATCCTCTATCCTATCCTATCCTCTATCCTATCCTATCCTCTATCCTATCCTATCCTCTATCCTATCCTATCCTCTATCGTATCCTATCCTCTATCCTATCCTATCCTCTATCCTATCCTATCCTCTATAATATTCTATCCTGTATCCTATCCAATCCTATATCCTATTCTCTATCCTATCCAATCCCCTATCCTATCCTATCCGCTGTCCTATCCAATCCTATATCCTATCCTCTATCCTATCCTATCCTTTATCGTATCCTATCCTCTATCCTATTAAATCCTATATCGTATTCTCTATCCTATCCTATCCTCTATCGTATCCTATCCTCTATCCTATCCTATCCTCTATCCTATCCTATTCTCTATCCTATCCTATCCTCTATCGTATCCTATCCTCTATCCTATTAAATCCTATATCGTATCCTCTATCCTATCCTATCCTCGATCGTATCATATCCTCTATCCTATCCTATCCTCTATCGTATCCTATCCTCCATCCTATCCTATCCTCTATCCTATATTATCCTCTATCCTATTCCATCCTCTATACTATCCTATCCTCTATCCTATCCTATCCTCTATCCTATCCTATCCTCTATCGTATCCTATCCTCTATCCTATCCTATCCTCTATCCTATCCTATCCTCTATCCTATCCTATCCTCTATCCTATATTATCCTCTATCCTATCCTATCCTCTATCCTATCCTATCCTCTATCCTATCCTATCCTCTATCCTATCCTATCCTCTATCCTATCCTATCCTCTATCCTATCCTATCCTCTATCCTATCCTATCCTCTATCCTATCCTATCCTCTATCCTATCCTATTATCTATCCTATCCTATCCTTTATCCTATCCAATCCTCTATCGTATCCTCTCCTCTATCCTATCCTATCCTCTATCCTATCCTATCCTCTATCCCATCCTATCCTCTATCCTATTCTATCCTCTATCCTATCCAATCCTATATCCTATTCTCTATCCTATCCAATCCCCTATCCTATCCTATCCGCTATCCTATCCAATCCTATATCCTATCCTCTATCCTATCCTATCCTTTATCGTATCCTATCCTCTATCCTATTAAATCCTATATCGTATCCTCTATCCTATCCTATCCTCTATCGTATCCTATCCTCTATCCTATCCTATCCTCTATCCTATCCTATCCTCTATAATATTCTATCCTGTATCCTATCCAATCCTGTATCCTATTCTCTATCCTATCCAATCCCCTATCCTATCCTATCCGCTGTCCTATCCAATCCTATATCCTATCCTCTATCCTATCCTATCCTTTATCGTATCCTATTCTCTATCCTATTAAATCCTATATCGTATCCTCTATCCTATCCTATCCTCTATCGTATCCTACCCTCTATCCTATCCTATCCTCTATCCTATCCTATCCTCTATCCTATATTATCCTCTATCCTATCCTATCCTCTATCGTATCCTATCCTCTATCCTATTAAATCCTATATCGTATCCTCTATCCTATCCTATCCTCTATCGTATCATATCCTCTATCCTATCCTATCCTCTATCGTATCCTATCCTCCATCCTATCCTATCCTCTATCCTATATTATCCTCTATCCTATTCCATCCTCTATACTATCCTATCCTCTATCCTATCCTATCCTCTATCCTATCCTATCCTCTATCCTATCCTATCCTTTATCCTATATTATCCTCTATCCTATCCTATCCTCTATCCTATCCTATCCTCTATCCTATCCTATCCTCTATCCTATCCTATCCTCTATCCTATCCTATCCTCTATCCTATCCTATCCTCTATCCTATCCTATCCTCTATCCTATCCCATCCTCTATCGTATCCTATCCTCTATCCTATCCTATCCTCTATCCTATCCTATCCTCTATCCCATCCTATCCTCTATCCTATTCTATCCTCTATCCTATCCAATCCTATATCCTATTCTCTATCCTATCCAATCCCCTATCCTATCCTATCCGCTATCCTATCCAATCCTATATCCTATCCTCTATCCTATCCTATCCTTTATCGTATCCTATCCTCTATCCTATTAAATCCTATATCGTATCCTCTATCCTATCCTATCCTCTATCGTATCCTATCCTCTATCCTATACTATCCTCTATCCTATCCTATCCTCTATCCTATCCTATTCTCTATCCTATCCTATCCTCTATCGTATCCTATCCTCTATCCTATTAAATCCTATATCGTATCCTCTATCCTATCCTATCCTCTATCGTATCATATCCTCTATCCTATCCTATCCTCTATCGTATCCTATCCTCTATCCTATCCAATCCTATATCCTATTCTCTATCCTATCCAATCCCCTATCCTATCCTATCCGCTATCCTATCCAATCCTATATCCTATCCTCTATCCTATCCTCTATCCTATCCTATCCTCTATCCTATCCTATCCTCTATCCTATATTATCCTCTATCCTATCCTATCCTCTATCCTATCCTATCCTCTATCCTATCCTCTATCGTATCCTATCCTCCATCCTATCCTATCCTCTATCCTATATTATCCTCTATCCTATTCCATCCTCTATACTATCCTATCCTCTATCCTATCCTATCGTCTATCCTATCCTATCCTCTATCGTATCCTATCCTCTATCCTATCCTATCCTCTATCCTACCCTATCCTCTATCCTATCCTATCCTCTATCCTATATTATCCTCTATCCTATCCTATCCTCTATCCTATCCTATCCTCTATCCTATCCTATCCTCTATCCTATCCTATCCTCTATCCTATCCTATCCTCTATCCTATCCTATCCTCTATCCTATCCTATCCTCTATCCTATCCTATCCTCTATCCTATCCCATCCTCTATCGTATCCTATCCTCTATCCTATCCTATCCTCTATCCTATCCTATCCTCTATCCCATCCTATCCTCTATCCTATTCTATCCTCTATCCTATCCAATCCTATATCCTATTCTCTATCCTATCCAATCCCCTATCCTATCCTATCCGCTATCCTATCCAATCCTATATCCTATCCTCTATCCTATCCTATCCTTTATCGTATCCTATCCTCTATCCTATTAAATCCTATATCGTATCCTGTATCCTATCCTATCCTCTATCGTATCCTATCCTCTATCCTATCCTATCCTCTATCCTATCCTATCCTCTATCCTATCCTATCCTCTATCCTATATTATCCTCTATCCTATCCTATCCTCTATCCTATCCTATCCTCTATCCTATCCTATCCTCTATCCTACCCTATCCTCTATCCTATCCTATCCTCTATCCTATCCTATTCTCTATCCTATCCTATCCTCTATCGTATCCTATCCTCTATCCTATTAAATCCTATATCGTATCCTCTATCCTATCCTATCCTCTATCGTATCATATCCTCTATCCTATCCTATCCTCTATCGTATCCTATCCTCCATCCTATCCTATCCTCTATCCTATATTGTCCTCTATCCTATCCCATCCTCTATCCTATCCTATCCTCTATCCTATCCTATCCTCTATCCTATCCTATCCTCTATCCTATTCTATCCTCTATCCTATCCAATCCTATATCCTATTCTCTATCCTATCCAATCCCCTATCCTATCCTATCCGCTATCCTATCCAATCCTATATCCTATCCTCTATCCTATCCTCTATCCTATCCTATCCTTTATCGTATCCTATCCTCTATCCTATTAAATCCTATATCGTATCCTCTATCCTATCCTATCCTCTATCGTATCCTATCCTCTATCCTATCCTATCCTCTATCCTATCCTATCCTCTATCCTATCCTATCCTCTATCCTATATTATCCTCTATCCTATCCTATCCTCTATCCTATCCTATCCTCTATCCTATCCTATCCTCTATCCTATCCTATTCTCTATCCTATCCTATCCTCTATCGTATCCTATCCTCTATCCTATTAAATCCTATATCGTATCCTCTATCATATCCTATCCTCTATCGTATCCTATCCTCTATCGTATCCTATCCTCTATCCTATCCTATCCTCTATCCTATCCTATCCTCTATCCTATTCTATCCTCTATCCTATCCAATCCTATATCCTATTCTCTATCCTATCCAATCCCCTATCCTATCCTATCCGCTATCCTATCCAATCCTATATCCTATCCTCTATCCTATCCTCTATCCTATCCTATCCTTTATCGTATCCTATCCTCTATCCTATTAAATCCTATATCGTATCCTCTATCCTATCCTATCCTCTATCGTATCCTATCCTCTATCCTATCCTATCCTCTATCCTATCCTATCCTCTATCCTATCCTATCCTCTATCCTATATTATCCTCTATCCTATCCTATCCTCTATCCTATCCTATCCTCTATCCTATCCTATCCTCTATCCTATCCTATCCTCTATCCTATCCTATTCTCTATCCTATCCTATCCTTTATCGTATCCTATCCTCTATCCTATTAAATCCTATATCGGATCCTCTATCCTATCCTATCCTCTATCGTATCCTATCCTCTATCGTATCCTATCCTCTATCCTATCCTATCCTCTATCCTATCCTATCCTCTATCCTATATTATCCTCTATCCTATCCTATCCTGTATCCTATCCTATCCTCTATCCTATCCTATCCTCTGTCCTATATTATCCTCTATCCTATCCCATCCTCTATCCTATCCTATCCTCTATCCTATCCTATCCTCTATCGTATCCTATTCTCTATCCTATCCTATCCTCTATCCTATCCTATCCTCTATCGTATCCTATCCTCTATCCTATCCTCTATCCTATCCTATCCTCTATCCTATCCTATCCTCTATCCTATCCTATCCTCTATCCTATATTATCCTCTATCCTATCCCATCCTCTATCGTATCCTATCCTCTATCCTATCCTATCCTCTATCCTATCCTATCCTCTATCCTATCCTATCCTCTATCCTATATTATCCTCTATCCTATCCTATCCTCTATCCTATCCTATCCTCTATCCTATCCTATCCTCTATCCTATCCTATCCTCTATCCTATCCTATTCTCTATCCTATCCTATCCTCTATCGTATCCTATCCTCTATCCTATTAAATCCTATATCGTATCCTCTATCATATGCTATCCTCTATCGTATCATATCCTCTATCCTATCCTATCCTCTATCGTATCCTATCCTCCATCCTATCCTATCCTCTATCCTATATTATCCTCTATCCTATCCCATCCTCCATCCTATCCTATCCTCTATCCTATCCTATCCTCTATCGTCTCCTATTCTCTATCCTATCCTATCCTCTATCCTATCCTATCCTCTATCGTATCCTATCCTCTATCATATCCTCTATCATATCCTATCCTCTATCCTATCCTATCCTCTATCCTATCCTTATCCCCTATCGTATCCTATGCTCTATCCTATCCTATCCTCTATCCTATCCTATCCTCTATCCTATATTATCCTCTATCCTATCCCATCCTCTATCCTATCCTATCCTCTATCCTATCCTATCCTCTATCCTATCCTTTCCTCTATCCTATCCTATTCTCTATCCTATCCTATCCTCTATCCTATCGCATCCTCTATCGTATCCTGTCCTCTATCCTATTAAATCCTATATCGTATTCTCTATCCTATCCTATCCTCTATCCTATCCTATCCTCTATCCTATCCTATCCTCTATCCTATCCTATCCTGTATCATATCCTATCCTCTATCCTATCCTATCCTCTATCCTATTCTATCCTCTATCCTATCCAATCCTATATCCTATTCTCTATCCTATCCTATCCTCTATCGTATCCTATTACCTATCCTATCCAATCCTCTATCCTATCCTATCCGCTATCCTATCCAATCCTATATCCTATTCTCTATCCTATCCTATCCTCTATCCTATCCTATCCTTTATCGTATCCTATCCTCTATCCTATTAAATCCTATATCGGATCCTCTATCCTATCCTATCCTCTATCGTATCCTATCCTCTATCGTATCCTATCCTCTATCCTATCCTATCCTCTATCCTATCCTATCCTCTATCCTATATTATCCTCTATCCTATCCTATCCTCTATCCTATCCTATCCTCTATCCTATCCTATCCTCTATCCTATCCTATCTTCTATCCTATCCTATTCTCTATCCTATCCTATCCTCTATCCTATCCTATCCTCTATCCTATCCTATCCTCTATCCTATCCTATCCTCTATCCTATCCTATCCTCTATCCTATCCTATCCTCTATCATATCCTATCCTCTATCCTATCCTATCCTCTATCCTATCCTTATCCTCTATCGTATCCTATCCTCTATCCTATCCTATCCTCTATCCTATCCTATCCTATCCTATCCTCTATCCTATCCTATCCTCTATCCTATCCTATCCTCTATCCTATCATATTATCTATCCTATCCTATCCTCTATCCTATCCTATCCTCTATCGTATCCTATCCTCTATCCTATTAAATCCTATATCGTATCCTCTATCCTATCCTATCCTCTATCGTATCCTATCCTCTATCCTATCCTATCCTCTATCCTATCCTATCCTCTATCCTATCCTATTCTCCATCCCATCCTATCCTCTATCCTATCCTATCCTCTATCCTATCCTCTCCTCTATCCTATCCTATCCTCATTCCTATCCTATCCTCTATCCAATCCTATCCTCTATCATATCCTGTCCTCTATCCTATCCTATCCTCTATCCTATCCTTATCCTCTATCATATCCTATCCTCTATCCTGTCCTATCCTGTATCCTATCCTATCCTATCCTATCCTCTATCCTATCCTATCCTCTATCCTATCCTATCCTCTATCCTATCCTATCCTCTATCCTCTATCCTATCCTATCCTCTATCCTATCCTATCCTCTATCCTATCCTATCCTCTATCCTATCCTATCCTCTATCCCATCCTATTCTCTATCCTATCCTATCCTCTATCCTATCCTATCCTCTATCATATCCTATCCTCTATCCTATCCTATCCTGTATCCTATCCTATCCTCTATCCTATCCTATCCTATATCCTATCCTATCCTGTATCATATCCTATCCTCTATCCTATCCTATCCTCTATCCTATTCTATCCTCTATCCTATCCAATCCTATATCCTATTCTCTATCCTATCCTATCCTCTATCGTATCCTATCCCCTATCCTATCCAATCCTCTATCCTATCCTATCCGCTATCCTATCCAATCCTATATCCTATTCTCTATCCTATCCTATCCTCTATCCTATCCTATCCTTTATCGTATCCTATCCTCTATCCTATTAAATCCTATATCGGATCCTCTATCCTATCCTATCCTGTATCGTATCCTATCCTCTATCCTATCCTAACCTCTATCCTATCCTATCCTCTATCCTATCCTATCCTCTATCCTATCCTATCCTCTATCCTATCCTATCCTCTATCCTATCCTATCCTCTATCCTATCCTATCCTCTATCCTATCCTATCCTCTATCGTATCATATCCTCTATCCTATCCTATCCTCTATCGTATCCTATCCTCCATCGTATCCTATCCTCTATCCTATATTATCCTCTATCCTATCCCATCCTCTATCCTATCCTATCCTCTATCCTATCCTATCCTCTATCCTATTAAATCCTATATCGTATCCTCTATCCTATCCTTTCCTCTATCCTATCCTATTCTCTATCCTATCCTATCCTCTATCCTATCGTATCCTCTATCGTATCCTATCCTCTATCCTATTAAATCCTATATCGTATCCTCTATCCTATCCTATCCTCTATCCTATCCTTATCCTCTATCGTATCCTATCTTCTATCCTATCCTATCCTCTATCCTATCCTATCCTCTATACTATCCTATCCTCTATCCTATCCTATCCTCTATCCTATATTATCCTCTATCCTATCCTATCCTCTATCCTATCCTATCCTCTATCCTATCCTATCCTCTATCCTATCCTATCCTCTATCCTATCCTATTCTCTATCCTATCCTATCCTCTATCGTATCCTATCCTCTATCCTACTAAATCCTATATCGTATCCTCTATCCTATCCTATCCTCTATCGTATCATATCCTCTATCCTATCCTATCCTCTATCGTATCCTATCCTCCATCCTATCCTATCCTCTATCCTATATTATCCTCTATCCTATCCCATCCTCTATCCTATCCTATCCTCTATCCTATCCTATCCTCTATCGTATCCTATTCTCTATCCTATCCTATCCTCTATCCTATCCTATCCTCTATCGTATCCTATCCTCTATCGTATCCTCTATCATATCCTATCCTCTATCCTATCCTATCCTCTATCGTATCCTATCCTCTATCCTATCCTATCCTCTATCCTATCCTATCCTCTATCCTATCCTATCCTCTATCCTATCCTCTATCCTATCCTATCCTCTATCCTATCCTATCCTCTATCCTATCCTATCCTCTATCCTATCCTATCCTCTATCCTATCCTATCCTCTATCCTATCCTATCCTCTATCCTATCCTATCCTATATCCTATCCTATCCTCTATCCTATATTATCCTCTATCCTATCCCATCCTCTATCCTATCCTATCCTCTATCCTATCCTATCCTCTATCCTATCCTTTCCTCTATCCTATCCTATTCTCTATCCTATCCTATCCTCTATCCTATCGTATCCTCTATCATATCCTATCCTCTATCCTATCCTATCCTCTATCGTATCCTATCCTCTATCCTATCCTATCCTCTATCCTATCCTATCCTCTATCCTATCCTATCCTCTATCCTATCCTCTATCCTATCCTATCCTCTATCCTATCCTATCCTCTATCCTATCCTATCCTCTATCCTATCCTATCCTCTATCCTATCCTATCCTCTATCCTATCCTATCCTCTATCCTATCCTATCCTATATCCTATCCTATCCTCTATCCTATATTATCCTCTATCCTATCCCATCCTCTATCCTATCCTATCCTCTATCCTATCCTATCCTCTATCCTATCCTTTCCTCTATCCTATCCTATTCTCTATCCTATCCTATCCTCTATCCTATCGTATCCTCTATCGTATCCTATCCTCTATCCTATTAAATCCTATATCGTATCCTCTATCCTATCCTATCCTCTATCCTATCCTATCCTCTATCCTATCCTATCCTCTATCCTATCCTATCCTCTATCCTATCCTATCCTCTATCCTATCCTATCCTCTATCCTATCCTATCCTCTATCCTATCCTATCCTCTATCCTATCCTATCCTCTATCCTATCCCATCCTCTATCGTATCCTATCCTCTATCCTATCCTATCCTCTATCCTATCCTATCCTCTATCCCATCCTATCCTCTATCCTATTCTATCCTCTATCCTATCCAATCCTATATCCTATTCTCTATCCTATCCAATCCCCTATCCTATCCTATCCGCTATCCTATCCAATCCTATATCCTATCCTCTATCCTATCCTATCCTTTATCGTATCCTATCCTCTATCCTACTAAATCCTATATCCTATCCTCTATCCTATCCTATCCTCTATCCTATCCTATCCTCTATCCTATCCTATCCTCTATCGTATCCTATCCTCTATCCTATTAAATCCTATATCGTATCCTCTATCCTATCCTATCCTCTATCGTATCATATCCTCTATCCTATCCTATCCTCTATCGTATCCTATCCTCCATCCTATCCTATCCTCTATCCTATATTGTCCTCTATCCTATCCCATCCTCTATCCTATCCTATCCTCAATCCTATCCTATCCTCTATCCTATCCTATCCTCTATCGTATCCTATTCTCTATCCTATCCTATCCTCTATCCTATCCTATCCTATATCCTATCCTATCCTCTATCCTATATTATCCTCTATCATATCCCATCCTCTATCCTATCCTATCCTCTATCCTATCCTTTCCTCTATCCTATCCTATTCTCTATCCTATCCTATCCTCTATCCTATCGTATCCTCTATCGTATCCTATCCTCTATCCTATTAAATCCTATATCGTATCCTCTATCCTATCCTATCCTCTATCCTATCCCATCCTCTACCCTATCCTATCCTCTATCCTATCCTATCCTCTATCCTATCCTATCCTCTATCCTATCCTATCCTCTATCCTATCCTATCCTCTATCCTATCCTATCCTATATCCTATCCTATCCTCTATCCTATCCTATCCTCTATCGTATCCTATCCTCTATCCTATTAAATCCTATATCGTATCCTCTATCCTATCCTATCCTCTATCGTATCCTATCCTCTATCCTATCCTATCCTCTATCCTATCCTATCCTCTATCCTATCCTATTCTCCATCCCATCCTATCCTCTATCCTATCCTATCCTCTATCCTATCCTCTCCTCTATCCTATCCTATCCTCATTCCTATCCTATCCTCTATCCAATCCTATCCTCTATCATATCCTGTCCTCTATCCTATCCTATCCTCTATCCTATCCTTATCCTCTATCATATCCTATCCTCTATCCTGTCCTATCCTGTATCCTATCCTATCCTATCCTATCCTCTATCCTATCCTATCCTCTATCCTATCCTATCCTCTATCCTATCCTATCCTCTATCCTATCCTATCCTCTATCCTCTATCCTATCCTATCCTCTATCCTATCCTATCCTCTATCCTATCCTATCCTCTATCCTATCCTATCCTCTATCCCATCCTATTCTCTATCCTATCCTATCCTCTATCCTATCCTATCCTCTATCATATCCTATCCTCTATCCTATCCTATCCTGTATCCTATCCTATCCTCTATCCTATCCTATCCTATATCCTATCCTATCCTGTATCATATCCTATCCTCTATCCTATCCTATCCTCTATCCTATTCTATCCTCTATCCTATCCAATCCTATATCCTATTCTCTATCCTATCCTATCCTCTATCGTATCCTATCCCCTATCCTATCCAATCCTCTATCCTATCCTATCCGCTATCCTATCCAATCCTATATCCTATTCTCTATCCTATCCTATCCTCTATCCTATCCTATCCTTTATCGTATCCTATCCTCTATCCTATTAAATCCTATATCGGATCCTCTATCCTATCCTATCCTGTATCGTATCCTATCCTCTATCCTATCCTAACCTCTATCCTATCCTATCCTCTATCCTATCCTATCCTCTATCCTATCCTATCCTCTATCCTATCCTATCCTCTATCCTATCCTATCCTCTATCCTATCCTATCCTCTATCCTATCCTATCCTCTATCGTATCATATCCTCTATCCTATCCTATCCTCTATCGTATCCTATCCTCCATCGTATCCTATCCTCTATCCTATATTATCCTCTATCCTATCCCATCCTCTATCCTATCCTATCCTCTATCCTATCCTATCCTCTATCCTATTAAATCCTATATCGTATCCTCTATCCTATCCTTTCCTCTATCCTATCCTATTCTCTATCCTATCCTATCCTCTATCCTATCGTATCCTCTATCGTATCCTATCCTCTATCCTATTAAATCCTATATCGTATCCTCTATCCTATCCTATCCTCTATCCTATCCTTATCCTCTATCGTATCCTATCTTCTATCCTATCCTATCCTCTATCCTATCCTATCCTCTATACTATCCTATCCTCTATCCTATCCTATCCTCTATCCTATATTATCCTCTATCCTATCCTATCCTCTATCCTATCCTATCCTCTATCCTATCCTATCCTCTATCCTATCCTATCCTCTATCCTATCCTATTCTCTATCCTATCCTATCCTCTATCGTATCCTATCCTCTATCCTACTAAATCCTATATCGTATCCTCTATCCTATCCTATCCTCTATCGTATCATATCCTCTATCCTATCCTATCCTCTATCGTATCCTATCCTCCATCCTATCCTATCCTCTATCCTATATTATCCTCTATCCTATCCCATCCTCTATCCTATCCTATCCTCTATCCTATCCTATCCTCTATCGTATCCTATTCTCTATCCTATCCTATCCTCTATCCTATCCTATCCTCTATCCTATCCTATCCTCTATCATATCCTATCCTCTATCCTATCCTATCCTCTATCCTATCCTTATCCTCTATCGTATCCTATCCTCTATCCTATCCTATCCTCTATCCTATCCTATCCTATCCTATCCTCTATCCTATCCTATCCTCTATCCTATCCTATCCTCTATCCTATCATATTATCTATCCTATCCTATCCTCTATCCTATCCTATCCTCTATCGTATCCTATCCTCTATCCTATTAAATCCTATATCGTATCCTCTATCCTATCCTATCCTCTATCGTATCCTATCCTCTATCCTATCCTATCCTCTATCCTATCCTATCCTCTATCCTATCCTATTCTCCATCCCATCCTATCCTCTATCCTATCCTATCCTCTATCCTATCCTCTCCTCTATCCTATCCTATCCTCATTCCTATCCTATCCTCTATCCAATCCTATCCTCTATCATATCCTGTCCTCTATCCTATCCTATCCTCTATCCTATCCTTATCCTCTATCATATCCTATCCTCTATCCTGTCCTATCCTGTATCCTATCCTATCCTATCCTATCCTCTATCCTATCCTATCCTCTATCCTATCCTATCCTCTATCCTATCCTATCCTCTATCCTCTATCCTATCCTATCCTCTATCCTATCCTATCCTCTATCCTATCCTATCCTCTATCCTATCCTATCCTCTATCCCATCCTATTCTCTATCCTATCCTATCCTCTATCCTATCCTATCCTCTATCATATCCTATCCTCTATCCTATCCTATCCTGTATCCTATCCTATCCTCTATCCTATCCTATCCTATATCCTATCCTATCCTGTATCATATCCTATCCTCTATCCTATCCTATCCTCTATCCTATTCTATCCTCTATCCTATCCAATCCTATATCCTATTCTCTATCCTATCCTATCCTCTATCGTATCCTATCCCCTATCCTATCCAATCCTCTATCCTATCCTATCCGCTATCCTATCCAATCCTATATCCTATTCTCTATCCTATCCTATCCTCTATCCTATCCTATCCTTTATCGTATCCTATCCTCTATCCTATTAAATCCTATATCGGATCCTCTATCCTATCCTATCCTGTATCGTATCCTATCCTCTATCCTATCCTAACCTCTATCCTATCCTATCCTCTATCCTATCCTATCCTCTATCCTATCCCATCCTCTATCCTATCCTATCCTCTATCCTATCCTATCCTCTATCCTATCCTATCCTCTATCCTATCCTATCCTCTATCGTATCATATCCTCTATCCTATCCTATCCTCTATCGTATCCTATCCTCCATCGTATCCTATCCTCTATCCTATATTATCCTCTATCCTATCCCATCCTCTATCCTATCCTATCCTCTATCCTATCCTATCCTCTATCCTATTAAATCCTATATCGTATCCTCTATCCTATCCTTTCCTCTATCCTATCCTATTCTCTATCCTATCCTATCCTCTATCCTATCGTATCCTCTATCGTATCCTATCCTCTATCCTATTAAATCCTATATCGTATCCTCTATCCTATCCTATCCTCTATCCTATCCTTATCCTCTATCGTATCCTATCTTCTATCCTATCCTATCCTCTATCCTATCCTATCCTCTATACTATCCTATCCTCTATCCTATCCTATCCTCTATCCTATATTATCCTCTATCCTATCCTATCCTCTATCCTATCCTATCCTCTATCCTATCCTATCCTCTATCCTATCCTATCCTCTATCCTATCCTATTCTCTATCCTATCCTATCCTCTATCGTATCCTATCCTCTATCCTACTAAATCCTATATCGTATCCTCTATCCTATCCTATCCTCTATCGTATCATATCCTCTATCCTATCCTATCCTCTATCGTATCCTATCCTCCATCCTATCCTATCCTCTATCCTATATTATCCTCTATCCTATCCCATCCTCTATCCTATCCTATCCTCTATCCTATCCTATCCTCTATCGTATCCTATTCTCTATCCTATCCTATCCTCTATCCTATCCTATCCTCTATCGTATCCTATCCTCTATCGTATCCTCTATCATATCCTATCCTCTATCCTATCCTATCCTCTATCGTATCCTATCCTCTATCCTATCCTATCCTCTATCCTATCCTATCCTCTATCCTATCCTATCCTCTATCCTATCCTCTATCCTATCCTATCCTCTATCCTATCCTATCCTCTATCCTATCCTATCCTCTATCCTATCCTATCCTCTATCCTATCCTATCCTCTATCCTATCCTATCCTCTATCCTATCCTATCCTATATCCTATCCTATCCTCTATCCTATATTATCCTCTATCCTATCCCATCCTCTATCCTATCCTATCCTCTATCCTATCCTATCCTCTATCCTATCCTTTCCTCTATCCTATCCTATTCTCTATCCTATCCTATCCTCTATCCTATCGTATCCTCTATCGTATCCTATCCTCTATCCTATTAAATCCTATATCGTATCCTCTATCCTATCCTATCCTCTATCCTATCCTATCCTCTATCCTATCCTATCCTCTATCCTATCCTATCCTCTATCCTATCCTATCCTCTATCCTATCCTATCCTCTATCCTATCCTATCCTCTATCCTATCCTATCCTCTATCCTATCCCATCCTCTATCGTATCCTATCCTCTATCCTATCCTATCCTCTATCCTATCCTATCCTCTATCCCATCCTATCCTCTATCCTATTCTATCCTCTATCCTATCCAATCCTATATCCTATTCTCTATCCTATCCAATCCCCTATCCTATCCTATCCGCTATCCTATCCAATCCTATATCCTATCCTCTATCCTATCCTATCCTTTATCGTATCCTATCCTCTATCCTACTAAATCCTATATCCTATCCTCTATCCTATCCTATCCTCTATCCTATCCTATCCTCTATCGTATCCTATCCTCTATCCTATTAAATCCTATATCGTATCCTCTATCCTATCCTATCCTCTATCGTATCATATCCTCTATCCTATCCTATCCTCTATCGTATCCTATCCTCCATCCTATCCTATCCTCTATCCTATATTGTCCTCTATCCTATCCCATCCTCTATCCTATCCTATCCTCAATCCTATCCTATCCTCTATCCTATCCTATCCTCTATCGTATCCTATTCTCTATCCTATCCTATCCTCTATCCTATCCTATCCTATATCCTATCCAATCCTCTATCCTATATTATCCTCTATCATATCCCATCCTCTATCCTATCCTATCCTCTATCCTATCCTATCCTCTATCCTATCCTTTCCTCTATCCTATCCTATTCTCTATCCTATCCTATCCTCTATCCTATCGTATCCTCTATCGTATCCTATCCTCTATCCTATTAAATCCTATATCGTATCCTCTATCCTATCCTATCCTCTATCCTATCCCATCCTCTACCCTATCCTATCCTCTATCCTATCCTATCCTCTATCCTATCCTATCCTCTATCCTATCCTATCCTATCCTCTATCCTATCCTATCCTCTATCCTATCCTATCCTCTATCCTATCCTATCCTCTATCCTATCCTATCCTCTATCCTATCCTATCCTCTATCCTATCCTATCCTCTATCCTATCCTATCCTCTATAATATTCTATCCTGTATCCTATCCAATCCTATATCCTATTCTCTATCCTATCCAATCCCCTATCCTATCCTATCCGCTATCCTATCCAATCCTATATCCTATCCTCTATCCTATCCTATCCTTTATCGTATCCTATCCTCTATCCTATCAAATCCTATATCGTATCCTCTATCCTATCCTATCCTCTATCGTATCCTATCCTCTATCCTATCCTATCCTCTATCCTATCCTATCGTCTATCCTATCCTATCCTCTATCCTATATTATCCTCTATCCTATCCTATCCTCTATCCTATCCTATCCTCTATCCTATCCTATCCTCTATCCTATCCTATCCTCTATCCTATCCTATTCTCTATCCTATCCTATCCTCTATCGTATCCTATCCTCTATCCTATTAAATCCTATATCCTATCCTCTATCGTATCCTATCCTCTATCATATCCTCTATCATATCCTATCCTCTATCCTATCCTATCCTCTATCCTATCCTTATCCTCTATCGTATCCTATCCTCTATCCTATCCTATCCTCTATCCTATCCTATCCTCTATCCTATCCTATCCTCTATCCTATCCTATCCTATATCCTATCCTATCCTCTATCCTATATTATCCTCTATCATATCCCATCCTCTATCCTATCCTATCCTCTATCCTATCCTATCCTCTATCCTATCCTTTCCTCTATCCTATCCTATTCTCTATCCTATCCTATCCTCTATCCTATCGTATCCTCTATCGTATCCTATCCTCTATCCTATTAAATCCTATATCGTATCCTCTATCCTATCCTATCCTCTATCCTATCCTATCCTCTATCCTATCCTATCCTCTATCCTATCCTATCCTCTATCCTATCCTATTCTCTATCCTATCCTATCCTCTATCCTATCCTATCCTCTATCCTATCCTATCCTCTATCCTATCCTATCCTCTATCGTATCCTATCCTCTATCCTATCCTATCCTCTATCCTATCCTATCCTCTATAATATTCTATCCTGTATCCTATCCAATCCTATATCCTATTCTCTATCCTATCCAATCCCCTATCCTATCCTATCCGCTGTCCTATCCAATCCTATATCCTATCCTCTATCCTATCCTATCCTTTATCGTATCCTATCCTCTATCCTATTAAATCCTATATCGTATTCTCTATCCTATCCTATCCTCTATCGTATCCTATCCTCTATCCTATCCTATCCTCTATCCTATCCTATCCTCTATCCTGTCCTATCCTCTATCCTATATTATCCTCTATCCTATCCTATCCTCTATCCTATCCTATCCTCTATCCTATCATATCCTCTATCCTATCCTATCCTCTATCCTATCCTATTCTCTATCCTATCCTATCCTCTATCGTATCCTATCCTCTATCCTATTAAATCCTATATCGTATCCTCTATCCTATCCTATCCTCTATCGTATCATATCCTCTATCCTATCCTATCCTCTATCGTATCCTATCCTCCATCCTATCCTATCCTCTATCCTATATTATCCTCTATCCTATTCCATCCTCTATACTATCCTATCCTCTATCCTATCCTATCCTCTATCCTATCCTATCCTCTATCGTATCCTATCCTCTATCCTATCCTATCCTGTATCATATCCTATCCTCTATCCTATCCTATCCTCTATCCTATTCTATCCTCTATCCTATCCAATCCTATATCCTATTCTCTATCCTATCCTATCCTCTATCGTATCCTATTACCTATCCTATCCAATCCTCTATCCTATCCTATCCGCTATCCTATCCAATCCTATATCCTATTCTCTATCCTATCCTATCCTCTATCCTATCCTATCCTTTATCGTATCCTATCCTCTATCCTATTAAATCCTATATCGGATCCTCTATCCTATCCTATCCTCTATCGTATCCTATCCTCTATCGTATCCTATCCTCTATCCTATCCTATCCTCTATCCTATCCTATCCTCTATCCTATATTATCCTCTATCCTATCCTATCCTCTATCCTATCCTATCCTCTATCCTATCCTATCCTCTATCCTATCCTATCTTCTATCCTATCCTATTCTCTATCCTATCCTATCCTCTATCCTATCCTATCCTCTATCCTATCCTATCCTCTATCCTATCCTATCCTCTATCGTATCCTATCCTCTATCCTATTAAATCCTATATCCTATCCTCTATCGTATCCTATCCTCTATCATATCCTCTATCATATCCTATCCTCTATCCTATCCTATCCTCTATCCTATCCTTATCCTCTATCGTATCCTATCCTCTATCCTATCCTATCCTCTATCCTATCCTATCCTCTATCCTATCCTATCCTCTATCCTATCCTATCCTATATCCTATCCTATCCTCTATCCTATATTATCCTCTATCATATCCCATCCTCTATCCTATCCTATCCTCTATCCTATCCTATCCTCTATCCTATCCTTTCCTCTATCCTATCCTATTCTCTATCCTATCCTATCCTCTATCCTATCGTATCCTCTATCGTATCCTATCCTCTATCCTATTAAATCCTATATCGTATCCTCTATCCTATCCTATCCTCTATCCTATCCTATCCTCTATCCTATCCTATCCTCTATCCTATCCTATCCTCTATCCTATCCTATTCTCTATCCTATCCTATCCTCTATCCTATCCTATCCTCTATCCTATCCTATCCTCTATCCTATCCTATCCTCTATCGTATCCTATCCTCTATCCTATCCTATCCTCTATCCTATCCTATCCTCTATAATATTCTATCCTGTATCCTATCCAATCCTATATCCTATTCTCTATCCTATCCAATCCCCTATCCTATCCTATCCGCTGTCCTATCCAATCCTATATCCTATCCTCTATCCTATCCTATCCTTTATCGTATCCTATCCTCTATCCTATTAAATCCTATATCGTATTCTCTATCCTATCCTATCCTCTATCGTATCCTATCCTCTATCCTATCCTATCCTCTATCCTATCCTATCCTCTATCCTGTCCTATCCTCTATCCTATATTATCCTCTATCCTATCCTATCCTCTATCCTATCCTATCCTCTATCCTATCATATCCTCTATCCTATCCTATCCTCTATCCTATCCTATTCTCTATCCTATCCTATCCTCTATCGTATCCTATCCTCTATCCTATTAAATCCTATATCGTATCCTCTATCCTATCCTATCCTCTATCGTATCATATCCTCTATCCTATCCTATCCTCTATCGTATCCTATCCTCCATCCTATCCTATCCTCTATCCTATATTATCCTCTATCCTATTCCATCCTCTATACTATCCTATCCTCTATCCTATCCTATCCTCTATCCTATCCTATCCTCTATCGTATCCTATCCTCTATCCTATCCTATCCTGTATCATATCCTATCCTCTATCCTATCCTATCCTCTATCCTATTCTATCCTCTATCCTATCCAATCCTATATCCTATTCTCTATCCTATCCTATCCTCTATCGTATCCTATTACCTATCCTATCCAATCCTCTATCCTATCCTATCCGCTATCCTATCCAATCCTATATCCTATTCTCTATCCTATCCTATCCTCTATCCTATCCTATCCTTTATCGTATCCTATCCTCTATCCTATTAAATCCTATATCGGATCCTCTATCCTATCCTATCCTCTATCGTATCCTATCCTCTATCGTATCCTATCCTCTATCCTATCCTATCCTCTATCCTATCCTATCCTCTATCCTATATTATCCTCTATCCTATCCTATCCTCTATCCTATCCTATCCTCTATCCTATCCTATCCTCTATCCTATCCTATCTTCTATCCTATCCTATTCTCTATCCTATCCTATCCTCTATCCTATCCTATCCTCTATCCTATCCTATCCTCTATCCTATCCTATCCTCTATCCTATCCTATCCTCTATCCTATCCTATCCTCTATCATATCCTATCCTCTATCCTATAGTATCCTCTATCCTATCCTTATCCTCTATCGTATCCTATCCTCTATCCTATCCTATCCTCTATCCTATCCTATCCTATCCTATCCTCTATCCTATCCTATCCTCTATCCTATCCTATCCTCTATCCTATCATATTATCTATCCTATCCTATCCTCTATCCTATCCTATCCTCTATCGTATCCTATCCTCTATCCTATTAAATCCTATATCGTATCCTCTATCCTATCCTATCCTCTATCGTATCCTATCCTCTATCCTATCCTATCCTCTATCCTATCCTATCCTCTATCCTATCCTATTCTCCATCCCATCCTATCCTCTATCCTATCCTATCCTCTATCCTATCCTCTCCTCTATCCTATCCTATCCTCATTCCTATCCTATCCTCTATCCAATCCTATCCTCTATCATATCCTATCCTCTATCCTATCCTATCCTCTATCCTATCCTTATCCTCTATCATATCCTATCCTCTATCCTGTCCTATCCTGTATCCTATCCTATCCTATCCTATCCTATCCTATCCTATCCTCTATCCTATCCTATCCTCTATCCTATCCTATCCTCTATCCTATCCTATCCTCTATCCTCTATCCTATCCTATCCTCTATCCTATCCTATCCTCTATCCTATCCTATCCTCTATCCTATCCTATCCTCTATCCCATCCTATTCTCTATCCTATCCTATCCTCTATCCTATCCTATCCTCTATCATATCCTATCCTCTATCCTATCCTATCCTGTATCCTATCCTATCCTCTATCCTATCCTATCCTATATCCTATCCTATCCTGTATCATATCCTATCCTCTATCCTATCCTATCCTCTATCCTATTCTATCCTCTATCCTATCCAATCCTATATCCTATTCTCTATCCTATCCTATCCTCTATCGTATCCTATCCCCTATCCTATCCAATCCTCTATCCTATCCTATCCGCTATCCTATCCAATCCTATATCCTATTCTCTATCCTATCCTATCCTCTATCCTATCCTATCCTTTATCGTATCCTATCCTCTATCCTATTAAATCCTATATCGGATCCTCTATCCTATCCTATCCTGTATCGTATCCTATCCTCTATCCTATCCTATCCTCTATCCTATCCTATCCTCTATCCTATCCTATCCTCTATCCTATCCTATCCTCTATCCTATCCTATCCTCTATCCTATCCTATCCTCTATCCTATCCTATCCTCTATCCTATCCTATCCTCTATCGTATCATATCCTCTATCCTATCCTATCCTCTATCGTATCCTATCCTCCATCGTATCCTATCCTCTATCCTATATTATCCTCTATCCTATCCCATCCTCTATCCTATCCTATCCTCTATCCTATCCTATCCTCTATCCTATTAAATCCTATATCGTATCCTCTATCCTATCCTTTCCTCTATCCTATCCTATTCTCTATCCTATCCTATCCTCTATCCTATCGTATCCTCTATCGTATCCTATCCTCTATCCTATTAAATCCTATATCGTATCCTCTATCCTATCCTATCCTCTATCCTATCCTATCCTCTATCCTATCCTATCCTCTATCCTATCCTATCCTCTATCCTATATTATCCTCTATCCTATCCTATCCTCTATCCTATCCTATCCTCTATCCTATCCTATCCTCTATCCTATCCTATCCTCTATCCTATCCTATTCTCTATCCTATCCTATCCTCTATCGTATCCTATCCTCTATCCTACTAAATCCTATATCGTATCCTCTATCCTATCCTATCCTCTATCGTATCATATCCTCTATCCTATCCTATCCTCTATCGTATCCTATCCTCCATCCTATCCTATCCTCTATCCTATATTATCCTCTATCCTATCCCATCCTCTATCCTATCCTATCCTCTATCCTATCCTATCCTCTATCGTATCCTATCCTCCATCCTATCCTATCCTCTATCCTATATTATCCTCTATCCTATCCCATCCTCTATCCTATCCTATCCTCTATCCTATCCTATCCTCTATCGTATCCTATTCTCTATCCTATCCTATCCTCTATCCTATCCTATCCTCTATCGTATCCTATCCTCTATCGTATCCTCTATCATATCCTATCCTCTATCCTATCCTATCCTCTATCGTATCCTATCCTCTATCCTATCCTATCCTCTATCCTATCCTATCCGCTATCCTATCCAATCCTATATCCTATTCTCTATCCTATCCTATCCTCTATCCTATCCTATCCTTTATCGTATCCTATCCTCTATCCTATTAAATCCTATATCGGATCCTCTATCCTATCCTATCCTCTATCCTATCCTATCCTCTATCCTATCCTATCCTCTATCCTATCCTATCTTCTATCCTATCCTATTCTCTATCCTATCCTATCCTCTATCCTATCCTATCCTCTATCCTATCCTATCCTCTATCCTATCCTATCCTCTATCCTATCCTATCCTCTATCCTATCCTATCCTCTATCATATCCTATCCTCTATCCTATAGTATCCTCTATCCTATCCTTATCCTCTATCGTATCCTATCCTCTATCCTATCCTATCCTCTATCCTATCCTATCCTATCCTATCCTCTATCCTATCCTATCCTCTATCCTATCCTATCCTCTATCCTATCATATTATCTATCCTATCCTATCCTCTATCCTATCCTATCCTCTATCGTATCCTATCCTCTATCCTATTAAATCCTATATCGTATCCTCTATCCTATCCTATCCTCTATCGTATCCTATCCTCTATCCTATCCTATCCTCTATCCTATCCTATCCTCTATCCTATCCTATTCTCCATCCCATCCTATCCTCTATCCTATCCTATCCTCTATCCTATCCTCTCCTCTATCCTATCCTATCCTCATTCCTATCCTATCCTCTATCCAATCCTATCCTCTATCATATCCTATCCTCTATCCTATCCTATCCTCTATCCTATCCTTATCCTCTATCATATCCTATCCTCTATCCTGTCCTATCCTGTATCCTATCCTATCCTATCCTATCCTATCCTATCCTATCCTCTATCCTATCCTATCCTCTATCCTATCCTATCCTCTATCCTATCCTATCCTCTATCCTCTATCCTATCCTATCCTCTATCCTATCCTATCCTCTATCCTATCCTATCCTCTATCCTATCCTATCCTCTATCCCATCCTATTCTCTATCCTATCCTATCCTCTATCCTATCCTATCCTCTATCATATCCTATCCTCTATCCTATCCTATCCTGTATCCTATCCTATCCTCTATCCTATCCTATCCTATATCCTATCCTATCCTGTATCATATCCTATCCTCTATCCTATCCTATCCTCTATCCTATTCTATCCTCTATCCTATCCAATCCTATATCCTATTCTCTATCCTATCCTATCCTCTATCGTATCCTATCCCCTATCCTATCCAATCCTCTATCCTATCCTATCCGCTATCCTATCCAATCCTATATCCTATTCTCTATCCTATCCTATCCTCTATCCTATCCTATCCTTTATCGTATCCTATCCTCTATCCTATTAAATCCTATATCGGATCCTCTATCCTATCCTATCCTGTATCGTATCCTATCCTCTATCCTATCCTATCCTCTATCCTATCCTATCCTCTATCCTATCCTATCCTCTATCCTATCCTATCCTCTATCCTATCCTATCCTCTATCCTATCCTATCCTCTATCCTATCCTATCCTCTATCCTATCCTATCCTCTATCGTATCATATCCTCTATCCTATCCTATCCTCTATCGTATCCTATCCTCCATCGTATCCTATCCTCTATCCTATATTATCCTCTATCCTATCCCATCCTCTATCCTATCCTATCCTCTATCCTATCCTATCCTCTATCCTATTAAATCCTATATCGTATCCTCTATCCTATCCTTTCCTCTATCCTATCCTATTCTCTATCCTATCCTATCCTCTATCCTATCGTATCCTCTATCGTATCCTATCCTCTATCCTATTAAATCCTATATCGTATCCTCTATCCTATCCTATCCTCTATCCTATCCTATCCTCTATCCTATCCTATCCTCTATCCTATCCTATCCTCTATCCTATATTATCCTCTATCCTATCCTATCCTCTATCCTATCCTATCCTCTATCCTATCCTATCCTCTATCCTATCCTATCCTCTATCCTATCCTATTCTCTATCCTATCCTATCCTCTATCGTATCCTATCCTCTATCCTACTAAATCCTATATCGTATCCTCTATCCTATCCTATCCTCTATCGTATCATATCCTCTATCCTATCCTATCCTCTATCGTATCCTATCCTCCATCCTATCCTATCCTCTATCCTATATTATCCTCTATCCTATCCCATCCTCTATCCTATCCTATCCTCTATCCTATCCTATCCTCTATCGTATCCTATTCTCTATCCTATCCTATCCTCTATCCTATCCTATCCTCTATCGTATCCTATCCTCTATCGTATCCTCTATCATATCCTATCCTCTATCCTATCCTATCCTCTATCGTATCCTATCCTCTATCCTATCCTATCCTCTATCCTATCCTATCCTCTATCCTATCCTATCCTCTATCCTATCCTCTATCCTATCCTATCCTCTATCCTATCCTATCCTCTATCCTATCCTATCCTCTATCCTATCCTATCCTCTATCCTATCCTATCCTCTATCCTATCCTATCCTCTATCCTATCCTATCCTATATGCTATCCTATCCTCTATCCTATATTATCCTCTATCCTATCCCATCCTCTATCCTATCCTATCCTCTATCCTATCCTATCCTCTATCCTATCCTTTCCTCTATCCTATCCTATTCTCTATCCTATCCTATCCTCTATCCTATCGTATCCTCTATCGTATCCTATCCTCTATCCTATTAAATCCTATATCGTATCCTCTATCCTATCCTATCCTCTATCCTATCCTATCCTCTATCCTATCCTATCCTCTATCCCATCCTATCCTCTATCCTATTCTATCCTCTATCCTATCCAATCCTATATCCTATTCTCTATCCTATCCAATCCCCTATCCTATCCTATCCGCTATCCTATCCAATCCTATATCCTATCCTCTATCCTATCCTATCCTTTATCGTATCCTATCCTCTATCCTATTAAATCCTATATCCTATCCTCTATCCTATCCTATCCTCTATCCTATCCTATCCTCTATCCTATCCTATCCTCTATCGTATCCTATCCTCTATCCTATTAAATCCTATATCGTATCCTCTATCCTATCCTATCCTCTATCGTATCATATCCTCTATCCTATCCTATCCTCTATCGTATCCTATCCTCCATCCTATCCTATCCTCTATCCTATATTGTCCTCTATCCTATCCCATCCTCTATCCTATCCTATCCTCAATCCTATCCTATCCTCTATCCTATCCTATCCTCTATCGTATCCTATTCTCTATCCTATCCTATCCTCTATCCTATCCTATCCTATATCCTATCCTATCCTCTATCCTATATTATCCTCTATCATATCCCATCCTCTATCCTATCCTATCCTCTATCCTATCCTATCCTCTATCCTATCCTTTCCTCTATCCTATCCTATTCTCTATCCTATCCTATCCTCTATCCTATCGTATCCTCTATCGTATCCTATCCTCTATCCTATTAAATCCTATATCGTATCCTCTATCCTATCCTATCCTCTATCCTATCCCATCCTCTACCCTATCCTATCCTCTATCCTATCCTATCCTCTATCCTATCCTATCCTCTATCCTATCCTATCCAATCCTCTATCCTATCCTATCCTCTATCCTATCCTATCCTCTATCCTATCCTATCCTCTATCCTATCCTATCCTCTATCCTATCCTATCCTCTATCCTATCCTATCCTCTATAATATTCTATCCTGTATCCTATCCAATCCTATATCCTATTCTCTATCCTATCCAATCCCCTATCCTATCCTATCCGCTATCCTATCCAATCCTATATCCTATCCTCTATCCTATCCTATCCTTTATCGTATCCTATCCTCTATCCTATCAAATCCTATATCGTATCCTCTATCCTATCCTATCCTCTATCGTATCCTATCCTCTATCCTATCCTATCCTCTATCCTATCCTATCGTCTATCCTATCCTATCCTCTATCCTATATTATCCTCTATCCTATCCTATCCTCTATCCTATCCTATCCTCTATCCTATCCTATCCTCTATCCTATCCTATCCTCTATCCTATCCTATTCTCTATCCTATCCTATCCTCTATCGTATCCTATCCTCTATCCTATTAAATCCTATATCCTATCCTCTATCGTATCCTATCCTCTATCATATCCTCTATCATATCCTATCCTCTATCCTATCCTATCCTCTATCCTATCCTTATCCTCTATCGTATCCTATCCTCTATCCTATCCTATCCTCTATCCTATCCTATCCTCTATCCTATCCTATCCTCTATCCTATCCTATCCTATATCCTATCCTATCCTCTATCCTATATTATCCTCTATCATATCCCATCCTCTATCCTATCCTATCCTCTATCCTATCCTATCCTCTATCCTATCCTTTCCTCTATCCTATCCTATTCTCTATCCTATCCTATCCTCTATCCTATCGTATCCTCTATCGTATCCTATCCTCTATCCTATTAAATCCTATATCGTATCCTCTATCCTATCCTATCCTCTATCCTATCCTATCCTCTATCCTATCCTATCCTCTATCCTATCCTATCCTCTATCCTATCCTATTCTCTATCCTATCCTATCCTCTATCCTATCCTATCCTCTATCCTATCCTATCCTCTATCCTATCCTATCCTCTATCGTATCCTATCCTCTATCCTATCCTATCCTCTATCCTATCCTATCCTCTATAATATTCTATCCTGTATCCTATCCAATCCTATATCCTATTCTCTATCCTATCCAATCCCCTATCCTATCCTATCCGCTGTCCTATCCAATCCTATATCCTATCCTCTATCCTATCCTATCCTTTATCGTATCCTATCCTCTATCCTATTAAATCCTATATCGTATTCTCTATCCTATCCTATCCTCTATCGTATCCTATCCTCTATCCTATCCTATCCTCTATCCTATCCTATCCTCTATCCTGTCCTATCCTCTATCCTATATTATCCTCTATCCTATCCTATCCTCTATCCTATCCTATCCTCTATCCTATCATATCCTCTATCCTATCCTATCCTCTATCCTATCCTATTCTCTATCCTATCCTATCCTCTATCGTATCCTATCCTCTATCCTATTAAATCCTATATCGTATCCTCTATCCTATCCTATCCTCTATCGTATCATATCCTCTATCCTATCCTATCCTCTATCGTATCCTATCCTCCATCCTATCCTATCCTCTATCCTATATTATCCTCTATCCTATTCCATCCTCTATACTATCCTATCCTCTATCCTATCCTATCCTCTATCCTATCCTATCCTCTATCGTATCCTATCCTCTATCCTATCCTATCCTCTATCCTATCCTATCCTCTATCCTATCCTATCCTCTATCCTATATTATCCTCTATCCTATCCTATCCTCTATCCTATCCTATCCTCTATCCTATCCTATCCTCTATCCTATCCTATCCTCTATCCTATCCTATCCTCTATCCTATCCTATCCTCTATCCTATCCTATCCTCTATCCTATCCTATTATCTATCCTATCCTATCCTCTATCCTATCCAATCCTCTATCGTATCCTCTCCTCTATCCTATCCTATCCTCTATCCTATCCTATCCTCTATCCCATCCTATCCTCTATCCTATTCTATCCTCTATCCTATCCAATCCTATATCCTATTCTCTATCCTATCCAATCCCCTATCCTATCCTATCCGCTATCCTATCCAATCCTATATCCTATCCTCTATCCTATCCTATCCTTTATCGTATCCTATCCTCTATCCTATTAAATCCTATATCGTATCCTCTATCCTATCCTATCCTCTATCGTATCCTATCCTCTATCCTATCCTATCCTCTATCCTATCCTATCCTCTATAATATTCTATCCTGTATCCTATCCAATCCTGTATCCTATTCTCTATCCTATCCAATCCCCTATCCTATCCTATCCGCTGTCCTATCCAATCCTATATCCTATCCTCTATCCTATCCTATCCTTTATCGTATCCTATTCTCTATCCTATTAAATCCTATATCGTATCCTCTATCCTATCCTATCCTCTATCGTATCCTATCCTCTATCCTATCCTATCCTCTATCCTATCCTATCCTCTATCCTATCCTATCCTCTATCCTATATTATCCTCTATCCTATCCTATCCTCTATCCTATCCTATCCTCTATCCTATCCTATCCTCTATCCTATCCTATCCTCTATCCTATCCTATCCTCTATCCTATCCTATCCTCTATCCTATCCTATCCTCTATCCTATCCTATCCTCTATCCTATCCTATCCTCTATCCTATCCTATCCTCTATCGTATCATATCCTCTATCCTATCCTATCCTCTATCGTATCCTATCCTCCATCGTATCCTATCCTCTATCCTATATTATCCTCTATCCTATCCCATCCTCTATCCTATCCAATCCTCTATCCTATCCTATCCTCTATCCTATTAAATCCTATATCGTATCCTCTATCCTATCCTTTCCTCTATCCTATCCTATTCTCTATCCTATCCTATCCTCTATCCTATCGTATCCTCTATCGTATCCTATCCTCTATCCTATTAAATCCTATATCGTATCCTCTATCCTATCCTATCCTCTATCCTATCCTTATCCTCTATCGTATCCTATCTTCTATCCTATCCTATCCTCTATCCTATCCTATCCTCTATCCTATCCTATCCTCTATCCTATCCTATCCTCTATCCTATATTATCCTCTATCCTATCCTATCCTCTATCCTATCCTATCCTCTATCCTATCCTATCCTCTATCCTATCCTATCCTCTATCCTATCCTATTCTCTATCCTATCCTATCCTCTATCGTATCCTATCCTCTATCCTACTAAATCCTATATCGTATCCTCTATCCTATCCTATCCTCTATCGTATCATATCCTCTATCCTATCCTATCCTCTATCGTATCCTATCCTCCATCCTATCCTATCCTCTATCCTATATTATCCTCTATCCTATCCCATCCTCTATCCTATCCTATCCTCTATCCTATCCTATCCTCTATCGTATCCTATTCTCTATCCTATCCTATCCTCTATCCTATCCTATCCTCTATCGTATCCTATCCTCTATCGTATCCTCTATCATATCCTATCCTCTATCCTATCCTATCCTCTATCGTATCCTATCCTCTATCCTATCCTATCCTCTATCCTATCCTATCCTCTATCCTATCCTATCCTCTATCCTATCCTCTATCCTATCCTATCCTCTATCCTATCCTATCCTCTATCCTATCCTATCCTCTATCCTATCCTATCCTCTATCCTATCCTATCCTCTATCCTATCCTATCCTCTATCCTATCCTATCCTATATCCTATCCTATCCTCTATCCTATATTATCCTCTATCCTATCCCATCCTCTATCCTATCCTATCCTCTATCCTATCCTATCCTCTATCCTATCCTTTCCTCTATCCTATCCTATTCTCTATCCTATCCTATCCTCTATCCTATCGTATCCTCTATCGTATCCTATCCTCTATCCTATTAAATCCTATATCGTATCCTCTATCCTATCCTATCCTCTATCCTATCCTATCCTCTATCCTATCCTATCCTCTATCCTATCCTATCCTCTATCCTATCCTATCCTCTATCCTATCCTATCCTCTATCCTATCCTATCCTCTATCCTATCCCATCCTCTATCGTATCCTATCCTCTATCCTATCCTATCCTCTATCCTATCCTATCCTCTATCCCATCCTATCCTCTATCCTATTCTATCCTCTATCCTATCCAATCCTATATCCTATTCTCTATCCTATCCAATCCCCTATCCTATCCTATCCGCTATCCTATCCAATCCTATATCCTATCCTCTATCCTATCCTATCCTTTATCGTATCCTATCCTCTATCCTATTAAATCCTATATCCTATCCTCTATCCTATCCTATCCTCTATCCTATCCTATCCTCTATCCTATCCTATCCTCTATCGTATCCTATCCTCTATCCTATTAAATCCTATATCGTATCCTCTATCCTATCCTATCCTCTATCGTATCATATCCTCTATCCTATCCTATCCTCTATCGTATCCTATCCTCCATCCTATCCTATCCTCTATCCTATATTGTCCTCTATCCTATCCCATCCTCTATCCTATCCTATCCTCAATCCTATCCTATCCTCTATCCTATCCTATCCTCTATCGTATCCTATTCTCTATCCTATCCTATCCTCTATCCTATCCTATCCTATATCCTATCCTATCCTCTATCCTATATTATCCTCTATCATATCCCATCCTCTATCATATCCTATCCTCTATCCTATCCTATCCTCTATCCTATCCTTTCCTCTATCCTATCCTATTCTCTATCCTATCCTATCCTCTATCTTATCCTATCCTTTATCGTATCCTATCCTCTATCCTATCAAATCCTATATCGTATCCTCTATCCTATCCTATCCTCTATCGTATCCTATCCTCTATACTATCCTATCCTCTATCCTATCCTATCGTCTATCCTATCCTATCCTCTATCCTATATTATCCTCTATCCTATCCTATCCTCTATCCTATCCTATCCTCTATCCTATCCTATCCTCTATCCTATCCTATCCTCTATCCTATCCTATTCTCTATCCTATCCTATCCTCTATCGTATCCTATCCTCTATCCTATTAAATCCTATATCCTATCCTCTATCGTATCCTATCCTCTATCATATCCTCTATCATATCCTATCCTCTATCCTATCCTATCCTCTATCCTATCCTTATCCTCTATCGTATCCTATCCTCTATCCTAACCTATCCTCTATCCTATCCTATCCTCTATCCTATCCTATCCTCTATCCTATCCTATCCTATATCCTATCCTATCCTCTATCCTATATTATCCTCTATCATATCCCATCCTCTATCCTATCCTATCCTCTATCCTATCCTATCCTCTATCCTATCCTTTCCTCTATCCTATCCTATTCTCTATCCTATCCTATCCTCTATCCTATCGTATCCTCTATCGTATCCTATCCTCTATCCTATTAAATCCTATATCGTATCCTCTATCCTATCCTATCCTCTATCCTATCCTATCCTCTATCCTATCCTATCCTCTATCCTATCCTATCCTCTATCCTATCCTATTCTCTATCCTATCCTATCCTCTATCCTATCCTATCCTCTATCCTATCCTATCCTCTATCCTATCCTATCCTCTATCGTATCCTATCCTCTATCCTATCCTATCCTCTATCCTATCCTATCCTCTATAATATTCTATCCTGTATCCTATCCAATCCTATATCCTATTCTCTATCCTATCCAATCCCCTATCCTATCCTATCCGCTGTCCTATCCAATCCTATATCCTATCCTCTATCCTATCCTATCCTTTATCGTATCCTATCCTCTATCCTATTAAATCCTATATCGTATTCTCTATCCTATCCTATCCTCTATCGTATCCTATCCTCTATCCTATCCTATCCTCTATCCTATCCTATCCTCTATCCTGTCCTATCCTCTATCCTATATTATCCTCTATCCTATCCTATCCTCTATCCTATCCTATCCTCTATCCTATCATATCCTCTATCCTATCCTATCCTCTATCCTATCCTATTCTCTATCCTATCCTATCCTCTATCGTATCCTATCCTCTATCCTATTAAATCCTATATCGTATCCTCTATCCTATCCTATCCTCTATCGTATCATATCCTCTATCCTATCCTATCCTCTATCGTATCCTATCCTCCATCCTATCCTATCCTCTATCCTATATTATCCTCTATCCTATTCCATCCTCTATACTATCCTATTCTCTATCCTATCCTATCCTCTATCCTATCCTATCCTCTATCGTATCCTATCCTCTATCCTATCCTATCCTCTATCCTATCCTATCCTCTATCCTATCCTATCCTCTATCCTATATTATCCTCTATCCTATCCTATCCTCTATCCTATCCTATCCTCTATCCTATCCTATCCTCTATCCTATCCTATCCTCTATCCTATCCTATCCTCTATCCTATCCTATCCTCTATCCTATCCTATTATCTATCCTATCCTATCCTCTATCCTATCCAATCCTCTATCGTATCCTATCCTCTATCCTATCCTATCCTCTATCCTATCCTATCCTCTATCCTATCCTATCCTCTATCCTATATTATCCTCTATCCTATCCTATCCTCTATCCTATCCTATCCTCTATCCTATCCTATCCTCTATCCTATCCTATCCTCTATCCTATCCTATTCTCTATCCTATCCTATCCTCTATCGTATCCTATCCTCTATCCTATTAAATCCTATATCGTATCCTCTATCCTATCCTATCCTCTATCGTATCATATCCTCTATCCTATCCTATCCTCTATCGTATCCTATCCTCCATCCTATCCTATCCTCTATCCTATATTATCCTCTATCCTATTCCATCCTCTATACTATCCTATCCTCTATCCTATCCTATCCTCTATCCTATCCTATCCTCTATCGTATCCTATCCTCTATCCTATCCTATCCTCTATCCTACCCTATCCTCTATCCTATCCTATCCTCTATCCTATATTATCCTCTATCCTATCCTATCCTCTATCCTATCCTATCCTCTATCCTATCCTATCCTCTATCCTATCCTATCCTCTATCCTATCCTATCCTCTATCCTATCCTATCGTCTATCCTATCCTATCCTCTATCCTATCCTATCCTCTATCCTATCCTATCCTCTATCCTATCCTATCCTCTATCCTATCCTATCCTCTATCCTATCCCATCCTCTATCGTATCCTATCCTCTATCCTATCCTATCCTCTATCCTATCCTATCCTCTATCCCATCCTATCCTCTATCCTATTCTATCCTCTATCCTATCCAATCCTATATCCTATTCTCTATCCTATCCAATCCCCTATCCTATCCTATCCGCTATCCTATCCAATCCTATATCCTATCCTCTATCCTATCCTATCCTTTATCGTATCCTATCCTCTATCCTATTAAATCCTATATCGTATCCTCTATCCTATCCTATCCTCTATCGTATCCTATCCTCTATCCTATCCTATCCTCTATCCTATCCTATCCTCTATCCTATCCTATTCTCTATCCTATCCTATCCTCTATCGTATCCTATCCTCTATCCTATTAAATCCTATATCGTATCCTCTATCCTATCCTATCCTCTATCGTATCATATCCTCTATCCTATCCTATCCTCTATCGTATCCTATCCTCCATCCTATCCTATCCTCTATCCTATATTGTCCTCTATCCTATCCCATCCTCTATCCTATCCTATCCTCTATCCTATCCTATCCTCTATCCTATCCTATCCTCTATCCTATTCTATCCTCTATCCTATCCAATCCTATATCCTATTCTCTATCCTATCCAATCCCCTATCCTATCCTATCCGCTATCCTATCCAATCCTATATCCTATCCTCTATCCTATCCTCTATCCTATCCTATCCTTTATCGTATCCTATCCTCTATCCTATTAAATCCTATATCGTATCCTCTATCCTATTAAATCCTATATCGTATCCTCTATCCTATCCTATCCTCTATCGTATCCTATCCTCTATCCTATCCTATCCTCTATCCTATCCTATCCTCTATCCTATCCTATCCTCTATCCTATATTATCCTCTATCCTATCCTATCCTCTATCCTATCCTATCCTCTATCCTATCCTATCCTCTATCCTATCCTATCCTCTATCCTATCCTATTCTCTATCCTATCCTATCCTCTATCGTATCCTATCCTCTATCCTATTAAATCCTATATCGTATCCTCTATCATATCCTATCCTCTATCGTATCATATCCTCTATCCTATCCTATCCTCTATCGTATCCTATCCTCCATCCTATCCTATCCTCTATCCTATATTATCCTCTATCCTATCCCATCCTCTATCCTATCCTATCCTCTATCCTATCCTATCCTCTATCGTATCCTATTCTCTATCCTATCCTATCCTCTATCCTATCCTATCCTCTATCGTATCCTATCCTCTATCCTATCCTATCCACTATCCTATCCTATCCTCTATAATATTCTATCCTGTATCCTATCCAATCCTGTATCCTATTCTCTATCCTATCCAATCCCCTATCCTATCCTATCCGCTGTCCTATCCAATCCTATATCCTATCCTCTATCCTATCCTATCCTTTATCGTATCCTATTCTCTATCCTATTAAATCCTATATCGTATCCTCTATCCTATCCTATCCTCTATCGTATCCTATCCTCTATCCTATCCTATCCTCTATCCTATCCTATCCTCTATCCTATCCTATCCTCTATCCTATATTATCCTCTATCCTATCCTATCCTCTATCCTATCCTATCCTCTATCCTATCCTATCCTCTATCCTATCCTATCCTCTATCCTATCCTATTCTCTATCCTATCCTATCCTCTATCGTATCCTATCCTCTATCCTATTAAATCCTATATCGTATCCTCTATCCTATCCTATCCTCTATCGTATCATATCCTCTATCCTATCCTATCCTCTATCGTATCCTATCCTCCATCCTATCCTATCCTCTATCCTATATTATCCTCTATCCTATTCCATCCTCTATACTATCCTATCCTCTATCCTATCCTATCCTCTATCCTATCCTATCCTCTATCGTATCCTATCCTCTATCCTATCCTATCCTCTATCCTACCCTATCCTCTATCCTATCCTATCCTCTATCCTATATTATCCTCTATCCTATCCTATCCTCTATCCTATCCTATCCTCTATCCTATCCTATCCTCTATCCTATCCTATCCTCTATCCTATCCTATCCTCTATCCTATCCTATCGTCTATCCTATCCTATCCTCTATCCTATCCTATCCTCTATCCTATCCTATCCTCTATCCTATCCTATCCTCTATCCTATCCTATCCTCTATCCTATCCCATCCTCTATCGTATCCTATCCTCTATCCTATCCTATCCTCTATCCTATCCTATCCTCTATCCCATCCTATCCTCTATCCTATTCTATCCTCTATCCTATCCAATCCTATATCCTATTCTCTATCCTATCCAATCCCCTATCCTATCCTATCCGCTATCCTATCCAATCCTATATCCTATCCTCTATCCTATCCTATCCTTTATCGTATCCTATCCTCTATCCTATTAAATCCTATATCGTATCCTCTATCCTATCCTATCCTCTATCGTATCCTATCCTCTATCCTATTAAATCCTATATCGTATCCTCTATCATATCCTATCCTCTATCGTATCATATCCTCTATCCTATCCTATCCTCTATCGTATCCTATCCTCCATCCTATCCTATCCTCTATCCTATATTATCCTCTATCCTATCCCATCCTCTATCCTATCCTATCCTCTATCCTATCCTATCCTCTATCGTATCCTATTCTCTATCCTATCCTATCCTCTATCCTATCCTATCCTCTATCGTATCCTATCCTCTATCCTATCCTATCCTCTATCATATCCTATCCTCTATCCTATCCTATCCTCTATCCTATCCTTATCCTCTATCGTATCCTATCCTCTATCCTATCCTATCCTCTATCCTATCCTATCCTCTATCCTATATTATCCTCTATCCTATCCCATCCTCTATCCTATCCTATCCTCTATCCTATTAAATCCTATATCGGATCCTCTATCCTATCCTATCCTCTATCGTATCCTATCCTCTATCGTATCCTATCCTCTATCCTATCCTATCCTCTATCCTATCCTATCCTCTATCCTATATTATCCTCTATCCTATCCTATCCGCTAACCTATCCTATCCTCTATCCTATCCTATCCTCTATCCTATCCTATCTTCTATCCTATCCTATTCTCTATCCTATCCTATCCTCTATCCTATCCTATCCTCTATCCTATCCTATCCTCTATCCTATCCTATCCTCTATCCTATCCTATCCTCTATCCTATCCTATCCTGTATCATATCCTATCCTCTATCCTATCCTATCCTCTATCCTATCCTCTATCCTATCCTCTATCCTATCCTATCCTCTATCCTATCCTATCCTATCCTATCCTCTATCCTATCCTATCCTCTATCCTATCCTATCCTCTATCCTATCATATTATCTATCCTATCCTATCCTCTATCCTATCCTATCCTCTATCGTATCCTATCCTCTATCGTATCCTATCCTCTATCCTATCCTATCCTCTATCCTATCCTATCCTCTATCCTATCCTATCCTCTATCCTATCCTATCCTCTATCCTATCCTATCCTCTATCCTATCCTATCCTCTATCCTATCCTATCCTCTATCCTATATTATCCTCTATCCTATCCTATCCTCTATCCTATCCTATCCTCTATCCTATCCTATCCTCTATCCTATCCTATCCTCTATCCTATCCTATTCTCTATCCTATCCTATCCTCTATCGTATCCTATCCTCTATCCTATTAAATCCTATATCGTATCCTCTATCCTATCCTATCCTCCATCGTATCATATCCTCTATCCTATCCTATCCTCTATCGTATCCTATCCTCCATCCTATCCTATCCTCTATCCTATATTATCCTCTATCCTATTCCATCCTCTATACTATCCTATCCTCTATCCTATCCTATCGTCTATCCTATCCTATCCTCTATCGTATCCTATCCTCTATCCTATCCTATCCTCTATCCTACCCTATCCTCTATCCTATCCTATCCTCTATCCTATCCTATCCTCTATCCTACCCTATCCTCTATCCTATCCTATCCTCTATCCTATATTATCCTCTATCCTATCCTATCCTCTATCCTATCCTATCCTCTATCCTATCCTATCCTCTATCCTATCCTATCCTCTATCCTATCCTATCCTCTATCCTATCCTATCGTCTATCCTATCCTATCCTCTATCCTATCCTATCCTCTATCCTATCCTATCCTCTATCCTATCCTATCCTCTATCCTATCCTATCCTCTATCCTATCCCATCCTCTATCGTATCCTATCCTCTATCCTATCCTATCCTCTATCCTATCCTATCCTCTATCCCATCCTATCCTCTATCCTATTCTATCCTCTATCCTATCCAATCCTATATCCTATTCTCTATCCTATCCAATCCCCTATCCTATCCTATCCGCTATCCTATCCAATCCTATATCCTATCCTCTATCCTATCCTATCCTTTATCGTATCCTATCCTCTATCCTATTAAATCCTATATCGTATCCTCTATCCTATCCTATCCTCTATCGTATCCTATCCTCTATCCTATCCTATCCTCTATCCTATCCTATCCTCTATCCTATCCTATTCTCTATCCTATCCTATCCTCTATCGTATCCTATCCTCTATCCTATTAAATCCTATATCGTATCCTCTATCCTATCATATCCTCTATCGTATCATATCCTCTATCCTATCCTATCCTCTATCGTATCCTATCCTCCATCCTATCCTATCCTCTATCCTATATTGTCCTCTATCCTATCCCATCCTCTATCCTATCCTATCCTCTATCCTATCCTATCCTCTATCCTATCCTATCCTCTATCCTATTCTATCCTCTATCCTATCCAATCCTATATCCTATTCTCTATCCTATCCAATCCCCTATCCTATCCTATCCGCTATCCTATCCAATCCTATATCCTATCCTCTATCCTATCCTCTATCCTATCCTATCCTTTATCGTATCCTATCCTCTATCCTATTAAATCCTATATCGTATCCTCTATCCTATTAAATCCTATATCGTATCCTCTATCCTATCCTATCCTCTATCGTATCCTATCCTCTATCCTATCCTATCCTCTATCCTATCCTATCCTCTATCCTATCCTATCCTCTATCCTATATTATCCTCTATCCTATCCTATCCTCTATCCTATCCTATCCTCTATCCTATCCTATCCTCTATCCTATCCTATCCTCTATCCTATCCTATTCTCTATCCTATCCTATCCTCTATCGTATCCTATCCTCTATCCTATTAAATCCTATATCGTATCCTCTATCATATCCTATCCTCTATCGTATCATATCCTCTATCCTATCCTATCCTCTATCGTATCCTATCCTCCATCCTATCCTATCCTCTATCCTATATTATCCTCTATCCTATCCCATCCTCTATCCTATCCTATCCTCTATCCTATCCTATCCTCTATCGTATCCTATTCTCTATCCTATCCTATCCTCTATCCTATCCTATCCTCTATCGTATCCTATCCTCTATCCTATCCTATCCTCTATCATATCCTATCCTCTATCCTATCCTATCCTCTATCCTATCCTTATCCTCTATCGTATCCTATCCTCTATCCTATCCTATCCTCTATCCTATCCTATCCTCTATCCTATATTATCCTCTATCCTATCCCATCCTCTATCCTATCCTATCCTCTATCCTATCCTATCCTCTATCCTATCCTTTCCTCTATCCTATCCTATTCTCTATCCTATCCTATCCTCTATCCTATCGCATCCTCTATCGTATCCTGTCCTCTATCCTATTAAATCCTATATCGTATTCTCTATCCTATCCTATCCTCTATCCTATCCTATCCTCTATCCTATCCTATCATCTATCCTATCCTATCCTGTATCATATCCTATCCTCTATCCTATCCTATCCTCTATCCTATTCTATTCTCTATCCTATCCAATCCTATATCCTATTCTCTATCCCATCCTATCCTCTATCGTATCCTATTCCCTATCCTATCCAATCCTCTATCCTATCCTATCCGCTATCCTATCCAATCCTATATCCTATGCACTATCCTATCCTATCCTCTATCCTATCCTATCCTTTATCGTATCCTATCCTCTATCCTATTAAATCCTATATCGGATCCTCTATCCTATCCTATCCTCTATCGTATCCTATCCTCTATCGTATCCTATCCTCTATCCTATCCTATCCTCTATCCTATCCTATCCTCTATCCTATATTATCCTCTATCCTATCCTATCCGCTAACCTATCCTATCCTCTATCCTATCCTATCCTCTATCCTATCCTATCTTCTATCCTATCCTATTCTCTATCCTATCCTATCCTCTATCCTATCCTATCCTCTATCCTATCCTATCCTCTATCCTATCCTATCCTCTATCCTATCCTATCCTCTATCCTATCCTATCCTGTATCATATCCTATCCTCTATCCTATCCTATCCTCTATCCTATCCTCTATCCTATCCTCTATCCTATCCTATCCTCTATCCTATCCTATCCTATCCTATCCTCTATCCTATCCTATCCTCTATCCTATCCTATCCTCTATCCTATCATATTATCTATCCTATCCTATCCTCTATCCTATCCTATCCTCTATCGTATCCTATCCTCTATCGTATCCTATCCTCTATCCTATCCTATCCTCTATCCTATCCTATCCTCTATCCTATCCTATCCTCTATCCTATCCTATCCTCTATCCTATCCTATCCTCTATCCTATCCTATCCTCTATCCTATCCTATCCTCTATCCTATATTATCCTCTATCCTATCCTATCCTCTATCCTATCCTATCCTCTATCCTATCCTATCCTCTATCCTATCCTATCCTCTATCCTATCCTATTCTCTATCCTATCCTATCCTCTATCGTATCCTATCCTCTATCCTATTAAATCCTATATCGTATCCTCTATCCTATCCTATCCTCCATCGTATCATATCCTCTATCCTATCCTATCCTCTATCGTATCCTATCCTCCATCCTATCCTATCCTCTATCCTATATTATCCTCTATCCTATTCCATCCTCTATACTATCCTATCCTCTATCCTATCCTATCGTCTATCCTATCCTATCCTCTATCGTATCCTATCCTCTATCCTATCCTATCCTCTATCCTACCCTATCCTCTATCCTATCCTATCCTCTATCCTATATTATCCTCTATCCTATCCTATCCTCTATCCTATCCTATCCTCTATCCTATCCTATCCTCTATCCTATCCTATCCTCTATCCTATCCTATCCTCTATCCTATCCTATCCTCTATCCTATCCTATCCTCTATCCTATCCTATCCTCTATCCTATCCTATCCTCTATCCTATCCCATCCTCTATCGTATCCTATCCTCTATCCTATCCTATCCTCTATCCTATCCTATCCTCTATCCCATCCTATCCTCTATCCTATTCTATCCTCTATCCTATCCAATCCTATATCCTATTCTCTATCCTATCCAATCCCCTATCCTATCCTATCCGCTATCCTATCCAATCCTATATCCTATCCTCTATCCTATCCTATCCTTTATCGTATCCTATCCTCTATCCTATTAAATCCTATATCGTATCCTCTATCCTATCCTATCCTCTATCGTATCCTATCCTCTATCCTATCCTATCCTCTATCCTATCCTATCCTCTATCCTATCCTATCCTCTATCCTATATTATCCTCTATCCTATCCTATCCTCTATCCTATCCTATCCTCTATCCTATCCTATCCTCTATCCTACCCTATCCTCTATCCTATCCTATCCTCTATCCTATCCTATTCTCTATCCTATCCTATCCTCTATCGTATCCTATCCTCTATCCTATTAAATCCTATATCGTATCCTCTATCCTATCCTATCCTCTATCGTATCATATCCTCTATCCTATCCTATCCTCTATCGTATCCTATCCTCCATCCTATCCTATCCTCTATCCTATATTGTCCTCTATCCTATCCCATCCTCTATCCTATCCTATCCTCTATCCTATCCTATCCTCTATCCTATCCTATCCTCTATCCTATCCTATTCCCTATCCTATCCTATCCTCTATCGTATCCTATCCTCTATCCTATTAAATCCTATATCGTATCCTCTATCATATCCTATCCTCTATCGTATCCTATCCTCTATCGTATCCTATCCTCTATCCTATCCTATCCTCTATCCTATCCTATCCTCTATCCTATTCTATCCTCTATCCTATCCAATCCTATATCCTATTCTCTATCCTATCCAATCCCCTATCCTATCCTATCCGCTATCCTATCCAATCCTATATCCTATCCTCTATCCTAACCTCTATCCTATCCTATCCTTTATCGTATCCTATCCTCTATCCTATTAAATCCTATATCGTATCCTCTATCCTATCCTATCCTCTATCGTATCCTATCCTCTATCCTATCCTATCCTCTATCCTATCCTATCCTCTATCCTATCCTATCCTCTATCCTATATTATCCTCTATCCTATCCTATCCTCTATCCTATCCTATCCTCTATCCTATCCTATCCTCTATCCTATCCTATCCTCTATCCTATCCTATTCTCTATCCTATCCTATCCTTTATCGTATCCTATCCTCTATCCTATTAAATCCTGTATCGGATCCTCTATCCTATCCTATCCTCTATCGTATCCTATCCTCTATCGTATCCTATCCTCTATCCTATCCTATCCTCTATCCTATCCTATCCTCTATCCTATATTATCCTCTATCCTATCCTATCCTGTATCCTATCCTATCCTCTATCCTATCCTATCCTCTATCCTATATTATCCTCTATCCTATCCCATCCTCTATCCTATCCTATCCTCTATCCTATCCTATCCTCTATCGTATCCTATTCTCTATCCTATCCTATCCTCTATCCTATCCTATCCTCTATCGTATCCTATCCTCTATCCTATCCTCTATCCTATCCTATCCTCTATCCTATCCTATCCTCTATCCTATCCTATCCTCTATCCTATCCTATCCTCTATCCTATCCCATCCTCTATCCTATCCTATCCTCTATCCTATCCTATCCTCTATCCTATCCTATCCTCTATCCTATTCTATCCTCTATCCTATCCTATCCTCTATCCTATCCTATCCTCTATCCCATCCTATTCTCTATCCTATCCTATCCTCTATCCTATCCTATCCTCTATCCTATCCTATCCTCTATCATATCCTATCCCCTATCCTATCCTATCCTGTATCCTATCCTATTCTCTATCCTATCCTATCCTCTATCGTATCCTATCCTCTATCCTATTAAATCCTATATCGTATCCTCTATCCTATCCTATTCTCTATCCTATCCTATCCACATCCTATTAAATCCTATATCGTATCCTCTATCCTATCCTATCCTCTATCCTATTAAATCCTATATCGTATCCTCTATCCTATCCTATCCTCTATCCTATCCCATCCTCTATCCTATCCTATCCTCTATCCTATATTATCCTCTATCCTATCCCATCCTCTATCCTATCCTATCCTCTATCCTATATTATCCTCTATCCTATCCCATCCTCTATCCTATCCTATCCTCTATCCTATCCTATCCTCTATCCTATCCTATCCTCTATCCTATCCTATCCTCTATCCTATCCTATCCTCTATCGTATCCTCTCCTCTATCCTATCCTATCCTCTATCCTATCCTATCCTCTATCCTATCCTATCCTCTATCCTACCCTTATCCTCTATCGTATCCTATCCTCTATCGTATCCTATCCTCTATCCTATCCTATCCTCTATCCTATCCTATCCTCTATCCTATCCTATCCTCTATCCTATCCTATCCTCTATCCTATCCTATCCTCTATCCTATCCTATCCTCTATCCTATCCTCTATCCTCTATCCTATCCTATCCTCTATCGTATCCTATCCTCTATCCTATTAAATCCTATATCGTATCCTCTATCCTATCCTATCCTCTATCGTATCCTGTCCTCTATCCTATCCTATCCTCTATCCTATCCTATCCTCTATCCTATCCTATCCTCTATCCTATATTATCCTCTATCCTATCCCATCCTCTATCCTATCCTATCCTCTATCCTATATTATCCTCTATCCTATCCCATCCTCTATCCTATCCTATCCTCTATCCTATCCTACACTCTATCCTATCCTTTCCTCTATCCTATCCTATTCTCTATCCTATCCTATCCTCTATCCTATCGTATCCTCTATCGTATCCTATCCTCTATCCTATTAAATCCTATATCGTATCCTCTATCCTATCCTATTCTCTATCCTATCCTATCCACATCCTATTAAATCCTATATCGTATCCTCTATCCTATCCTATCCTCTATCCTATTAAATCCTATATCGTATCCTCTATCCTATCCTATCCTCTATCCTATCCTATCCTCTATCCTATCCTATCCTCTATCCTGTCCTATCCTCTATCCTATCCCATCCTCTATCCTATCCTATCCTCTATCCTATCCTATCCTCTATCCTATCCTATCCTCTATCCCATCCTATTCTCTATCCTATCCTATCCTCTATCCTATCCTATCCTCTATCATATCCTATCCTCTATCCTATCCTATCCTGTATCCTATCCTATCCTCTATCCTATCCTATCCTCTATCCTATCCTATCCTCTATCCTATCCTATCCTCTATCCTATCCTATCCTGTATCATATCCTATCCTCTATCCTATCCTATCCTCTATCCTATTCTATCCTCTATCCTATCCAATCCTATATCCTATTCTCTATCCTATCCTATCCTCTATCGTATCCTATCCCCTATCCTATCCAATCCTCTATCCTATCCTATCCGCTATCCTATCCAATCCTATATCCTATTCTCTATCCTATCCTATCCTCTATCCAATCCTATCCTTTATCGTATCCTATCCTCTATCCTATTAAATCCTATATCGGATCCTCTATCCTATCCTGTCCTCTATCCTATCCTATCCTCTATCCTATCCTATCCTCTATCCTATCCTATCCTCTATCCTATCCTATCCTCTATCCTATATTATCCTCTATCCTATCCTATCCTCTATCCTATCCTATCCTCTATCCTATTAAATCCTATATCGTATCCTCTATCCTATCCTTTCCTCTATCCTATCCTATTCTCTATCCTATCCTATCCTCTATCCTATCGTATCCTCTATCGTATCCTATCCTCTATCCTATTAAATCCTATATCGTATCCTCTATCCTATCCTATCCTCTATCCTATCCTATCCTCTATCCTATCCTATCCTCTATCCTATCCTATCCTCTATCCTATCCTATCCTCTATCCTATCCTATCCTCTATCCTATCCTATCCTCTATCCTATCCTATCCTCTATCCTATCCTATCCTCTATCCTATCCTATCCTCTATCCTATCCTATCCTCTATCCTATCCTATCCTCTATCCTATCCTATCCTCTATCCTATCCTATCCTCTATCCTATTCTATCCTCTATCCTATGCAATCCTATATCCTATTCTCTATCCTATCCAATCCCCTATCCTATCCTATCCGCTATCCTATCCAATCCTATATCCTATCCTCTATCCTATATTATCCTCTATCCTATCCTATCCTCTATCCTATTAAATCCTATATCGTATCCTCTATCCTATCCTTTCCTCTATCCTATCCTATTCTCTATCCTATCCTATCCTCTATCCTATCGTATCCTCTATCGTATCCTATCCTCTATCCTATTAAATCCTATATCGTATCCTCTATCCTATCCTATCCTCTATCCTATCCTATCCTCTATCCTATCCTATCCTCTATCCTATCCTATCCTCTATCCTATCCTATCCTCTATCCTATCCCATCCTCTATCCTATCCTATCCTCTATCCTATCCTATCCTCTATCCTATCCTATCCTCTATCCCATCCTATTCTCTATCCTATCCTATCCTCTATCCTATCCTATCCTCTATCATATCCTATCCTCTATCCTATCCTATCCTGTATCCTATCCTATCCTCTATCCTATCCTATCCTCTATCCCATCCTATCCTGTATCATATCCTATCCTCTATCCTATCCTATCCTCTATCCTATTCTATCCTCTATCCTATCCTATCCTCTATCGTATCCTATTCTCTATCCTATTAAATCCTATATCGTATCCTCTATCCTATCCTATCCTCTATCCTATCCTATCCTCTATCCTATCCTATCCTGTATCATATCCTATCCTCTATCCTATCCTATCCTCTATCCTATTCTATCCTCTATCCTATCCAATCCTATATCCTATTCTCTATCCTATCCTATCCTCTATCGTATCCTATCCCCTATCCTATCCAATCCTCTATCCTATCCTATCCGCTATCCTATCCAATCCTATATCCTATTCTCTATCCTATCCTATCCTCTATCCTATCCTATCCTTTATCGTATCCTATCCTCTATCCTATTAAATCCTATATCGGATCCTCTATCCTATCCTGTCCTCTATCCTATCCTATCCTCTATCCTATCCTATCCTCTATCCTATCCTATCCTCTATCCTATCCTATCCTCTATCCTATATTATCCTCTATCCTATCCTATCCTCTATCCTATCCTATCCTCTATCCTATTAAATCCTATATCGTATCCTCTATCCTATCCTTTCCTCTATCCTATCCTATTCTCTATCCTATCCTATCCTCTATCCTATCGTATCCTCTATCGTATCCTATCCTCTATCCTATTAAATCCTATATCGTATCCTCTATCCTATCCTATCCTCTATCCTATCCTATCCTCTATCCTATCCTATCCTCTATCCTATCCTATCCTCTATCCTATCCTATCCTCTATCCTATCCTATCCTCTATCCTATCCTATCCTCTATCCTATCCTATCCTCTATCCTATCCTATCCTCTATCCTATCCTATCCTCTATCCTATCCTATCCTCTATCCTATCCTATCCTCTATCCTATCCTATCCTCTATCCTATCCTATCCTCTATCCTATTCTATCCTCTATCCTATGCAATCCTATATCCTATTCTCTATCCTATCCAATCCCCTATCCTATCCTATCCGCTATCCTATCCAATCCTATATCCTATCCTCTATCCTATATTATCCTCTATCCTATCCTATCCTCTATCCTATCCTATCCTCTATCCTATTAAATCCTATATCGTATCCTCTATCCTATCCTTTCCTCTATCCTATCCTATTCTCTATCCTATCCTATCCTCTATCCTATCGTATCCTCTATCGTATCCTATCCTCTATCCTATTAAATCCTATATCGTATCCTCTATCCTATCCTATCCTCTATCCTATCCTATCCTCTATCCTATCCTATCCTCTATCCTATCCTATCCTCTATCCTATCCTATCCTCTATCCTATCCCATCCTCTATCCTATCCTATCCTCTATCCTATCCTATCCTCTATCCTATCCTATCCTCTATCCCATCCTATTCTCTATCCTATCCTATCCTCTATCCTATCCTATCCTCTATCATATCCTATCCTCTATCCTATCCTATCCTGTATCCTATCCTATCCTCTATCCTATCCTATCCTCTATCCCATCCTATCCTGTATCATATCCTATCCTCTATCCTATCCTATCCTCTATCCTATTCTATCCTCTATCCTATCCTATCCTCTATCGTATCCTATTCTCTATCCTATTAAATCCTATATCGTATCCTCTATCCTATCCTATCCTCTATCCTATCCTATCCTCTATCCTATCCTATCCTCTATCCTATCCTATCCTCTATCCTATCCTATCCTCTATCCTATCCTATCCTCTATCCTATCCTATCCTCTATCCTATCCTATCCTCTATCCTATCCTATCCTCTATCCTATCCTATCCTCTATCCTATCCTATCCTCTATCCTATCCTATCCTCTATCCTATCCTATCCTCTATCCTATCCTATCCTCTATCCTATCCTATCCTCTATCCTATCCTATCCTCTATCCTATTCTATCCTCTATCCTATGCAATCCTATATCCTATTCTCTATCCTATCCAATCCCCTATCCTATCCTATCCGCTATCCTATCCAATCCTATATCCTATCCTCTATCCTATCCTATCCTCTATCGTATCATATCCTCTATCCTATCCTATCCTCTATCGTATCCTATCCTCCATCCTATCCTATCCTCTATCCTATATTATCCTCTATCCTATCCCATCCTCTATACTATCCTATCTTCTATCATATCCTATCCCCTATCCTATTAAATCCTATATCGTATCCTCTATCCTATCCTATCCTCTATCGTATCCTATCCTCTATCCTATCCTATCCTCTATCCTATCCTATCCTCTATCCTATCCTATCCTCTATCCTATATTATCCTCTATCCTATCCTATCCTCTATGCTATCCTATCCTCTATCCTATCCTATCCTCTATCCTATTCTATCCTCTATCCTATCCTATTCTCTATCCTATCCTATCCTCTATCGTATCCTATCCTCTATCCTATTAAATCCTATATCGTATCCCCTATCCTATCCTATCCCCTATCCTATCCTATCCTCTATCCTATCCTATCCTCTATCCTATCCTATCCTCTATCCTATCCTATCCTCTATCCTATGCTATTCTCTATCCTATCCTATCCTCTATCGAATCCTATCCTCTATCCTATTAAATCCTATATCGTATCCTCTATCCTATCCTATCCTCTATCGTATCATATCCTCTATCCTATCCTATCCTCTATCGTATCCTATCCTCCATCCTATCCTATCCTCTATCGTATATTGTCCTCTATCCTATCCCATCCTCTATCCTATCCTATCCTCTATCCTATCCTATCCTCTATCCTATCCTATCCTCTATCGTATCCTATTCTCTATCCTATCCTATCCTCTATCCTATCCTATCCTATCCTATATCCTATCCTATCCTCTATCCTATATTATTCTCTATCATATCCCATCCTCTATCCTATCCTATCCTCTATCCTATCCTATCCTCTATCCTATCCTTTCCTCTATCCTATCCTATTCTCTATCCTATCCTATCCTCTATCCTATCGTATCCTCTATCGTATCCTATCCTCTATCCTATTAAATCCTATATCGCATCCTCTATCCTATCCCATCCTCTATCCTATCCCATCCTCTATCCTATCCTATCCTCTATCCTATCCTATCCTCTATCCTATCCTATCCTCTATCCTATCCTATCCTCTATCCTATCCTATCCTCTATCCTATCCTATCCTCTATCCTATCCTATCCTCTATCCTATATTATCCTCTATCCTATCCTATCCTCTATCCTATCCTATCCTCTATCCTATCCTATCCTCTATCCTATCCTATCCTCTATCCTATCCTATCCTCTATCCTATCCTATCCTCTATCCTATCCTATCCTCTATCCTATCCTATCCTCTATCCTATCCCATCCTCTATCGTATCCTATCCTCTATCCTATCCTATCCTCTATCCTATCCTATCCTCTATCCCATCCTATCCTCTATCCTATTCTATCCTCTATCCTATCCAATCCTATATCCTATTCTCTATCCTATCCAATCCTTTATCGTATCCTATCCTCTATCCTATTAAATCCTATATCGTATCCTCTATCCTATCCTATCCTCTATCGTATCCTCTCCTCTATCCTATCCTATCCTCTATCCTATCCTATCCTCTATAATATTCTATCCTGTATCCTATCCAATCCTATATCCTATTCTCTATCCTATCCAATCCCCTATCCTACCCTATCCGCTGTCCTATCCAATCCTATATCCTATCCTCTATCCTATCCTATCCTCTATCCTATCCTATCCTCTATCCTATCCTATCCTCTATCCTGTCCTATCCTCTATCCTATCCCATCCTCTATCCTATCCTATCCTCTATCCTATCCTATCCTCTATCCTATCCTATCCTCTATCCCATCCTATTCTCTATCCTATCCTATCCTCTATCCTATCCTATCCTCTATCATATCCTATCCTCTATCCTATCCTATCCTGTATCCTATCCTATCCTCTATCCTATCCTATCCTCTATCCTATCCTATCCTGTATCATATCCTATCCTCTATCCTATCCTATCCTGTATCCTATTCTATCCTCTATCCTATCCAATCCTATACCCTATTCTCTATCCTATCCTATCCTCTATCGTATCCTATCCCCTATCCTATCCAATCCTCTATCCTATCCTATCCGCTATCCTATCCAATCCTATATCCTATTCTCTATCCTATCCTATCCTCTATCCTATCCTATCCTTTATCGTATCCTATCCTCTATCCTATTAAATCCTATATCGGATCCTCTATCCTATCCTGTCCTCTATCCTATCCTATCCTCTATCCTATCCTATCCTCTATCCTATCCTATCCTCTATCCTATCCTATCCTCTATCCTATATTATCCTCTATCCTATCCTATCCTCTATCCTATCCTATCCTCTATCCTATTAAATCCTATATCGTATCCTCTATCCTATCCTTTCCTCTATCCTATCCTATTCTCTATCCTATCCTATCCTCTATCCTATCGTATCCTCTATCGTATCCTATCCTCTATCCTATTAAATCCTATATCGTATCCTCTATCCTATCCTATCCTCTATCCTATCCTATCCTCTATCCTATCCTATCCTCTATCCTATCCTATCCTCTATCCTATCCTATCCTCTATCCTATCCTATCCTCTATCCTATCCCATCCTCTATCCTATCCTATCCTCTATCCTATCCTATCCTCTATCCTATCCTATCCTCTATCCCATCCTATTCTCTATCCTATCCTATCCTCTATCCTATCCTATCCTCTATCATATCCTATCCTCTATCCTATCCTATCCTGTATCCTATCCTATCCTCTATCCTATCCTATCCTCTATCCTATCGTATCCTGTATCATATCCTATCCTCTATCCTATCCTATCCTCTATCCTATTCTATCCTCTATCCTATCCAATCCTATATCCTATTCTCTATCCTATCCTATCCTCTATCGTATCCTATCCCCTATCCTATCCAATCCTCTATCCTATCCTATCCGCTATCCTATCCAATCCTATATCCTATTCTCTATCCTATCCTATCCTCTATCCTATCCTATCCTCTATCCTATCCTATCCTCTATCCTATATTATCCTCTATCCTATCCTATCCTCTATCCTATCCTATCCTCTATCCTATCCTATCCTCTATCCTATCCTATCCTCTATCCTATCCTATCCTCTATCCTATCCTATCCTCTATCCTATCCTATCCTCTATCCTATCCTATCCTCTATCCTATCCTATCCTCTATCCTATCCTATCCTCTATCCTATCCTATCCTCTATCGTATCATATCCTCTATCCTATCCTATCCTCTATCGTATCCTATCCTCCATCGTATCCTATCCTCTATCCTATATTATCCTCTATCCCATCCCATCCTCTATCCTATCCTATCCTCTATCCTATCCTATCCTCTATCCTATTAAATCCTATATCGTATCCTCTATCCTATCCTTTCCTCTATCCTATCCTATTCTCTATCCTATCCTATCCTCTATCCTATCGTATCCTCTATCGTGCCCTATCCTCTATCCTATTAAATCCTATATCCTATTCTCTATCCTATCCTATCCTCTATCCTATCCTTATCCTTTATCGTATCCTATCCTCTATCCTATTAAATCCTATATCGGATCCTCTATCCTATCCTGTCCTCTATCCTATCCTATCCTCTATCCTATCCTATCCTCTATCCTATCCTATCCTCTATCCTATCCTATCCTCTATCCTATATTATCCTCTATCCTATCCTATCCTCTATCCTATCCTATCCTCTATCCTATCCTATCCTCTATCCTATTAAATCCTATATCGTATCCTCTATCCTATCCTTTCCTCTATCCTATCCTATTCTCTATCCTATCCTATCCTCTATCCTATCGTATCCTCTATCGTATCCTATCCTCTATCCTATTAAATCCTATATCGTATCCTCTATCCTATCCTATCCTCTATCCTATCCTATCCTCTATCCTATCCTATCCTCTATCCTATCCTATCCTCTATCCTATCCTATCCTCTATCCTATCCCATCCTCTATCCTATCCTATCCTCTATCCTATCCTATCCTCTATCCTATCCTATCCTCTATCCTATCCTATCCTCTATCCTATCCTATCCTCTATCCTATCCTATCCTCTATCCTATTCTATCCTCTATCCTATGCAATCCTATATCCTATTCTCTATCCTATCCAATCCCCTATCCTATCCTATCCGCTATCCTATCCAATCCTATATCCTATCCTCTATCCTATCCTATCCTCTATCGTATCATATCCTCTATCCTATCCTATCCTCTATCGTATCCTATCCTCCATCCTATCCTATCCTCTATCCTATATTATCCTCTATCCTATCCCATCCTCTATACTATCCTATCTTCTATCATATCCTATCCCCTATCCTATTAAATCCTATATCGTATCCTCTATCCTATCCTATCCTCTATCGTATCCTATCCTCTATCCTATCCTATCCTCTATCCTATCCTATCCTCTATCCTATCCTATCCTCTATCCTATATTATCCTCTATCCTATCCTATCCTCTATGCTATCCTATCCTCTATCCTATCCTATCCTCTATCCTATTCTATCCTCTATCCTATCCTATTCTCTATCCTATCCTATCCTCTATCGTATCCTATCCTCTATCCTATTAAATCCTATATCGTATCCCCTATCCTATCCTATCCCCTATCCTATCCTATCCTCTATCCTATCCTATCCTCTATCCTATCCTATCCTCTATCCTATCCTATCCTCTATCCTATGCTATTCTCTATCCTATCCTATCCTCTATCGAATCCTATCCTCTATCCTATTAAATCCTATATCGTATCCTCTATCCTATCCTATCCTCTATCGTATCATATCCTCTATCCTATCCTATCCTCTATCGTATCCTATCCTCCATCCTATCCTATCCTCTATCGTATATTGTCCTCTATCCTATCCCATCCTCTATCCTATCCTATCCTCTATCCTATCCTATCCTCTATCCTATCCTATCCTCTATCGTATCCTATTCTCTATCCTATCCTATCCTCTATCCTATCCTATCCTATCCTATATCCTATCCTATCCTCTATCCTATATTATTCTCTATCATATCCCATCCTCTATCCTATCCTATCCTCTATCCTATCCTATCCTCTATCCTATCCTTTCCTCTATCCTATCCTATTCTCTATCCTATCCTATCCTCTATCCTATCGTATCCTCTATCGTATCCTATCCTCTATCCTATTAAATCCTATATCGCATCCTCTATCCTATCCCATCCTCTATCCTATCCCATCCTCTATCCTATCCTATCCTCTATCCTATCCTATCCTCTATCCTATCCTATCCTCTATCCTATCCTATCCTCTATCCTATCCTATCCTCTATCCTATCCTATCCTCTATCCTATCCTATCCTCTATCCTATATTATCCTCTATCCTATCCTATCCTCTATCCTATCCTATCCTCTATCCTATCCTATCCTCTATCCTATCCTATCCTCTATCCTATCCTATCCTCTATCCTATCCTATCCTCTATCCTATCCTATCCTCTATCCTATCCTATCCTCTATCCTATCCCATCCTCTATCGTATCCTATCCTCTATCCTATCCTATCCTCTATCCTATCCTATCCTCTATCCCATCCTACCCTCTATCCTATTCTATCCTCTATCCTATCCAATCCTATATCCTATTCTCTATCCTATCCAATCCTTTATCGTATCCTATACTCTATCCTATTAAATCCTATATCGTATCCTCTATCCTATCCTATCCTCTATCGTATCCTCTCCTCTATCCTATCCTATCCTCTATCCTATCCTATCCTCTATAATATTCTATCCTGTATCCTATCCAATCCTATATCCTATTCTCTATCCTATCCAATCCCCTATCCTACCCTATCCGCTGTCCTATCCAATCCTATATCCTATCCTCTATCCTATCCTATCCTCTATCCTATCCTATCCTCTATCCTATCCTATCCTCTATCCTGTCCTATCCTCTATCCTATCCCATCCTCTATCCTATCCTATCCTCTATCCTATCCTATCCTCTATCCTATCCTATCCTCTATCCCATCCTATTCTCTATCCTATCCTATCCTCTATCCTATCCTATCCTCTATCATATCCTATCCTCTATCCTATCCTATCCTGTATCCTATCCTATCCTCTATCCTATCCTATCCTCTATCCTATCCTATCCTGTATCATATCCTATCCTCTATCCTATCCTATCCTGTATCCTATTCTATCCTCTATCCTATCCAATCCTATACCCTATTCTCTATCCTATCCTATCCTCTATCGTATCCTATCCCCTATCCTATCCAATCCTCTATCCTATCCTATCCGCTATCCTATCCAATCCTATATCCTATTCTCTATCCTATCCTATCCTCTATCCTATCCTATCCTTTATCGTATCCTATCCTCTATCCTATTAAATCCTATATCGGATCCTCTATCCTATCCTGTCCTCTATCCTATCCTATCCTCTATCCTATCCTATCCTCTATCCTATCCTATCCTCTATCCTATCCTATCCTCTATCCTATATTATCCTCTATCCTATCCTATCCTCTATCCTATCCTATCCTCTATCCTATTAAATCCTATATCGTATCCTCTATCCTATCCTTTCCTCTATCCTATCCTATTCTCTATCCTATCCTATCCTCTATCCTATCGTATCCTCTATCGTATCCTATCCTCTATCCTATTAAATCCTATATCGTATCCTCTATCCTATCCTATCCTCTATCCTATCCTATCCTCTATCCTATCCTATCCTCTATCCTATCCTATCCTCTATCCTATCCTATCCTCTATCCTATCCCATCCTCTATCCTATCCTATCCTCTATCCTATCCTATCCTCTATCCTATCCTATCCTCTATCCCATCCTATTCTCTATCCTATCCTATCCTCTATCCTATCCTATCCTCTATCATATCCTATCCTCTATCCTATCCTATCCTGTATCCTATCCTATCCTCTATCCTATCCTATCCTCTATCCTATCGTATCCTGTATCATATCCTATCCTCTATCCTATCCTATCCTCTATCCTATTCTATCCTCTATCCTATCCAATCCTATATCCTATTCTCTATCCTATCCTATCCTCTATCGTATCCTATCCCCTATCCTATCCAATCCTCTATCCTATCCTATCCGCTATCCTATCCAATCCTATATCCTATTCTCTATCCTATCCTATCCTCTATCCTATCCTATCCTCTATCCTATCCTATCCTCTATCCTATATTATCCTCTATCCTATCCTATCCTCTATCCTATCCTATCCTCTATCCTATCCTATCCTCTATCCTATCCTATCCTCTATCCTATCCTATCCTCTATCCTATCCTATCCTCTATCCTATCCTATCCTCTATCCTATCCTATCCTCTATCCTATCCTATCCTCTATCCTATCCTATCCTCTATCCTATCCTATCCTCTATCGTATCATATCCTCTATCCTATCCTATCCTCTATCGTATCCTATCCTCCATCGTATCCTATCCTCTATCCTATATTATCCTCTATCCCATCCCATCCTCTATCCTATCCTATCCTCTATCCTATCCTATCCTCTATCCTATCCTATCCTCTATCCTATTAAATCCTATATCGTATCCTCTATCCTATCCTTTCCTCTATCCTATCCTATTCTCTATCCTATCCTATCCTCTATCCTATCGTATCCTCTATCGTGCCCTATCCTCTATCCTATTAAATCCTATATCGTATCCTCTATCCTATCCTATCCTCTATCCTATCCTTATCCTCTATCGTATCCTATCCTCTATCCTATTAAATCCTATATCGTATCCTCTATCCTATCCTATCCTCTATCGTATCATATCCTCTATCCTATCCTATCCTCTATCGTATCCTATCCTCCATCCTATCCTATCCTCTATCCTATATTATCCTCTATCCAATCCCATCCTCTATCCTATCCTATCCTCTATCCTATCCTATCCTCTATCGTATCCTATTCTCTATCCTATCCTATCCTCTATCCTATCCTATCCTCTATCGTATCCTATCCTCTATCGTATCCTCTATCATATCCTATCCTCTATCCTATCCTATCCTCTATCCTATCCTTATCCTCTATCGTATCCTATCCTCTATCCTATCCTATCTTCTATCCTATCCTATCCTCTATCCTATCCTCTATCCTATCCTATCCTCTATCCTATCCTATCCTCTATCCTATCCTATCCTCTATCCTATCCTATCCTCTATCCTATCCTATCCTCTATCCTATCCTATCCTCTATCCTATCCTATCCTCTATCCTATCCTATCTTCTATCCTATCCTTTCCTCTATCCTATCCTATTCTCTATCCTATCCTATCCTCTATCCTATCCTATCCTCTATCCTATCCTATCCTCTATGCCATCCTATTCTCTATCCTATTCTATCCTCTATCCTATTCTCTATCCTATCCAATCCCCTATCCTATCCTATCCTCTATCCTATCCTATCCTCTATCCTATTCCATCCTCTATCGTATCCTATCCTCTATCCTATCCTATCCTCTATCCTATCCTATCCTCTATCCCATCCTATCCTCTATCCTATTCTATCCTCTATCCTATTCTCTATCCTATCCAATCCCCTATCCTATCCTATCCGCTATCCTATCCAATCCTATATCCTATCCTCTATCCTATCCTATCCTTTATCGTATCCTATCCTCTATCCTATTAAATCCTATATCGTATCCTCTATCCTATCCTATCCTCTATCGTATCCTATCCTCTATCCTATCCTATCCTGTATCCTATCCTATCCTCTATCCTATCCTATCCTCTATCCTATCCTATCCTCTATCCTATCCTATCCTCTATCCTATCCTATCCTCTATCCTATCCTATCCTCTATCCTATCCTATCCTCTATCCTATCCCATCCTCTATCGTATCCTATCCTCTATCCTATCCTATCCTCTATCCTATCCTATCCTCTATCCCATCCTATCCTCTATCCTATTCTATCCTCTATCCTATTCTCTATCCTATCCAATCCCCTATCCTATCCTATCCGCTATCCTATCCAATCCTATATCCTATCCTCTATCCTATCCTATCCTCTATCGTATCCTATCCTCTATCGTATCCTCTGTCATATCCTATCCTCTATCCTATCCTATCCTCTATCCTATCCTATCCTCTATCCTATCCTATCCTCTATCCTATCCTATCCTCTATCCTATCCTATCCTCTATCCTATCCTATCCTCTATCCTATCCTATCCTCTATCCTATCCTATCCTCTATCCTATCCTATCCTCTATCCTATCCTATCCTCAATCCTATCCTATCCTATATCCTATCCTATCCTCTATCCTATATTATCCTCTATCATATCCCATCCTCTATCCTATCCTATCCTCTACCCTATCCTATCCTCTATCCTATCCTTTCCTCTATCCTATCCTATTCTCTATCCTATCCTATCCTCTATCCTATTTTATCCTCTATCGTATCCTATCCTCTATCCTATTAAATCCTATATCGTATCCTCTATCCTATCCTATCCTCTATCCTATCCTATCCTCTATCCTATCCTATCCTCTATCCTATCCTATCCTGTATCCTATCCTATCCTCTATCCTATCCTATCCTCTATCCTATCCTCTATCCTATCCTATCCGCTATCCTATCCTATCCTCTATCCTATCCTATCCTCTATCCTATCCTATCCTCTATCGTATCCTATTCTCTATCCTATCCTATCCTCTATCCTATCCTATCCTGTATCCTATCCTATCCTCTATCCTATCCTATCCTCTATCCTATCCTCTATCCTATCCTATCCTCTATCCTATCCTATCCTCTATCCTATCCTATCCTCTATCCTATCCTATCCTCTATCCTATCCAATCCCCTATCCTATCCGTCTCTCCTATCCTATCCCCTATCCTATCCTATCCGCTATCCTATCCTATCCTCTATCCTATCCTATCCTCTATCCTATATTATCCTCTATCGTATCCCATCCTCTATCCTATCCTATCCTCTATCCTATCCTATCCTCTATCCTATCCTTTCCTCTATCCTATCCTATTCTCTATCCTATCCTATCCTCTATCCTATCCTATCCTCTATCCTATCCTATCCTCTATCCCATCCTATTCTCTATCCTATTCTATCCTCTATCCTATTCTTTATCCTATCCAATCCCCTATCCTATCCTATCCTCTATCCTATCCTATCCTCTATCCTATCCTATCCTCTATCCTATCCTATCCTATCCTCTATCCTATCCTATCCTCTATCCTATCCTATCCTCTATCCTATTCCATCCTCTATCGTATCCTATCCTCTATCCTATCCTATCCTCTATCCTATCCTATCCTCTATCCCATCCTATCCTCTATCCTATTCTATCCTCTATCCTATTCTCTATCCTATCCAATCCCCTATCCTATCGTATCCGCTATCCTATCCAATCCTATATCCTATCCTCTATCCTATCCTATCCTTTATCGTATCCTATCCTCTATCCTATTAAATCCTATATCGTATCCTATCCTCTATCCTATTAAATCCTATATCGTATCCTCTATCCTATCCTATCCTCTATCGTATCCTATCCTCTATCCTATCCTATCCTGTATCCTATCCTATCCTCTATCCTATCCTATCCTCTATCCTATCCTATCCTCTATCCTATCCTATCCTCTATCCTATCCTATCCTCTATCCTATCCTATCCTCTATCCTATCCTATCCTCTATCCTATCCCATCCTCTATCGTATCCTATCCTCTATCCTATCCTATCCTCTATCCTATCCTATCCTCTATCCCATCCTATCCTCTATCCTATTCTATCCTCTATCCTATTCTCTATCCTATCCAATCCCCTATCCTATCCTATCCGCTATCCTATCCAATCCTATATCCTATCCTCTATCCTATCCTATCCTTTATCGTATCCTATCCTCTATCCTATTAAATCCTATATCGTATCCTCTATCCTATCCTATCATCTATCGTATCCTATCCTCTATCCTATCCTATCCTCTATCCTATCCTATCCTCTATCCTATCCTATCCTCTATCCTATATTATCCCCTATCCTATCCTATCCTCTATCCTATCCTATCCTCTATCCTATCCTATCCTCTATCCTATCCTATCCTCTATCCTATCCTATCCTCTATCCTATCCTATTCTCTATCCTATCCTATCCTCTATCGTATCCTACCCTCTATCCTATTAAATCCTATATCGTTTCCTCTATCCTATCCTATCCTCTATCGTTTCATATCCTCTATCCTATCCTATCCTCTATCGTATCCTATCCTCCATCCTATCCTATCCTCTATATTATATTGTCCTCTATCCTATCCCATCCTCTATCCTATCCTATCCTCTATCCTATCCTATCCTCTATCCTATCCTATCCTCTATCGTATCCTATTCTCTATCCTATCCTATCCTCTATCCTATCCTATCCTCTATCGTATCCTATCCTCTATCGTATCCTCTGTCATATCCTATCCTCTATCCTATCCTATCCTCTATCCTATCCTATCCTCTATCCTATCCTATCCTCTATCCTATCCTATCCTCTATCCTATCCTATCCTCTATCCTATCCTATCCTCTATCCTATCCTATCCTCTATCCTATCCTATCCTCAATCCTATCCTATCCTATATCCTATCCTATCCTCTATCCTATATTATCCTCTATCATATCCCATCCTCTATCCTATCCTATCCTCTACCCTATCCTATCCTCTATCCTATCCTTTCCTCTATCCTATCCTATTCTCTATCCTATCCTATCCTCTATCCTATTTTATCCTCTATCGTATCCTATCCTCTATCCTATTAAATCCTATATCGTATCCTCTATCCTATCCTATCCTCTATCCTATCCTATCCTCTATCCTATCCTATCCTCTATCCTATCCTATCCTGTATCCTATCCTATCCTCTATCCTATCCTATCCTCTATCCTATCCTCTATCCTATCCTATCCTCTATCCTATCCTATCCTCTATCCTATCCTATCCTCTATCCTATCCTATCCTCTATCCTATCCAATCCCCTATCCTATCCGTCTCTCCTATCCTATCCCCTATCCTATCCTATCCGCTATCCTATCCTATCCTCTATCCTATCCTATCCTCTATCCTATCCTATCCTCTATCGTATCCTATTCTCTATCCTATCCTATCCTCTATCCTATCCTATCCTCTATCGTATCCTATCCTCTATCGTATCCTCTATCATATCCTATCCTCTATCCTATCCTATCCTCTATCCTATCCTTATCCTCTATCGTATCCTATCCTCTATCCTATCCTATCTTCTATCCTATCCTATCCTCTATCCTATCCTCTATCCTATCCTATCCTCTATCCTATCCTATCCTCTATCCTATCCTATCCTCTATCCTATCCTATCCTCTATCCTATCCTATCCTCTATCCTATCCTATCCTCTATCCTATCCTATCCTCTATCCTATCCTATCTTCTATCCTATCCTATCCTATATCCTATCCTATCCTCTATCCTATATTATCCTCTATCGTATCCCATCCTCTATCCTATCCTATCCTCTATCCTATCCTATCCTCTATCCTATCCTTTCCTCTATCCTATCCTATTCTCTATCCTATCCTATCCTCTATCCTATCCTATCCTCTATCCTATCCTATCCTCTATCCCATCCTATTCTCTATCCTATTCTATCCTCTATCCTATTCTCTATCCTATCCAATCCCCTATCCTATCCTATCCTCTATCCTATCCTATCCTCTATCCTATCCTATCCTCTATCCTATCCTATCCTCTATCCTATCCTATCCTATCCTCTATCCTATCCTATCCTCTATCCTATCCTATCCTCTATCCTATTCCATCCTCTATCGTATCCTATCCTCTATCCTATCCTATCCTCTATCCTATCCTATCCTCTATCCCATCCTATCCTCTATCCTATTCTATCCTCTATCCTATTCTCTATCCTATCCAATCCCCTATCCTATCCTATCCGCTATCCTATCCAATCCTATATCCTATCCTCTATCCTATCCTATCCTTTATCGTATCCTATCCTCTATCCTATTAAATCCTATATCGTATCCTCTATCCTATCCTATCCTCTATCGTATCCTATCCTCTATCCTATCCTATCCTGTATCCTATCCTATCCTCTATCCTATCCTATCCTCTATCCTATCCTATCCTCTATCCTATCCTATCCTCTATCCTATCCTATCCTCTATCCTATCCTATCCTCTATCCTATCCTATCCTCTATCCTATCCCATCCTCTATCGTATCCTATCCTCTATCCTATCCTATCCTCTATCCTATCCTATCCTCTGTCCCATCCTATCCTCTATCCTATTCTATCCTCTATCCTATTCTCTATCCTATCCAATCCCCTATCCTATCCTATCCGCTATCCTATCCAATCCTATATCCTATCCTCTATCCTATCCTATCCTTTATCGTATCCTATCCTCTATCCTATTAAATCCTATATCCTATCCTCTATCCTATCCTATCATCTATCGTATCCTATCCTCTATCCTATCCTATCCTCTATCCTATCCTATCCTCTATCCTATCCTATCCTCTATCCTATATTATCCCCTATCCTATCCTATCCTCTATCCTATCCTATCCTCTATCCTATCCTATCCTCTATCCTATCCTATCCTCTATCCTATCCTATCCTCTATCCTATCCTATTCTCTATCCTATCCTATCCTCTATCGTATCCTATCCTCTATCCTATTAAATCCTATATCGTTTCCTCTATCCTATCCTATCCTCTATCGTTTCATATCCTCTATCCTATCCTATCCTCTATCGTATCCTATCCTCCATCCTATCCTATCCTCTATCCTATATTGTCCTCTATCCTATCCCATCCTCTATCCTATCCTATCCTCTATCCTATCCTATCCTCTATCCTATCCTATCCTCTATCGTATCCTATTCTCTATCCTATCCTATCCTCTATCCTATCCTATCCTCTATCGTATCCTATCCTCTATCGTATCCTCTGTCATATCCTATCCTCTATCCTATCCTATCCTCTATCCTATCCTATCCTCTATCCTATCCTATCCTCTATCCTATCCTATCCTCTATCCTATCCTATCCTCTATCCTATCCTATCCTCTATCCTATCCTATCCTCTATCCTATCCTATCCTCTATCCTATCCTATCCTCAATCCTATCCTATCCTATATCCTATCCTATCCTCTATCCTATATTATCCTCTATCATATCCCATCCTCTATCCTATCCTATCCACTACCCTATCCTATCCTCTATCCTATCCTTTCCTCTATCCTATCCTATTCTCTATCCTATCCTATCCTCTATCCTATCTTATCCTCTATCGTATCCTATCCTCTATCCTATTAAATCCTATATCGTATCCTCTATCCTATCCTATCCTCTATCCTATCCTATCCTCTATCCTATCCTATCCTCTATCCTATCCTATCCTGTATCCTATCCTATCCTCTATCCTATCCTATCCTCTATCCTATCCTCTATCCTATCCTATCCTCTATCCTATCCTATCCTCTATCCTATCCTATCCTCTATCCTATCCTATCCTCTATCCTATCCAATCCCCTATCCTATCCGTCTCTCCTATCCTATCCCCTATCCTATCCTATCCGCTATCCTATCCTATCCTCTATCCTATCCTATCCTCTATCCTATCCTATCCTCTATCCTATCCTATCCTCTATCCTATCCTATCCTCTATCCTATCCTATCCTCTATCCTATCCTATCCTCTATCCTATCCTATCCTCTATCCTATCCTTATCCTCTATCGTATCCTATCCTCTATCCTATCCTATCTTCTATCCTATCCTATCCTCTATCCTATCCTCTATCCTATCCTCTATCCTATCCTATCCTCTATCCTAACCTATCCTCTATCCTATCCTATCCTCTATCCTATCCTATCCTCTATCCTATCCTATCCTCTATCCTATCCTATCCTCTATCCTATCCTATCCTCTATCCTATCCTATCCTCTATCCTATCCTATCTTCTATCCTATCCTATCCTATATCCTATCCTATCCTCTATCCTATATTATCCTCTATCGTATCCCATCCTCTATCCTATCCTATCCTCTATCCTATCCTATCCTCTATCCTATCCTTTCCTCTATCCTATCCTATTCTCTATCCTATCCTATCCTCTATCTTATCGTATCCTCTATCGTATCCTATCCTCTATCCTATTAAATCCTATATCGTATCCTCTATCCTATCCTATCCTCTATCCTATCCTATCCTCTATCCTATCCTATCCTCTATCCTATCCTATCCTCTATCCTATCCTATCCTCTATCCTATCCTATCCTCTATCCTATCCTATCCTCTATCCTATCCTATCCTCTATCCTATCCTATCCTATCCTCTATCCTATCCTATCCTCAATCCTATCCTATCCTATATCCTATCCTATCCTCTATCCTATATTATCCTCTATCATATCCCATCCTCTATCCTATCCTATCCACTACCCTATCCTATCCTCTATCCTATCCTTTCCTCTATCCTATCCTATTCTCTATCCTATCCTATCCTCTATCCTATCTTATCCTCTATCGTATCCTATCCTCTATCCTATTAAATCCTATATCGTATCCTCTATCCTATCCTATCCTCTATCCTATCCTATCCTCTATCCTATCCTATCCTCTATCCTATCCTATCCTGTATCCTATCCTATCCTCTATCCTATCCTATCCTCTATCCTATCCTCTATCCTATCCTATCCTCTATCCTATCCTATCCTCTATCCTATCCTATCCTCTATCCTATCCTATCCTCTATCCTATCCAATCCCCTATCCTATCCGTCTCTCCTATCCTATCCCCTATCCTATCCTATCCGCTATCCTATCCTATCCTCTATCCTATCCTATCCTCTATCCTATCCTATCCTCTATCCTATCCTATCCTCTATCCTATCCTATCCTCTATCCTATCCTATCCTCTATCCTATCCTATCCTCTATCCTATCCTATCCTCTATCCTATCCTTATCCTCTATCGTATCCTATCCTCTATCCTATCCTATCTTCTATCCTATCCTATCCTCTATCCTATCCTCTATCCTATCCTCTATCCTATCCTATCCTCTATCCTAACCTATCCTCTATCCTATCCTATCCTCTATCCTATCCTATCCTCTATCCTATCCTATCCTCTATCCTATCCTATCCTCTATCCTATCCTATCCTCTATCCTATCCTATCCTCTATCCTATCCTATCTTCTATCCTATCCTATCCTATATCCTATCCTATCCTCTATCCTATATTATCCTCTATCGTATCCCATCCTCTATCCTATCCTATCCTCTATCCTATCCTATCCTCTATCCTATCCTTTCCTCTATCCTATCCTATTCTCTATCCTATCCTATCCTCTATCTTATCGTATCCTCTATCGTATCCTATCCTCTATCCTATTAAATCCTATATCGTATCCTCTATCCTATCCTATCCTCTATCCTATCCTATCCTCTATCCTATCCTATCCTCTATCCTATCCTATCCTCTATCCTATCCTATCCTCTATCCTATCCTATCCTCTATCCTATCCTATCCTCTATCCTATCCTATCCTCTATCCTATCCTATCCTCTATCCTATCCTATCCTATCCTCTATCCTATCCTATCCTCTATCCTATCCTATCCTCTATCCTATTCCATCCTCTATCGTATCCTATCCTCTATCCTATCCTATCCTCTATCCTATCCTAACCTCTATCCCATCCTATCCTCTATCCTATTCTATCCTCTATCCTATTCTCTATCCTATCCAATCCCCTATCCTATCCTATCCGCTATCCTATCCAATCCTATATCCTATCCTCTATCCTATCCTATCCTTTATCGTATCCTATCCTCTATCCTATTAAATCCTATATCGTATCCTCTATCCTATCCTATCCTCTATCGTATCCTATCCTCTATCCTATCCCATCCTCTATCGTATCCTATCCTCTATCCTATCCTATCCTCTATCCTATCCTATCCTCTATACCATCCTATCCTCTATCCTATTCTATCCTCTATCCTATTCTCTATCCTATCCAATCCCCTATCCTATCCTATCCGCTATCCTATCCAATCCTATATCCTATCCTCTATCCTATCCTATCCTTTATCGTATCCTATCCTCTATCCTATTAAATCCTATATCGTATCCTATCCTCCATCCTATCCTATCCTCTATCCTATATTGTCCTCTATCCTATCCCATCCTCTATCCTATCCTATCCTCTATCCTATCCTATCCTCTATCCTATCCTATCCTCTATCGTATCCTATTCTCTATCCTATCCTATCCTCTATCCTATCCTATCCTCTATCGTATCCTATCCTCTATCGTATCCTCTATCATATCCTATCCTCTATCCTATCCTATCCTCTATCCTATCCTATCCTCTATCCTATCCTATCCTCTATCCTATCCTATCCTCTATCCTATCCTATCCTCTATCCTATCCTATCCTCTATCCTATCCTATCCTCTATCCTATCCTATCCTCTATCCTATCCTATCCTCTATCCTATCCTATCCTCTATCCTATCCTATCCTATATCCTATCCTATCCTCTATCCTATATTATCCTCTATCATATCCCATCCTCTATCCTATCCTATCCTCTATCCTATCCTATCCTCTATCCTATCCTTTCCTCTATCCTATCCTATTCTCTATCCTATCCTATCCTCTATCCTATCCTATCCTCTATCCTATCCTATCCTCTATCCTATCCTATCCTCTATCCTATCCTATCCTCTATCCTATCCTATCCTCTATCCTATCCTTATCCTCTATCGTATCCTATCCTCTATCCTATCCTATCTTCTATCCTATCCTATCCTCTATCCTATCCTCTATCCTATCCTATCCTCTATCCTATCCTATCCTCTATCCTATCCTATCCTCTATCCTATCCTATCCTCTATCCTATCCTATCCTCTATCCTATCCTATCCTCTATCCTATCCTATCCTCTATCCTATCCTATCCTCTATCCTATCCTATCCTCTATCCTATCCTATCTTCTATCCTATCCTATCCTATATCCTATCCTATCCTCTATCCTATATTATCCTCTATCGTATCCCATCCTCTATCCTATCCTATCCTCTATCCTATCCTATCCTCTATCCTATCCTTTCCTCTATCCTATCCTATTCTCTATCCTATCCTATCCTCTATCCTATCGTATCCTCTATCGTATCCTATCCTCTATCCTATTAAATCCTATATCGTATCCTCTATCCTATCCTATCCTCTATCCTATCCTATCCTCTATCCTATCCTATCCTCTATCCTATCCTATCCTCTATCCTATCCTATCCTCTATCCTATCCTATCCTCTATCCTATCCTATCCTCTATCCTATCCTATCCTCTATCCTATCCTATCCTCTATCCTATCCTATCCTCTATCCTATCCTATCCTCTATCCTATCCTATCCTCTATCCTATCCTATCCTCTATCCTATCCTATCCTCTATCCTATCCTATCCAATCCTATATCCTATCCTCTATCCTATCCTATCCTTTATCGTATCCTATCCTCTATCCTATTAAATCCTATATCGTATCCTCTATCCTATCCTATCATCTATCGTATCCTTTCCTCTATCCTATCCTATCCTCTATCCTATCCTATCCTCTATCCTATCCTCTATCCTATCCTATCCTCTATCCTATCCTATCCTCTATCCTATCCTTATCCTCTATCGTATCCTATCCTCTATCCTATCCTATCTTCTATCCTATCCTATCCTCTATCCTATCCTATCCTCTATCCTATCCTATCCTCTATCCTATCCTATCCTCTATCCTATCCTATCCTCTATCCTATCCTTATCCTCTATCGTATCCTATCCTCTATCCTATCCTATCTTCTATCCTATCCTATCCTCTATCCTATCCTCTATCCTATCCTATCCTCTATCCTATCCTATCCTCTATCCTATCCTATCCTCTATCCTATCCTATCCTCTATCCTATCCTATCCTCTATCCTATCCTATCCTCTATCCTATCCTATCCTCTATCCTATCCTATCCTCTATCCTATCCTATCCTCTATCCTATCCTATCCTCTATCCTATCCTATCCTCTATCCTATCCTATCCTCTATCCTATCCTATCCTCTATCCTATCCTTTCCTCTATCCTATCCTATTCTCTATCCTATCCTATCCTCTATCCTATCGTATCCTCTATCGTATCCTATCCTCTATCCTATTAAATCCTATATCGTATCCTCTATCCTATCCTATCCTCTATCCTATCCTATCCTCTATCCTATCCTATCCTCTATCCTATCCTATCCTCTATCCTATCCTATCCTCTATCCTATCCTATCCTCTATCCTATCCTATCCTCTATCCTATCCTATCCTCTATCCTATCCTATCCTCTATCCTATCCTATCCTCTATCCTATCCTATCCTCTATCCTATCCTATCCTCTATCCTATCCTATCCTATCCTCTATCCTATCCTATCCTCTATCCTATCCTATCCTCTATCCTATTCCATCCTCTATCGTATCCTATCCTCTATCCTATCCTATCCTCTATCCTATCCTATCCTCTATCCCATCCTATCCTCTATCCTATTCTATCCTCTATCCTATTCTCTATCCTATCCAATCCCCTATCCTATCCTATCCGCTATCCTATCCAATCCTATATCCTATCCTCTATCCTATCCTATCCTTTATCGTATCCTATCCTCTATCCTATTAAATCCTATATCGTATCCTCTATCCTATCCTATCCTCTATCGTATCCTATCCTCTATCCTATCCTATCCTCTATCCTATCCTATCCTCTATCCTATCCTATCCTCTATCCTATCCTATCCTCTATCCTATCCTATCCTCTATCCTATCCTATCCTCTATCCTATCCTATCCTCTATCCTATCCTATCCTCTATCCTATCCCATCCTCTATCGTATCCTATCCTCTATCCTATCCTATCCTCTATCCTATCCTATCCTCTATCCCATCCTATCCTCTATCCTATTCTATCCTCTATCCTATTCTCTATCCTATCCAATCCCCTATCCTATCCTATCCGCTATCCTATCCAATCCTATATCCTATCCTCTATCCTATCCTATCCTTTATCGTATCCTATCCTCTATCCTATTAAATCCTATATCGTATCCTCTATCCTATCCTATCATCTATCGTATCCTATCCTCTATCCTATCCTATCCTCTATCCTATCCTATCCTCTATCCTATATTATCCCCTATCCTATCCTATCCTCTATCCTATCCTATCCTCTATCCTATCCTATCCTCTATCCTATCCTATCCTCTATCCTATCCTATCCTCTATCCTATCCTATTCTCTATCCTATCCTATCCTCTATCCTATTAAATCCTATATCGTTTCCTCTATCCTATCCTATCCTCTATCGTATCATATCCTCTATCCTATCCTATCCTCTATCGTATCCTATCCTCCATCCTATCCTATCCTCTATCCTATATTGTCCTCTATCCTATCCCATCCTCTATCCTATCCTATCCTCTATCCTATCCTATCCTCTATCCTATCCTATCCTCTATCGTATCCTATTCTCTATCCTATCCTATCCTCTATCCTATCCTATCCTCTATCGTATCCTATCCTCTATCGTATCCTCTATCATATCCTATCCTCTATCCTATCCTATCCTCTATCCTATCCTATCCTCTATCCTATCCTATCCTCTATCCTATCCTATCCTCTATCCTATCCTATCCTCTATCCTATCCTATCCTCTATCCTATCCTATCCTCTATCCTATCCTATCCTCTATCCTATCCTATCCTCTATCCTATCCTATCCTCTATCCTATCCTATCCTCTATCCTATCCTATCCTCTATCCTATCCTATCCTCTATCCTATCCTATCCTCTATCCTATCCTATCCTCTATCCTATCCTATCCTCTATCGTATCCAATCCCCTATCCTATCCGTCTCTCCTATCCTATCCCCTATCCTATCCTATCCGCTATCCTATCCTATCCTCTATCCTATCCTATCCTCTATCCTATCCTATCCTCTATCCTATCCTATCCTCTATCCTATCCTATCCTCTATCCTATCCTATCCTATGTCCTATCCTATCCTCTATCCTATATTATCCTCTATCATATCCCATCCTCTATCCTATCCTATCCTCTATCCTATCCTATCCTCTATCCTATCCTTTCCTCTATCCTATCCTATTCTCTATCCTATCCTATCCTCTATCCTATCTTATCCTCTATCGTATCCTATCCTCTATCCTATTAAATCCTATATCGTATCCTCTATCCTATCCTATCCTCTATCCTATCCTATCCTCTATCCTATCCTATCCTCTATCCTATCCTATCCTCTATCCTATCCTATCCTCTATCCTATCCTATCCTCTATCCTATCCTATCCTCTATCCTATCCTATCCTCTATCCTATCCTATCCTCTATCCTATCCTATCCTCTATCCTATCCTATCCTCTATCCTATCCTATCCTCTATCCTATCCTATCCTCTATCCTATCCTATCCTCTATCCTATTCTATCCTCTATCCTATGCAATCCTATATCCTATTCTCTATCCTATCCAATCCCCTATCCTATCCTATCCGCTATCCTATCCAATCCTATATCCTATCCTCTATCCTATCCTATCCTCAATCGTATCATATCCTCTATCCTATCCTATCCTCTATCGTATCCTATCCTCCATCCTATCCTATCCTCTATCCTATATTATCCTCTATCCTATCCCATCCTCTATACTATCCTATCCTCTATCATATCCTATCCTCTATCCTATTAAATCCTATATCGTATCCTCTATCCTATCCTATCCTCTATCGTATCCTATCCTCTATCCTATCCTATCCTCTATCCTATCCTATCCTCTATCCTATCCTATCCTCTATCCTATATTATCCTCTATCCTATCCTATCCTCTATCCTATCCTATCCTCTATCCTATCCTATCCTCTATCCTATCCTATCCTCTATCCTATCCTATTCTCTATCCTATCCTATCCTCTATCGTATCCTATCCTCTATCCTATTAAATCCTATATCGTATCCTCTATCCTATCCTATCCTCTATCGTATCATATCCTCTATCCTATCCTATCCTCTATCGTATCCTATCCTCCATCCTATCCTATCCTCTATCCTATATTATCCTCTATCATATCCCATCCTCTATACTATCCTATCCTCTATCATATCCTATCCTCTATCCTATCCTATCCCCTATCGTATCCTATCCTCTATCCTATCCTATCCTCTATCCTATCCTATCCTCTATCCCATCCTATCCTCTATCCTATTCTATCCTCTATCCTATCCAATCCTATATCCTATTCTCTATCCTATCCAATCCCCTATCCTATCCAATCCCCTATCCTATCCTATCCGCTATCCTATCCAATCCTATATCCTATCCTCTATCCTATCCTATCCTTTATCGTATCCTATCCTCTATCCTATTAAATCCTATATCGTATCCTCTATCCTATCCTATCCTCTATCGTATCCTATCCTCTATCCTATCCTATCCTCTATCCTATCCTATCCTCTATCCTATCCTATCCTCTATCCTATATTATCCCCTATCCTATCCTATCCTCTATCCTATCCTATCCTCTATCCTATCCTATCCTCTATCCTATCCTATCCTCTATCCTATCCTATCCTCTATCCTATGCTATTCTCTATCCTATCCTATCCTCTATCGTATCCTATCCTCTATCCTATTAAATCCTATATCGTATCCTCTATACTATCCTATCCTCTATCGTATCATATCCTCTATCCTATCCTATCCTCTATCGTATCCTATCCTCCATCCTATCCTATCCTCTATCCTATATTGTCCTCTATCCTATCCCATCCTCTATCCTATCCTATCCTCTATCCTATCCTATCCTCTATCCTATATTATCCTCTATCGTATCCTATTCTCTATCCTATCCTATCCTCTATCCTATCCTATCCTATCCTATATCCTATCCTGTCCTCTATCCTATATTATCCTCTATCATATCCCATCCTCTATCCTATCCTATCCTCTATCCTATCCTATCCTCTATCCTATCCTTTCCTCTATCCTATCCTATTCTCTATCCTATCCTATCCTCTATCCTATCGTATCCTCTATCGTATCCTATCCTCTATCCTATTAAATCCTATATCGTATCCTCTATCCTATCCTATCCTCTATCCTATCCCATCCTCTATCCTATCCTATCCTCTATCCTATCCTATCCTATCCTCTATCCTATCCTATTCTCTATCCTATCCTATCCTCTATCCTATCCTATCCTCTATAATATTCTATCCTGTATCCTATCCAATCCTATATCCTATTCTCTATCCTATCCAATCCCCTATCCTATCCTATCCGCTATCCTATCCAATCCTATATACCTATCCTCTATCCTATCCTATCCTTTATCGTATCCTATCCTCTATCCTATTAAATCCTATATCGTATCCTCTATCCTATCCTATCCTCTATCGTATCCTATCCTCTATCCTATCCTATCCTCTATCCTATCCTATTCTCTATCCTACCCTATCCTCTATCCTATATTATCCTCTATCCTATCCTATTCTCTATCCTATCTATCCTCTATCCTATCCTATCCTCTATCCTATCCTATCCTCTATCCTATCCTATTCTCTATCCTATCCTATCCTCTATCGTATCCTATGCTCTATCCTATTAAATCCTATATCGTATCCTCTATCCTTATCCTATCCTGTATCGTATCATATCCTCTATCCTATCCTATCCTCTATCGTATCCTATCCTCCATCCTATCCTATCTCTCTATCCTATATTATCCTCTATCCTATCCCATCCTCTATCCTATCCTATCCTCTATCCTATCCTATCCTCTATCCTATCCTATCCTCTATCGTATCCTATTCTCTATCCTATCCTATACTCTATCCTATCCTATCCTCTATGGTATCCTATCCTCTATCATATCCTCTATCATATCCTATCCTCTATCCTATCCTATCCTCTATCCTATCCTTATCCTCTATCGTATCCTATCCTCTATCCTATCCTATCCTCTATCCTATCCTATCCTCTATCCTATCCTATCCTCTATCCTATCCTATCCTCTATCGTATCCTATGCCTCTATCCTATCCTATCCTCTATCCTATCCTATCCTCTATCGTATCCTATTCTCTATCCTATCCTATCCTCTATCCTATCCTATCCTCTATCGTATCCTATCCTCTATCCTATCCTATCCTCTATCCTATCCTATCCTATATCCTATCCTATCCTCTATCCTATATTATCCTCTATCATATCCCATCCTCTATCCTATCCTATCCTCTATCCTATCCTATCCTCTATCCTATCCTTTCCTCTATCCTATCCTATTCTCTATCCTATCCTATCCTCTATCCTATCTTATCCTCTATCGTATCCTATCCTCTATCCTATTAAATCCTATATCGTATCATCTATCCTATCCTATCCTCTATCCTATCCTATCCTCTATCCTATCCTATCCTCTATCCTATCCTATCCTCTATCCTATCCTATCCTCTATCCTATCCTATCCTCTATCCTATCCTATCCTCTATCCTATCCTATCCTCTATCCTATCCTATCCTCTATCCTATCCTATCCTCTATCCTATCCTATCCTATCCTCTATCCTATCCTATCCTCTATCGTATCATATCCTCTATCCTATCCTATCCTCTATCGTATCCTATCCTCCATCCTATCCTATCCTCTATCCTATATTGTCCTCTATCCTATCCCATCCTCTATCCTATCCTATCCTCTATCCTATCCTATCCTCTATCCTATCCTATCCTCTATCGTATCCTATTCTCTATCCTATCCTATCCTCTATCCTATCCTATCCTCTATCGTATCCTATCCTCTATCGTATCCTCTATCATATCCTATCCTCTATCCTATCCTATCCTCTATCCTATCCTATCCTCTATCCTATCCTATCCTCTATCCTATCCTATCCTCTATCCTATCCTATCCTCTATCCTATCCTATCCTCTATCCTATCCTATCCTCTATCCTATCCTATCCTCTATCCTATCCTATCCTATATCCTATCCTATCCTCTATCCTATATTATCCTCTATCATATCCCATCCTCTATCCTATCCTATCCTCTATCCTATCCTATCCTCTATCCTATCCTTTCCTCTATCCTATCCTATTCTCTATCCTATCCTATCCTCTATCCTATCCTATCCTCTATCCTATCCTATCCTCTATCCTATCCTATCCTCTATCCTATCCTATCCTCTATCCTATCCTATCCTCTATCCTATCCTATCCTCTATCCTATCCTATCCTCTATCCTATCCTTATCCTCTATCGTATCCTATCCTCTATCCTATCCTATCTTCTATCCTATCCTATCCTCTATCCTATCCTATCCTCTATCCTATCCTATCCTCTATCCTATCCTATCTTCTATCCTATCCTATCCTATATCCTATCCTATCCTCTATCCTATATTATCCTCTATCGTATCCCATCCTCTATCCTATCCTATCCTCTATCCTATCCTATCCTCTATCCTATCCTTTCCTCTATCCTATCCTATTCTCTATCCTATCCTATCCTCTATCCTATCGTATCCTCTATCGTATCCTATCCTCTATCCTATTAAATCCTATATCGTATCCTCTATCCTATCCTATCCTCTATCCTATCCTATCCTCTATCCTATCCTATCCTCTATCCTATCCTATCCTCTATCCTATCCTATCCTCTATCCTATCCTATCCTCTATCCTATCCTATCCTCTATCCTATCCTATCCTCTATCCTATCCTATCCTATCCTCTATCCTATCCTATCCTCTATCCTATCCTATCCTCTATCCTATTCCATCCTCTATCGTATCCTATCCTCTATCCTATCCTATCCTCTATCCTATCCTATCCTCTATCCCATCCTATCCTCTATCCTATTAAATCCTATATCGTATCCTCTATCCTATTCTATCCTCTATCGTATCCTATCCTCTATCCTATCCTATCCTCTATCCTATCCTATCCTCTATCCTATCCTATTCTCCATCCTATCCTATCCTCTATCCTATCCTATCCTCTATCCTATCCTATCCTCTATCCTATCCTATCCTCTATCCTATCCTATCCTCTATCCTATCCTATCCTCTATCATATCCTATCCTCTATCCTGTCCTATCCTCTATCCTATCCTATCCTATCCTATCCTCTATCCTATCCTATCCTCTATCATATCCTATCCTCTATCCTATCCTATCCTGTATCCTATCCTATCCTCTATCCTATCCTATCCTATATCCTATCCTATCCTGTATCATATCCTATCCTCTATCCTATCCTATCCTCTACCCTATTCTATCCTCTATCCTATCCAATCCTATATCCTATTCTCTATCCTATCCTATCCTCTATCGTATCCTATCCCCTATCCTATCCAATCCTCTATCCTATCCTATCCGCTATCCTATCCAATCCTATATCCTATTCTCTATCCTATCCTATCCTCTATCCTATCCTATCCTTTATCGTATCCTATCCTCTATCCTATTAAATCCTATATCGGATCCTCTATCCTATCCTATCCTCTATCGTATCCTATCCTCTATCCTATCCTATCCTCTATCCTATCCCATCCTCTATCCTATCCTATCCTCTATCCTATCCTATCCTCTATCCTATCCTTTCCTCTATCCTATCCTATTCTCTATCCTATCCTATCCTCTATCCTATCCTATTCTCTATCCTATCCTATCCTCTATCCTATCCTATCCTCTATCCTATCCTATCCTCTATCCTATCCTATCCTCTATCCTATCCTATCCTCTATCCTATCCTATCCTCTATCGTATCCTATCCTCTATCCTATTAAATCCTATATCGTATCCTCTATCCTATCCTATCCTCCATCGTATCCTATCCTCTATCCTATATTATCCTCTATCCTATCCCATCCTCTATCCTATCCTATCCTATCCTATCCTATCCTCTATCCTATCCTATCCTCTATCCTATCCTATCCTCTATCCTATCATATTATCTATCCTATCCTATCCTCTATCCTATCCTATCCTCTATCGTATCCTATCCTCTATCCTATTAAATCCTATATCGTATCCTCTATCCTATTCTATCCTCTATCGTATCCTATCCTCTATCCTATCCTATCCTCTATCCTATCCTATCCTCTATCCTATCCTATTCTCCATCCTATCCTATCCTCTATCCTATCCTATCCTCTATCCTATCCTATCCTCTATCGTATCCTATCCTCTATCCTATTAAATCCTATATCGTATCCTCTATCCTATCCTATCCTCCATCGTATCCTATCCTCTATCCTATATTATCCTCTATCCTATCCCATCCTCTATCCTATCCTATCCTATCCTATCCTATCCTCTATCCTATCCTATCCTCTATCCTATCCTATCCTCTATCCTATCCTATCCTCTATCCTATCATATTATCTATCCTATCCTATCCTCTATCCTATCCTATCCTCTATCATATCCTATCCTCTATCCTGTCCTATCCTCTATCCTATCCTATCCTATCCTATCCTCTATCCTATCCTATCCTCTATCCTATCCTATCCTCTATCCTATCCCATCCTCTATCCTATCCTATCCTCTATCCTATCCTATCCTCTATCCTATCCTATCCTCTATCCTATCCTATCCTGTATCCTATCCTATCCTCTATCCTATCCTATCCTATATCCTATCCTATCCTCTATCCTATCCTATCCTCTATCCTATCCTATCCTCTATCCTATCCTATCCTCTATCATATCATATCCTCTATCCTGTCCTATCCTCTATCCTATCCTATCCTATCCTATCCTCTATCCTATCCTATCCTCTATCATATCCTATCCTCTATCCTATCCTATCCTGTATCCTATCCTATCCTCTATCCTATCCAATCCTATATCCTATTCTCTATCCTATCCTATCCTCTATCGTATCCTATCCCCTATCCTATCCAATCCTCTATCCTATCCTATCCGCTATCCTATCCAATCCTATATCCTATTCTCTATCCTATCCTATCCTCTATCCTATCCTATCCTTTATCGTATCCTATCCTCTATCCTATTAAATCCTATATCGGATCCTCTATCCTATCCTATCCTCTATCGTATCCTATCCTCTATCCTATCCTATCCTCTATCCTATCCCATCCTCTATCCTATCCTATCCTCTATCCTATCCTATCCTCTATCCTATCCTTTCCTCTATCCTATCCTATTCTCTATCCTATCCTATCCTCTATCCTATCCTATTCTCTATCCTATCCTATCCTCTATCCTATCCTATCCTCTATCCTACCCTATCCTCTATCCTATCCTATCCTCTATCCTATCCTATCCTCTATCCTATCCTATCCTCTATCCTATCCTATCCTCTATCCTATCCTATCCTCTATCCTATCCTATCCTCTATCGTATCCTATCCTCTATCCTATTAAATCCTATATCGTATCCTCTATCCTATCCTATCCTCTATCGTATCCTATCCTCTATCCTATCCTATCCTCTATCCTATCCTATCCTCTATCCTATCCTATCCTCTATCCTATCCTATCCTCTATCCTATCCTATCATCTATCCTATCCTATTCTCTATCCTATCCTATCCTCTATCGTATCCTATCCTCTATCCTATTAAATCCTATATCGTATCCTCTATCGTATCATATTATCTATCCTATCCTATCCTCTATCCTATCCTATCCTCTATCGTATCCTATCCTCTATCCTATTAAATCCTATATCGTATCCTCTATCCTATTCTATCCTCTATCGTATCCTATCCTCTATTCTATCCTATCCTCTATCCTATCCTATCCTCTATCCTATCCTATTCTCCATCCTATCCTATCCTCTATCCTATCCTATCCTCTATCCTATCCTATCCTCTATCCTATCCTATCCTCTATCCTATCCTATCCTCTATCCTATTCTATCCTCTATCCTATCCTATCCTCTATCCTATCCTATCCTCTATCCTATTCTATCCTCTATCCTATCCTATCCTCTATCCTATCCTATCCTCTATCCTATCCTATCCTCTATCCTATCCTATCCTCTATCCTATCCTATCCTCTATCCTATCCTATCCTCTATCGTATCCTATCCTCTATCCTATTAAATCCTATATCGTATCCTCTATCCTATCCTATCCTCCATCGTATCCTATCCTCTATCCTATATTATCCTCTATCCTATCCCATCCTCTATCCTATCCTATCCTCTATCCTATCCTATCCTCTATCCTATCCTATCCTCTATCCTATTAAATCCTATATCGTATCCTCTATCCTATCCTTTCCTCTATCCTATCCTATTCTCTATCCTATCCTATCCTCTATCCTATCGTATCCTCTATCGTACCCTATCCTCTATCCTATTAAATCCTATATCGTATCCTCTATCCTATCCTATCCTCTATCCTATCCTTATCCTCTATCGTATCCTATCCTCTATCCTATCCTATCCTCTATCCTATCCTATCCTCTATCCTATCCTATCCTCTATCCTCTCCTATCCTCTATCCTATCCTATCCTCTATCCTATCCTATTCTCTATCCTATCCTATCCTCTATCGTATCCTATCCTCTATCCTATTAAATCCTATATCGTATCCTCTATCCTATCCTATCCTCTATCGTATCATATCCTCTATCCTATCCTATCCTCTATCGTATCCTATCCTCCATCCTATCCTATCCTCTATCCTATATTATCCTCTATCCTATCCCATCCTCTATCCTATCCTATCCTCTATCCTATCCTATCCTCTATCGTATCCTATTCTCTATCCTATCCTATCCTCTATCCTATCCTATCCTCTATCGTATCCTATCCTCTATCGTATCCTCTATCATATCCTATCCTCTATCCTATCTTATCCTCTATCCTATCCTTATCCTCTATCGTATCCTATCCTCTATCCTATCCTATCCTCTATCCTATCCTATCCTCTATCCTATCCTCTATCCTATCCTATCCTCTAGCCTATCCTATCCTCTATCCTATCCTATCCTCTATCCTATCCTATCCTCTATCCTATCCTATCCTCTATCCTATCCTATCCTCTATCCTATCCTATCCTCTATCCTATCCTATCCTCTATCCTATCCTATCTTCTATCCTATCCTATCCTACATCCTATCCTATCCTCTATCCTATATTATCCTCTATCGTATCCCATCCTCTATCCTATCCTATTCTCTATCCTATCCTATCCTCTATCCTATCCTTTCCTCTATCCTATCCTATTCTCTATCCTATCCTATCCTCTATCCTATCGTATCCTCTATCGTATCCTATCCTCTATCCTATTAAATCCTATATCGTATCCTCTATCCTATATTATCCTCTATCGTATCCCATCCTCTATCCTATCCTATTCTCTATCCTATCCTATCCTCTATCCTATCCTTTCCTCTATCCTATCCTATTCTCTATCCTATCCTATCCTCTATCCTATCGTATCCTCTATCGTATCCTATCCTCTATCCTATTAAATCCTATATCGTATCCTCTATCCTATCCTATCCTCTATCCTATCCTATCCTGTATCCTATCCTATCCTCTATCCTATCCAATCCTATATCCTATTCTCTATCCTATCCTATCCTCTATCGTATCCTATCCCCTATCCTATCCAATCCTCTATCCTATCCTATCCGCTATCCTATCCAATCCTATATCCTATTCTCTATCCTATCCTATCCTCTATCCTATCCTATCCTTTATCGTATCCTATCCTCTATCCTATTAAATCCTATATCGGATCCTCTATCCTATCCTATCCTCTATCGTATCCTATCCTCTATCCTATCCTATCCTCTATCCTATCCCATCCTCTATCCTATCCTATCCTCTATCCTATCCTATCCTCTATCCTATCCTTTCCTCTATCCTATCCTATTCTCTATCCTATCCTATCCTCTATCCTATCCTATTCTCTATCCTATCCTATCCTCTATCCTATCCTATCCTCTATCCTACCCTATCCTCTATCCTATCCTATCCTCTATCCTATCCTATCCTCTATCCTATCCTATCCTCTATCCTATCCTATCCTCTATCCTATCCTATCCTCTATCCTATCCTATCCTCTATCGTATCCTATCCTCTATCCTATTAAATCCTATATCGTATCCTCTATCCTATCCTATCCTCTATCGTATCCTATCCTCTATCCTATCCTATCCTCTATCCTATCCTATCCTCTATCCTATCCTATCCTCTATCCTATCCTATCCTCTATCCTATCCTATCATCTATCCTATCCTATTCTCTATCCTATCCTATCCTCTATCGTATCCTATCCTCTATCCTATTAAATCCTATATCGTATCCTCTATCGTATCATATTATCTATCCTATCCTATCCTCTATCCTATCCTATCCTCTATCGTATCCTATCCTCTATCCTATTAAATCCTATATCGTATCCTCTATCCTATTCTATCCTCTATCGTATCCTATCCTCTATTCTATCCTATCCTCTATCCTATCCTATCCTCTATCCTATCCTATTCTCCATCCTATCCTATCCTCTATCCTATCCTATCCTCTATCCTATCCTATCCTCTATCCTATCCTATCCTCTATCCTATCCTATCCTCTATCCTATTCTATCCTCTATCCTATCCTATCCTCTATCCTATCCTATCCTCTATCCTATTCTATCCTCTATCCTATCCTATCCTCTATCCTATCCTATCCTCTATCCTATCCTATCCTCTATCCTATCCTATCCTCTATCCTATCCTATCCTCTATCCTATCCTATCCTCTATCGTATCCTATCCTCTATCCTATTAAATCCTATATCGTATCCTCTATCCTATCCTATCCTCCATCGTATCCTATCCTCTATCCTATATTATCCTCTATCCTATCCCATCCTCTATCCTATCCTATCCTCTATCCTATCCTATCCTCTATCCTATCCTATCCTCTATCCTATTAAATCCTATATCGTATCCTCTATCCTATCCTTTCCTCTATCCTATCCTATTCTCTATCCTATCCTATCCTCTATCCTATCGTATCCTCTATCGTACCCTATCCTCTATCCTATTAAATCCTATATCGTATCCTCTATCCTATCCTATCCTCTATCCTATCCTTATCCTCTATCGTATCCTATCCTCTATCCTATCCTATCCTCTATCCTATCCTATCCTCTATCCTATCCTATCCTCTATGCTATCCTATCCTCTATCCTATCCTATCCTCTATCCTATATTATCCTCTATCCTATCCTATCCTCTATCCTCTCCTATCCTCTATCCTATCCTATCCTCTATCCTATCCTATTCTCTATCCTATCCTATCCTCTATCGTATCCTATCCTCTATCCTATTAAATCCTATATCGTATCCTCTATCCTATCCTATCCTCTATCGTATCATATCCTCTATCCTATCCTATCCTCTATCGTATCCTATCCTCCATCCTATCCTATCCTCTATCCTATATTATCCTCTATCCTATCCCATCCTCTATCCTATCCTATCCTCTATCCTATCCTATCCTCTATCGTATCCTATTCTCTATCCTATCCTATCCTCTATCCTATCCTATCCTCTATCGTATCCTATCCTCTATCGTATCCTCTATCATATCCTATCCTCTATCCTATCTTATCCTCTATCCTATCCTTATCCTCTATCGTATCCTATCCTCTATCCTATCCTATCCTCTATCCTATCCTATCCTCTATCCTATCCTCTATCCTATCCTATCCTCTAGCCTATCCTATCCTCTATCCTATCCTATCCTCTATCCTATCCTATCCTCTATCCTATCCTATCCTCTATCCTATCCTATCCTCTATCCTATCCTATCCTCTATCCTATCCTATCCTCTATCCTATCCTATCTTCTATCCTATCCTATCCTACATCCTATCCTATCCTCTATCCTATATTATCCTCTATCGTATCCCATCCTCTATCCTATCCTATTCTCTATCCTATCCTATCCTCTATCCTATCCTTTCCTCTATCCTATCCTATTCTCTATCCTATCCTATCCTCTATCCTATCGTATCCTCTATCGTATCCTATCCTCTATCCTATTAAATCCTATATCGTATCCTCTATCCTATCCTATCCTCTATCCTATCCTATCCTCTATCCTATCCTATCCTCTATCCTATCCTATCCTCTATCCTATCCTATCCTCTATCCTATCCTATCCTCTATCCTATCCTATCCTCTATCCTATCCTATCCTCTATCCTATCCTATCCTCTATCCTATCCTATCCTCTATCCTATCCTATCCTATATCCTATCCTATCCTCTATCCTATATTATCCTCTATCATATCCCATCCTCTATCCTATCCTATCCTCTATCCTATCCTATCCTCTATCCTATCCTTTCCTCTATCCTATCCTATTCTCTATCCTATCCTATCCTCTATCCTATCCTATCCTCTATCCTATCCTATCCTCTATCCTATCCTATCCTCTATCCTATCCTATCCTCTATCCTATCCTATCCTCTATCCTATCCTATCCTCTATCCTATCCTATCCTCTATCCTATCCTTATCCTCTATCGTATCCTATCCTCTATCCTATCCTATCTTCTATCCTATCCTATCCTCTATCCTATCCTATCCTCTATCCTATCCTATCCTCTATCCTATCCTATCCTCTATCCTATCCCATCCTCTATCGTATCCTATCCTCTATCCTATCCTATCCTCTATCCTATCCTATCCTCTATCCCATCCTATCCTCTATCCTATTCTATCCTCTATCCTATTCTCTATCCTATCCAATCCCCTATCCTATCCTATCCGCTATCCTATCCAATCCTATATCCTATCCTCTATCCTATCCTATCCTTTATCGTATCCTATCCTCTATCCTATTAAATCCTATATCGTATCCTCTATCCTATCCTATCATCTATCGTATCCTATCATCTATCGTATCCTATCCTCTATCCTATCCTATCCTCTATCCTATCCTATCCTCTATCCTATCCTATCCTCTATCCTATATTATCCCCTATCCTATCCTATCCTCTATCCTATTCTATCCTCTATCCTATCCTATCCTCTATCGTATCCTATCCTCTATCCTATCCTATCCTCTATCCTATCCTATTCTCTATCCTATCCTATCCTCTATCGTATCCTATCCTCTATCCTATTAAATCCTATATCGTTTCCTCTATCCTATCCTATCCTCTATCGTATCATATCCTCTATCCTATCCTATCCTCTATCGTATGCTATCCTCCATCCTATCCTATCCTCTATCCTATATTGTCCTCTATCCTATCCCATCCTCTATCCTATCCTATCCTCTATCCTATCCTATCCTCTATCCTATCCTATCCTCTATCGTATCCTATTCTCTATCCTATCCTATCCTCTATCCTATCCTATCCTCTATCGTATCCTATCCTCTATCGTATCCTCTATCATATCCTATCCTCTATCCTATCCTATCCTCTATCCTATCCTATCCTCTATCCTATCCTATCCTCTATCCTATCCTATCCTCTATCCTATCCTATCCTCTATCCTATCCTATCCTCTATCCTATCCTATCCTCTATCCTATCCTATCCTATATCCTATCCTATCCTCTATCCTATATTATCCTCTATCATATCCCATCCTCTATCCTATCCTATCCTCTATCCTATCCTATCCTCTATCCTATCCTTTCCTCTATCCTATCCTATTCTCTATCCTATCCTATCCTCTATCCTATCTTATCCTCTAACGTATCCTATCCTCTATCCTATTAAATCCTATATCGTATCCTCTATCCTATCCTATCCTCTATCCTATCCTATCCTCTATCCTATCCTATCCTCTATCCTATCCTATCCTCTATCCTATCCTATCCTCTATCCTATCCTATCCTCTATCCTATCCTATCGTCTATCCTATCCTATCCTCTATCCTATCCTATCCTCTATCCTATCCTATCCTCTATCCTATTCTATCCTCTATCCTATGCAATCCTATATCCTATTCTCTATCCTATCCAATCCCCTATCCTATCCTATCCGCCATCCTATCCAATCCTATATCCTATCCTCTATCCTATCCTATCCTCTATCGTATCATATCCTCTATCCTATCCTATCCTCTATCGTATCCTATCCTCCATCCTATCCTATCCTCTATCCTATATTATCCTCTATCCTATCCCATCCTCTATACTATCCTATCCTCTATCATATCCTATCCTCTATCCTATTAAATCCTATATCGTATCCTCTATCCTATCCTATCCTCTATCGTATCCTATCCTCTATCCTATCCTATCCTCTATCCTATCCTATCCTCTATCCTATCCTATCCTCTATCCTATATTATCCTCTATCCTATCCTATCCTCTATCCTATCCTATCCTCTATCCTATCCTATCCTCTATCCTATCCTATCCTCTATCCTAACCTATTCTCTATCCTATCCTATCCTCTATCGTATCCTATCCTCTATCCTATTAAATCCTATATCGTATCCTCTATCCTATCCTATCCTCTATCGTATCATATCCTCTATCCTATCCTATCCTCTATCGTATCCTATCCTCCATCCTATCCTATCCTCTATCCTATATTATCCTCTATCCAATCCCATCCTCTATACTATCCTATCCTCTATCATATCCTATCCTCTATCCTATCCTATCCCCTATCGTATCCTATCCTCTATCCTATCCTATCCTCTATCCTATCCTATCCTCTATCCCATCCTATCCTCTATCCTATTCTATCCTCTATCCTATCCAATCCTATATCCTATTCTCTATCCTATCCAATCCCCTATCCTATCCTATCCGCTATCCTATCCAATCCTATATCCTATCCTCTATCCTATCCTATCCTTTATCGTATCCTATCCTCTATCCTATTAAATCCTATATCGTATCCTCTATCCTATCCTATCCTCTATCGTATCCTATCCTCTATCCTATCCTATCCTCTATCCTATCCTATCCTCTATCCTATCCTATCCTCTATCCTATATTATCCCCTATCCTATCCTATCCTCTATCCTATCCTATCCTCTATCCTATCCTATCCTCTATCCTATCCTATCCTCTATCCTATCCCATCCTCTATCCTATGCTATTCTCTATCCTATCCTATCCTCTATCGTATCCTATCCTCTATCCTATTAAATCCTATATCGTATCCTCTATCCTATCCTATCCTCTATCCTATCCCATCCTCTATCCTATCCTATCCTCTATCGTATCCTATCCTCTATCCTATTAAATCCTATATCGTATCCTCTATCCTATCCTATCCTCTATCCTATCCTATCCTCTATCCTATCTTATCCTCCATCCTATCCTATCCTCTATCCTATATTATCCTCTATCCTATCCCATCCTCTATACTATCCTATCCTCTATCATATCCTATCCTCTATCCTATCCTATCCCCTATCGTATCCTATCCTCTATCCTATCCTATCCTCTATCCTATCCTATCCTCTATCCCATCCTATCCTCTATCCTATTCTATCCTCTATCCTATCCAATCCTATATCCTATTCTCTATCCTATCCAATCCCCTATCCTATCCTATCCGCTATCCTATCCAATCCTATATCCTATCCTCTATCCTATCCTATCCTCTATCGTATCATATCCTCTATCCTATCCTATCCTCTATCGTATCCTATCCTCCATCCTATCCTATCCTCTATCCTATATTATCCTCTATCCTATCCCATCCTCTATACTATCCTATCCTCTATCCTATTAAATCCTATATCGTATCCTCTATCCTATCCTATCATCTATCGTATCCTATCCTCTATCCTATCCTATCCTCTATCCTATCCTATCCTCTATCCTATATTATCCCCTATCCTATCCTATCCTCTATCCTATCCTATCCTCTATCCTATCCTATCCTCTATCCTATCCTATCCTCTATCCTATCCTATCCTCTATCCTATCCTATCCTCTATCCTATCCTATTCTCTATCCTATCCTATCCTCTATCCTATTAAATCCTATATCGTTTCCTCTATCCTATCCTATGCTCTATCGTATCATATCCTCTATCCTATCCTATCCTCTATCGTATCCTATCCTCCATCCTATCCTATCCTCTATCCTATATTGTCCTCTATCCTATCCCATCCTCTATCCTATCCTATCCTCTATCCTATCCTATCCTCTATCCTATCCTATCCTCTATCGTATCCTATTCTCTATCCTATCCTATCCTCTATCCTATCCTATCCTCTATCGTATCCTATCCTCTATCGTATCCTCTATCATATCCTATCCTCTATCCTATCCTATCCTCTATCCTATCCTATCCTCTATCCTATCCTATCCTCTATCCTATCCTATCCTCTATCCTATCCTATCCTCTATCCTATCCTATCCTCTATCCTATCCTATCCTCTATCCTATCCTATCCTCTATCCTATCATATTATCTATCCTATCCTATCCTCTATCCTATCCTATCCTCTATCGTATCCTATCCTCTATCCTATTAAATCCTATATCGTATCCTCTATCCTATTCTATCCTCTATCATATCCTATCCTCTATCCTATCCTATCCTGTATCCTATCCTATCCTCTATCCTATCCTATCCTATATCCTATCCTATCCTGTATCATATCCTATCCTCTATCCTATCCTATCCTCTATCCTATTCTATCCTCTATCCTATCCAATCCTATATCCTATTCTCTATCCTATCCTATCCTCTATCGTATCCTATCCCCTATCCTATCCAATCCTCTATCCTATCCTATCCGCTATCCTATCCAATCCTATATCCTATTCTCTATCCTATCCTATCCTCTATCCTATCCTATCCTTTATCGTATCCTATCCTCTATCCTATTAAATCCTATATCGGATCCTCTATCCTATCCTATCCTCTATCGTATCCTATCCTCTATCCTATCCTATCCTCTATCCTATCCCATCCTCTATCCTATCCTATCCTCTATCCTATCCTATCCTCTATCCTATCCTTTCCTCTATCCTATCCTATTCTCTATCCTATCCTATCCTCTATCCTATCCTATTCTCTATCCTATCCTATCCTCTATCCTATCCTATCCTCTATCCTATCCTATCCTCTATCCTATCCTATCCTCTATCCTATCCTATCCTCTATCCTATCCTATCCTCTATCCTATCCTATCCTCTATCCTATCCTATCCTCTATCCTATCCTATCCTCTATCCTATCCTATCCTCTATCGTATCCTATCCTCTATCCTATTAAATCCTATATCGTATCCTCTATCCTATCCTATCCTCTATCGTATCCTATCCTCTATCCTATCCTATCCTCTATCCTATCCTATCCTGTATCCTATCCTCTAGCCTATCCTATCCTCTATCCTATCCTATCCTCTATCCTATCCTATCCTCTATCCTATCCTATCCTCTATCCTATCCTCTATCCTCTATCCTATCCTATCCTCTATCGTATCCTATCCTCTATCCTATTAAATCCCATATCGTATCCTCTATCCTATCCTATCCTCTATCGTATCCTATCCTCTATCCTATCCTATCCTCTATCCTATCCTATCCTCTATCCTATCCTATCCTCTATCCTATATTATCCTCTATCCTATCCTATCCTCTATCCTATCCTATCCTCTATCCTATCCTATTCTCTATCCTATCCTATCCTCTATCCTATCCTATCATCTATCCTATCCTATTCTCTATCCTATCCTATCCTCTATCGTATCCTATCCTCTATCCTATTAAATCCTATATCGTATCCTCTATCCTATCCTATCCTCTATCGTATCATATTATCTATCCTATCCTATCCTCTATCCTATCCTATCCTCTATCGTATCCTATCCTCTATCCTATTAAATCCTATATCGTATCCTCTATCCTATTCTATCCTCTATCGTATCCTATCCTCTATCCTATCCTATCCTCTATCCTATCCTATCCTCTATCCTATCCTATTCTCCATCCTATCCTATCCTCTATCCTATCCTATCCTCTATCCTATCCTATCCTCTATCCTATCCTATCCTCTATCCTATCCTATCCTCTATCCTATCCTATCCTCTATCATATCCTATCCTCTATCCTGTCCTATCCTCTATCCTATCCTATCCTATCCTATCCTCTATCCTATCCTATCCTCTATCATATCCTATCCTCTATCCTATCCTATCCTGTATCCTATCCTATCCTCTATCCTATCCTATCCTATATCCTATCCTATCCTGTATCATATCCTATCCTCTATCCTATCCTATCCTCTACCCTATTCTATCCTCTATCCTATCCAATCCTATATCCTATTCTCTATCCTATCCTATCCTCTATCGTATCCTATCCCCTATCCTATCCAATCCTCTATCCTATCCTATCCGCTATCCTATCCAATCCTATATCCTATTCTCTATCCTATCCTATCCTCTATCCTATCCTATCCTTTATCGTATCCTATCCTCTATCCTATTAAATCCTATATCGGATCCTCTATCCTATCCTATCCTCTATCGTATCCTATCCTCTATCCTATCCTATCCTCTATCCTATCCCATCCTCTATCCTATCCTATCCTCTATCCTATCCTATCCTCTATCCTATCCTATCCTCTATCCTATCCTATCCTCTATCCTATCATATTATCTATCCTATCCTATCCTCTATCCTATCCTATCCTCTATCGTATCCTATCCTCTATCCTATTAAATCCTATATCGTATCCTCTATCCTATTCTATCCTCTATCGTATCCTATCCTCTATCCTATCCTATCCTCTATCCTATCCTATCCTCTATCCTATCCTATTCTCCATCCTATCCTATCCTCTATCCTATCCTATCCTCTATCCTATCCTATCCTCTATCCTATCCTATCCTCTATCCTATCCTATCCTCTATCATATCCTATCCTCTATCCTGTCCTATCCTCTATCCTATCCTATCCTATCCTATCCTCTATCCTATCCTATCCTCTATCCTATCCTATCCTCTATCCTATCCCATCCTCTATCCTATCCTATCCTCTATCCTATCCTATCCTCTATCCTATCCTATCCTCTATCCCATCCTATCCTCTATCCTATCCTATCCTCTATCCTATCCTATCCTCTATCCTATCCTATTCTCCATCCTATCCTATCCTCTATCCTATCCCATCCTCTATCCTATCCTATCCTGTATCCTATCCTATCCTCTATCCTATCCTATCCTATATCCTATCCTATCCTGTATCATATCCTATCCTCTATCCTATCCTATCCTCTACCCTATTCTATCCTCTATGCTATCCAATCCTATATCCTATTCTCTATCCTATCCTATCCTCTATCGTATCCTATCCCCTATCCTATCCAATCCTCTATCCTATCCTATCCGCTATCCTATCCAATCCTATATCCTATTCTCTATCCTATCCTATCCTCTATCCTATCCTATCCTTTATCGTATCCTATCCTCTATCCTATTAAATCCTATATCGGATCCTCTATCCTATCCTATCCTCTATCGTATCCTATCCTCTATCCTATCCTATCCTCTATCCTATCCCATCCTCTATCCTATCCTATCCTCTATCCTATCCTATCCTCTATCCTATCCTTTCCTCTATCCTATCCTATTCTCTATCCTATCCTATCCTCTATCCTATCCTATTCTCTATCCTATCCTATCCTCTATCCTATCCTATCCTCTATCCTATCCTATCCTCTATCCTATCCTATCCTCTATCCTATCCTATCCTCTATCCTATCCTATCCTCTATCGTATCCTATCCTCTATCCTATTAAATCCTATATCGTATCCTCTATCCTATCCTATCCTCCATCGTATCCTATCCTCTATCCTATATTATCCTCTATCCTATCCCATCCTCTATCCTATCCTATCCTATCCTATCCTATCCTCTATCCTATCCTATCCTCTATCCTATCCTATCCTCTATCCTATCATATTATCTATCCTATCCTATCCTCTATCCTATCCTATCCTCTATCGTATCCTATCCTCTATCCTATTAAATCCTATATCGTATCCTCTATCCTATTCTATCCTCTATCGTATCCTATCCTCTATCCTATCCTATCCTCTATCCTATCCTATCCTCTATCCTATCCTATTCTCCATCCTATCCTATCCTCTATCCTATCCTATCCTCTATCCTATCCTCTATCCTATCCTATCCTCTATCCTATCCTATCCTCTATCCTATCCTATCCTCTATCATATCCTATCCTCTATCCTGTCCTATCCTCTATCCTATCCTATCCTATCCTATCCTCTATCCTATCCTATCCTCTATCCTATCCTATCCTCTATCCTATCCCATCCTCTATCCTATCCTATCCTCTATCCTATCCTATCCTCTATCCTATCCTATCCTCTATCCCATCCTATTCTCTATCCTATCCTATCCTCTATCCTATCCTATCCTCTATCATATCCTATCCTCTATCCTATCCTATCCTGTATCCTATCCTATCCTCTATCCTATCCTATCCTATATCCTATCCTATCCTGTATCATATCCTATCCTCTATCCTATCCTATCCTCTATCCTATTCTATCCTCTATCCTATCCAATCCTATATCCTATTCTCTATCCTATCCTATCCTCTATCGTATCCTATCCCCTATCCTATCCAATCCTCTATCCTATCCTATCCGCTATCCTATCCAATCCTATATCCTATTCTCTATCCTATCCTATCCTCTATCCTATCCTATCCTTTATCGTATCCTATCCTCTATCCTATTAAATCCTATATCGGATCCTCTATCCTATCCTATCCTCTATCGTATCCTATCCTCTATCCTATCCTATCCTCTATCCTATCCCATCCTCTATCCTATCCTATCCTCTATCCTATCCTATCCTCTATCCTATCCTTTCCTCTATCCTATCCTATTCTCTATCCTATCCTATCCTCTATCCTATCCTATTCTCTATCCTATCCTATCCTCTATCCTATCCTATCCTCTATCCTACCCTATCCTCTATCCTATCCTATCCTCTATCCTATCCTATCCTCTATCCTATCCTATCCTCTATCCTATCCTATCCTCTATCCTATCCTATCCTCTATCCTATCCTATCCTCTATCGTATCCTATCCTCTATCCTATTAAATCCTCTATCGTATCCTCTATCCTATCCTATCCTCTATCGTATCCTATCCTCTATCCTATCCTATCCTCTATCCTATCCCATCCTCTATCCTATCCTATCCTCTATCCTATCCTATCCTCTATCCTATCCTTTCCTCTATCCTATCCTATTCTCTATCCTATCCTATCCTCTATCCTATCCTATTCTCTATCCTATCCTATCCTCTATCCTATCCTATCCTCTATCCTATCCTATCCTCTATCCTATCCTATCCTCTATCCTATCCTATCCTCTATCCTATCCTATCCTCTATCCTATTAAATCCTATATCGTATCCTCTATCCTATCCTATCCTCCATCGTATCCTATCCTCTATCCTATATTATCCTCTATCCTATCCCATCCTCTATCCTATCCTATCCTATCCTATCCTATCCTCTATCCTATCCTATCCTCTATCCTATCCTATCCTCTATCCTATCATATTATCTATCCTATCCTATCCTCTATCCTATCCTATCCTCTATCGTATCCTATCCTCTATCCTATTAAATCCTATATCGTATCCTCTATCCTATTCTATCCTCTATCGTATCCTATCCTCTATCCTATCCTATCCTCTATCCTATCCTATCCTCTATCCTATCCTATTCTCCATCCTATCCTATCCTCTATCCTATCCTATCCTCTATCCTATCCTATCCTCTATCCTATCCTATCCTCTATCCTATCCTATCCTCTATCATATCCTATCCTCTATCCTGTCCTATCCTCTATCCTATCCTATCCTATCCTATCCTCTATCCTATCCTATCCTCTATCCTATCCTATCCTCTATCCTATCCCATCCTCTATCCTATCCTATCCTCTATCCTATCCTATCCTCTATCCTATCCTATCCTCTATCCCATCCTATTCTCTATCCTATCCTATCCTCTATCCTATCCTATCCTCTATCATATCCTATCCTCTATCCTATCCTATCCTGTATCCTATCCTATCCTCTATCCTATCCTATCCTATATCCTATCCTATCCTGTATCATATCCTATCCTCTATCCTATCCTATCCTCTATCCTATTCTATCCTCTATCCTATCCAATCCTATATCCTATTCTCTATCCTATCCTATCCTCTATCGTATCCTATCCCCTATCCTATCCAATCCTCTATCCTATCCTATCCGCTATCCTATCCAATCCTATATCCTATTCTCTATCCTATCCTATCCTCTATCCTATCCTATCCTTTATCGTATCCTATCCTCTATCCTATTAAATCCTATATCGGATCCTCTATCCTATCCTATCCTCTATCGTATCCTATCCTCTATCCTATCCTATCCTCTATCCTATCCCATCCTCTATCCTATCCTATCCTCTATCCTATCCTATCCTCTATCCTATCCTTTCCTCTATCCTATCCTATTCTCTATCCTATCCTATCCTCTATCCTATCCTATTCTCTATCCTATCCTATCCTCTATCCTATCCTATCCTCTATCCTACCCTATCCTCTATCCTATCCTATCCTCTATCCTATCCTATCCTCTATCCTATCCTATCCTCTATCCTATCCTATCCTCTATCCTATCCTATCCTCTATCCTATCCTATCCTCTATCGTATCCTATCCTCTATCCTATTAAATCCTATATCGTATCCTCTATCCTATCCTATCCTCTATCGTATCCTATCCTCTATCCTATCCTATCCTCTATCCTATCCTATCCTCTATCCTATCCTATCCTCTATCCTATCCTATCCTCTATCCTATCCTATCATCTATCCTATCCTATTCTCTATCCTATCCTATCCTCTATCGTATCCTATCCTCTATCCTATTAAATCCTCTATCGTATCCTATTCTCTATCCTATCCTATCCTCTATCCTATCCTATCCTCTATCGTATCCTATCCTCTATCGTATCCTCTATCATATCCTATCCTCTATCCTATCTTATCCTCTATCCTATCCTTATCCTCTATCGTATCCTATCCTCTATCCTATCCTATCCTCTATCCTATCCTATCCTCTATCCTATCCTCTATCCTATCCTATCCTCTAGCCTATCCTATCCTCTATCCTATCCTATCCTCTATCCTATCCTATCCTCTATCCTATCCTATCCTCTATCCTATCCTATCCTCTATCCTATCCTATCCTCTATCCTATCCTATCCTCTATCCTATCCTATCTTCTATCCTATCCTATCCTACATCCTATCCTATCCTCTATCCTATATTATCCTCTATCGTATCCCATCCTCTATCCTATCCTATCCTCTATCCTATCCTATCCTCTATCCTATCCTTTCCTCTATCCTATCCTATTCTCTATCCTATCCTATCCTCTATCCTATCGTATCCTCTATCGTATCCTATCCTCTATCCTATTAAATCCTATATCGTATCCTCTATCCTATCCTATCCTCTATCCTATCCTATCCTCTATCCTATCCTATCCTCTATCCTATCCTATCCTCTATCCTATCCTATCCTCTATCCTATCCTATCCTCTATCCTATCCTATCCTCTATCCTATTCCATCCTCTATCGTATCCTATCCTCTATCCTATCCTATCCTCTATCCTATCCTATCCTCTATCCCATCCTATCCTCTATCCTATTCTCTATCCTATCCAATCCCCTATCCTATCCTATCCGCTATCCTATCCAATCCTATATCCTATCCTCTATCCTATCCTATCCTTTATCGTATCCTATCCTCTATCCTATTAAATCCTATATCGTATCCTCTATCCTATCCTATCCTCTATCGTATCCTATCCTCTATCCTATCCTATCCTCTATCCTATCCTATCCTCTATCCTATCCTATCCTCTATCCTATCCTATCCTCTATCCTATCCTATCCTCTATCCTATCCTATCCTCTATCCTATCCTATCCTCTATCCTATCCTATCCTCTATCCTATCCTATCCTCTATCCTATCCCATCCTCTATCGTATCCTATCCTCTATCCTATCCTATCCTCTATCCTATCCTATCCTCTATCCCATCCTATCCTCTATCCTATTCTATCCTCTATCCTATTCTCTATCCTATCCAATCCCCTATCCTATCCTATCCGCTATCCTATCCAATCCTATATCCTATCCTCTATCCTATCCTATCCTTTATCGTATCCTATCCTCTATCCTATTAAATCCTATATCGTATCCTCTATCCTATCCTATCATCTATCGTATCCTATCATCTATCGTATCCTATCCTCTATCCTATCCTATCCTCTATCCTATCCTATCCTCTATCCTATCCTATCCTCTATCCTATATTATCCCCTATCCTATCCTATCCTCTATCCTATTCTATCCTCTATCCTATCCTATCCTCTATCCTATCCTATCCTCTATCCTATCCTATCCTCTATCCTATCCTATTCTCTATCCTATCCTATCCTCTATCGTATCCTATCCTCTATCCTATTAAATCCTATATCGTTTCCTCTATCCTATCCTATCCTCTATCGTATCATATCCTCTATCCTATCCTATCCTCTATCGTATGCTATCCTCCATCCTATCCTATCCTCTATCCTATATTGTCCTCTATCCTATCCCATCCTCTATCCTATCCTATCCTCTATCCTATCCTATCCTCTATCCTATCCTATCCTCTATCGTATCCTATTCTCTATCCTATCCTATCCTCTATCCTATCCTATCCTCTATCGTATCCTATCCTCTATCGTATCCTCTATCATATCCTATCCTCTATCCTATCCTATCCTCTATCCTATCCTATCCTCTATCCTATCCTATCCTCTATCCTATCCTATCCTCTATCCTATCCTATCCTCTATCCTATCCTATCCTATATCCTATCCTATCCTCTATCCTATATTATCCTCTATCATATCCCATCCTCTATCCTATCCTATCCTCTATCCTATCCTATCCTCTATCCTATCCTTTCCTCTATCCTATCCTATTCTCTATCCTATCCTATCCTCTATCCTATCTTATCCTCTAACGTATCCTATCCTCTATCCTATTAAATCCTATATCGTATCCTCTATCCTATCCTATCCTCTATCCTATCCTATCCTCTATCCTATCCTATCCTCTATCCTATCCTATCCTCTATCCTATCCTATCCTCTATCCTATCCTATCCTCTATCCTATCCTATCGTCTATCCTATCCTATCCTCTATCCTATCCTATCCTCTATCCTATCCTATCCTCTATCCTATTCTATCCTCTATCCTATGCAATCCTATATCCTATTCTCTATCCTATCCAATCCCCTATCCTATCCTATCCGCTATCCTATCCAATCCTATATCCTATCCTCTATCCTATCCTATCCTCTATCGTATCATATCCTCTATCCTATCCTATCCTCTATCGTATCCTATCCTCCATCCTATCCTATCCTCTATCCTATATTATCCTCTATCCTATCCCATCCTCTATACTATCCTATCCTCTATCATATCCTATCCTCTATCCTATTAAATCCTATATCGTATCCTCTATCCTATCCTATCCTCTATCGTATCCTATCCTCTATCCTATCCTATCCTCTATCCTATCCTATCCTCTATCCTATCCTATCCTCTATCCTATATTATCCTCTATCCTATCCTATCCTCTATCCTATCCTATCCTCTATCCTATCCTATCCTCTATCCTATCCTATCCTCTATCCTAACCTATTCTCTATCCTATCCTATCCTCTATCGTATCCTATCCTCTATCCTATTAAATCCTATATCGTATCCTCTATCCTATCCTATCCTCTATCGTATCATATCCTCTATCCTATCCTATCCTCTATCGTATCCTATCCTCCATCCTATCCTATCCTCTATCCTATATTATCCTCTATCCTATCCCATCCTCTATACTATCCTATCCTCTATCATATCCTATCCTCTATCCTATCCTATCCCCTATCGTATCCTATCCTCTATCCTATCCTATCCTCTATCCTATCCTATCCTCTATCCCATCCTATCCTCTATCCTATTCTATCCTCTATCCTATCCAATCCTATATCCTATTCTCTATCCTATCCAATCCCCTATCCTATCCTATCCGCTATCCTATCCAATCCTATATCCTATCCTCTATCCTATCCTATCCTTTATCGTATCCTATCCTCTATCCTATTAAATCCTATATCGTATCCTCTATCCTATCCTATCCTCTATCGTATCCTATCCTCTATCCTATCCTATCCTCTATCCTATCCTATCCTCTATCCTATCCTATCCTCTATCCTATATTATCCCCTATCCTATCCTATCCTCTATCCTATCCTATCCTCTATCCTATCCTATCCTCTATCCTATCCTATCCTCTATCCTATCCCATCCTCTATCCTATGCTATTCTCTATCCTATCCTATCCTCTATCGTATCCTATCCTCTATCCTATTAAATCCTATATCGTATCCTCTATCCTATCCTATCCTCTATCCTATCCCATCCTCTATCCTATCCTATCCTCTATCCTATCCTATCCTATCCTCTATCCTATCCTATCCTCTATCCTATCCTATCCTCTATCCTATCCTATCCTCTATCCTATCCTATCCTCCATCCTATCCTATCCTCTATCCTATATTATCCTCTATCCTATCCCATCCTCTATACTATCCTATCCTCTATCATATCCTATCCTCTATCCTATCCTATCCCCTATCGTATCCTATCCTCTATCCTATCCTATCCTCTATCCTATCCTATCCTCTATCCCATCCTATCCTCTATCCTATTCTATCCTCTATCCTATCCAATCCTATATCCTATTCTCTATCCTATCCAATCCCCTATCCTATCCTATCCGCTATCCTATCCAATCCTATATCCTATCCTCTATCCTATCCTATCCTCTATCGTATCATATCCTCTATCCTATCCTATCCTCTATCGTATCCTATCCTCCATCCTATCCTATCCTCTATCCTATATTATCCTCTATCCTATCCCATCCTCTATACTATCCTATCCTCTATCCTATTAAATCCTATATCGTATCCTCTATCCTATCCTATCCTCTATCGTATCCTATCCTCTATCCTATCCTATCCTCTATCCTATCCTATCCTCAATCCTATCCTATCCTCTATCCTATATTATCCTCTATCCTATCCTATCCTCTATCCTATCCTATCCTCTATCCTATCCTATCCTCTATCCTATCCTATCCTCTATCCTATCCTATTCTCTATCCTATCCTATCCTCTATCGTATCCTATCCTCTATCCTATTAAATCCTATATCGTATCCTCTATCCTATCCTATCCTCTATCGTATCATATCCTCTATCCTATCCTATCCTCTATCGTATCCTATCCTCCATCCTATCCTATCCTCTATCCTATATTATCCTCTATCCTATCCCATCCTCTATACTATCCTATCCTCTATCATATCCTATCCTCTATCCTATCCTATCCCCTATCGTATCCTATCCTCTATCCTATCCTATCCCCTATCCTATCCTATCCTCTATCCCATCCTATCCTCTATCCTATTCTATCCTCTATCCTATCCAATCCTATATCCTATTCTCTATCCTATCCAATCCCCTATCTTATCCTATCCGCTATCCTATCCAATCCTATATCCTATCCTCTATCCTATCCTATCCTTTATCGTATCCTATCCTCTATCCTATTAAATCCTATATCGTATCCTCTATCCTATCCTATCCTCTATCGTATCCTATCCTCTATCCTATCCTATCCTCTATCCTATCCTATCCTCTATCCTATCCTATCCTCTATCCTATCCTATCCTCTATCCTATATTATCCCCTATCCTATCCTATCCTCTACCCTATCCTATCCTCTATCCTATCCTATCCTCTATCCTATCCTATCCTCTATCCTATCCTATCCTCTATCCTATGCTATTCTCTATCCTATCCTATCCTCTATCGTATCCTATCCTCTATCCTATTAAATCCTATATCGTATCCTCTATCCTATCCTATCCTCTATCCTATCCCATCCTCTATCCTATCCTATCCTCTATCCTATCCTATCCTATCCTCTATCCTATCCTATCCTCTATCCTATCCTATCCTCTATCCTATCCTATCCTCTATCCTATCCTATCCTCCATCCTATCCTATCCTCTATCCTATATTATCCTCTATCCTATCCCATCCTCTATACTATCCTATCCTCTATCATATCCTATCCTCTATCCTATCCTATCCCCTATCGTATCCTATCCTCTATCCTATCCTATCCTCTATCCTATCCTATCCTCTATCCCATCCTATCCTCTATCCTATTCTATCCTCTATCCTATCCTATCCTCTATCCTATCCTATCCTCTATCCTATCCTATCCTCTATCATATCCTATCCTCTATCGTATCCTATCCTCTATCCTATCCTTATCCTCTATCGTATCCTATCCTCTATCCTATCCTATCCTCTATCCTATCCTATCCTATCCTATCCTCTATCCTATCCTATCCTCTATCCTATCCTATCCTATCCTATCCTATCCTCTATCCTATCCTATCCTCTATCCTATCCTATCCTCTATCCTATCATATTATCTATCCTATCCTATCCTCTATCCTATCCTATCCTCTATCGTATCCTATCCTCTATCCTATTAAATCCTATATCGTATCCTCTATCCTATTCTATCCTCTATCGTATCCTATCCTCTATCCTATCCTATCCTCTATCCTATCCTATCCTCTATCCTATCCTATTGTCCATCCTATCCTATCCTCTATCCTATCCTATCCTCTATCCTATCCTATCCTCTATCCTATCCTATCCTCTATCCTATCCTATCCTCTATCCTATCCTATCCTCTATCATATCCTATCCTCTATCCTGTCCTATCCTCTATCCTATCCTATCCTATCCTATCCTCTATCCTATCCTATCCTCTATCCTATCCTATTGTCCATCCTATCCTATCCTCTATCCTATCCTATCCTCTATCCTATCCTATCCTCTATCCCATCCTATCCTCTATCCTATTCTATCCTCTATCCTATCCAATCCTATATCCTATTCTCTATCCTATCCAATCCCCTATCTTATCCTATCCGCTATCCTATCCAATCCTATATCCTATCCTCTATCCTATCCTATCCTTTATCGTATCCTATCCTCTATCCTATTAAATCCTATATCGTATCCTCTATCCTATCCTATCCTCTATCGTATCCTATCCTCTATCCTATCCTATCCTCTATCCTATCCTATCCTCTATCCTATCCTATCCTCTATCCTATATTATCCCCTATCCTATCCTATCCTCTATCCTATCCTATCCTCTATCCTATCCTATCCTCTATCCTATCCTATCCTCTATCCTATCCTATCCTCTATCCTATGCTATTCTCTATCCTATCCTATCCTCTATCGTATCCTATCCTCTATCCTATTAAATCCTATATCGTATCCTCTATCCTATCCTATCCTCTATCCTATCCCATCCTCTATCCTATCCTATCCTCTATCCTATCCTATCCTATCCTCTATCCTATCCTATCCTCTATCCTATCCTATCCTCTATCCTATCCTATCCTCTATCCTATCCTATCCTCCATCCTATCCTATCCTCTATCCTATTTTATCCTCTATCCTATCCCATCCTCTATACTATCCTATCCTCTATCATATCCTATCCTCTATCCTATCCTATCCCCTATCGTATCCTATCCTCTATCCTATCCTATCCTCTATCCTATCCTATCCTCTATCCCATCCTATCCTCTATCCTATTCTATCCTCTATCCTATCCTATCCTCTATCCTATCCTATCCTCTATCCTATCCTATCCTCTATCATATCCTATCCTCTATCGTATCCTATCCTCTATCCTATCCTTATCCTCTATCGTATCCTATCCTCTATCCTATCCTATCCTCTATCCTATCCTATCCTATCCTATCCTCTATCCTATCCTATCCTCTATCCTATCCTATCCTATCCTATCCTATCCTCTATCCTATCCTATCCTCTATCCTATCCTATCCTCTATCCTATCATATTATCTATCCTATCCTATCCTCTATCCTATCCTATCCTCTATCGTATCCTATCCTCTATCCTATTAAATCCTATATCGTATCCTCTATCCTATTCTATCCTCTATCGTATCCTATCCTCTATCCTATCCTATCCTCTATCCTATCCTATCCTCTATCCTATCCTATTGTCCATCCTATCCTATCCTCTATCCTATCCTATCCTCTATCCTATCCTATCCTCTATCCTATCCTATCCTCTATCCTATCCTATCCTCTATCCTATCCTATCCTCTATCATATCCTATCCTCTATCCTGTCCTATCCTCTATCCTATCCTATCCTATCCTATCCTCTATCCTATCCTATCCTCTATCCTATCCTATCCTCTATCCTATCCCATCCTCTATCCTATCCTATCCTCTATCCTATCCTATCCTCTATCCTATCCTATCCTCTATCCCATCCTATTCTCTATCCTATCCTATCCTCTATCCTATCCTATCCTCTATCATATCCTATCCTCTATCCTATCCTATCCTGTATCCTATCCTATCCTCTATCCTATCCTATCCTATATCCTATCCTATCCTGTATCATATCCTATCCTCTATCCTATCCTATCCTCTATCCTATTCTATCCTCTATCCTATCCAATCCTATATCCTATTCTCTATCCTATCCTATCCTCTATCCTATCCTATCCGCTATCCTATCCAATCCTATATCCTATTCTCTATCCTATCCTATCCTCTATCCTATCCTATCCTTTATCGTATCCTATCCTCTATCCTATTAAATCCTATATCGGATCCTCTATCCTATCCTATCCTCTATCGTATCCTATCCTCTATCCTATCCTATCCTCTATCCTATCCCATCCTCTATCCTATCCTATCCTCTATCCTATCCTATCCTCTATCCTATCCTTTCCTCTATCCTATCCTATTCTCTATCCTATCCTATCCTCTATCCTATCCTATTCTCTATCCTATCCTATCCTCTATCCTATCCTATCCTCAATCCTATCCTATCCTCTATCCTATCCTATCCTCTATCCTATCCTATCCTCTATCCTATCCTATCCTCTATCCTATCCCATCCTCTATCCTATCCTATCCTCTATCCTATCCTATCCTATCCTCTATCCTATCCTATCCTCTATCCTATCCTATCCTGTATCCTATCCTCTAGCCTATCCTATCCTCTATCCTATCCTATCCTCTATCCTATCCTATCCTCTATCCTATCCTATCCTGTATCCTATCCTCTAGCCTATCCTATCCTCTATCCTATCCTATCCTCTATCCTATCCTATCCTCTATCCTATCCTATCCTCTATCCTATCCTATCCTCTATCCTATCCTCTATCCTCTATCGTATCCTATCCTCTATCGTATCCTATCTTCTATCCTATTAAATCCCATATCGTATCCTCTATCCTATCCTATCATCTATCCTATCCTATTCTCTATCCTATCCTATCCTCTATCGTATCCTATCCTCTATCCTATTAAATCCTATATCGTATCCTCTATCCTATCCTATCCTCTATCGTATCATATTATCTATCCTATCCTATCCTCTATCCTATCCTATCCTCTATCGTATCCTATCCTCTATCCTATTAAATCCTATATCGTATCCTCTATCCTATTCTATCCTCTATCGTATCCTATCCTCTATCCTATCCTATCCTCTATCCTATCCTATCCTCTATCCTATCCTATTCTCCATCCTATCCTATCCTCTATCCTATCCTATCCTCTATCCTATCCTATCCTCTATCCTATCCTATCCTCTATCCTATCCTATCCTCTATCCTATCCCATCCTCTATCCTATCCTATCCTCTATCCTATCCTATCCTCTATCCTATCCTATCCTCTATCCCATCCTATTCTCTATCCTATCCTATCCTCTATCCTATCCTATCCTCTATCATATCCTATCCTCTATCCTATCCTATCCTGTATCCTATCCTATCCTCTATCCTATCCTATCCTATATCCTATCCTATCCTGTATCATATCCTATCCTCTATTCTATCCTATCCTCTATCCTATCCTATCCTCTATCCTATCCTATCCTCTATCCTATCCTATCCTCTATCCTATATTATCCTCTATCCTATCCTATCCTCTATCCTATTCTATCCTCTATCCTATCCAATCCTATATCCTATTCTCTATCCTATCCTATCCTCTATCGTATCCTATCCCCTATCCTATCCAATCCTCTATCCTATCCTATCCGCTATCCTATCCAATCCTATATCCTATTCTCTATCCTATCCTATCCTCTATCCTATCCTATCCTTTATCGTATCCTATCCTCTATCCTATTAAATCCTATATCGGATCCTCTATGCTATCCTATCCTCTATCGTATCCTATCCTCTATCCTATCCTATCCTCTATCCTATCCCATCCTCTATCCTATTACTATCCTCTATCCTATCCTATCCTCTATCCTATCCTTTCCTCTATCCTATCCTATTCTCTATCCTATCCTATCCTCTATCCTATCCTATTCTCTATCCTATCCTATCCTCTAGCCTATCCTATCCTCTATCCTATCCTATCCTCTATCCTATCCTATCCTCTATCCTATCCTATCCTGTATCCTATCCTCTAGCCTATCCTATCCTCTATCCTATCCTATCCTCTATTCTATCCTATCCTCTATCCTATCCTATCCTCTATCCTATCCTATCCTCTATCCTATCCTATCCTCTATCCTATATTATCCTCTATCCTATCCTATCCTCTATCCTATCCTATCCTCTATCCTATCCTATCCTCTATCCTATCCTATCCTCTATCCTATCCTATCATCTATCCTATCCTATTCTCTATCCTATCCTATCCTCTATCGTATCCTATCCTCTATCCTATTAAATCCTATATCGTATCCTCTATCCTATCCTATCCTCTATCGTATCATATTATCTATCCTATCCTATCCTCTATCCTATCCTATCCTCTATCGTATCCTATCCTCTATCCTATTAAATCCTATATCGTATCCTCTATCCTATTCTATCCTCTATCGTATCCTATCCTCTATCCTATCCTATCCTCTATCCTATCCTATCCTCTATCCTATCCTATTCTCCATCCTATCCTATCCTCTATCCTATCCTATCCTGTATCCTATCCTATCCTCTATCCTATCCTATCCTATATCCTATCCTATCCTGTATCATATCCTATCCTCTATCCTATCCTATCCTCTATCGTATCCTATCCTCTATCCTATTAAATCCTATATCGTATCCTCTATCCTATTCTATCCTCTATCGTATCCTATCCTCTATCCTATCCTATCCTCTATCCTATCCTATCCTCTATCCTATCCTATTCTCCATCCTATCCTATCCTCTATCCTATCCTATCCTGTATCCTATCCTATCCTCTATCCTATCCTATCCTATATCCTATCCTATCCTGTATCATATCCTATCCTCTATCCTATCCTATCCTCTATCCTATCCTATCCTCTATCCTATCCTATTCTCCATCCTATCCTATCCTCTATCCTATCCTATCCTGTATCCTATCCTATCCTCTATCCTATCCTATCCTATATCCTATCCTATCCTGTATCATATCCTATCCTCTATCCTATCCTATCCTCTATCGTATCCTATCCTCTATCCTATTAAATCCTATATCGTATCCTCTATCCTATTCTATCCTCTATCGTATCCTATCCTCTATCCTATCCTATCCTCTATCCTATCCTATCCTCTATCCTATCCTATTCTCCATCCTATCCTATCCTCTATCCTATCCTATCCTCTATCCAATCCTATCCTCTATCCTATCCTATCCTCTATCCTATCCTATCCTCTATCCTATCCTATCCTCTATCATATCCTATCCTCTATCCTGTCCTATCCTCTATCCTATCCTATCCTATCCTATCCTCTATCCTATCCTATCCTCTATCCTATCCTATCCTCTATCCTATCCCATCCTCTATCCTATCCTATCCTCTATCCTATCCTATCCTCTATCCTATCCTATCCTCTATCCCATCCTATTCTCTATCCTATCCTATCCTCTATCCTATCCTATCCTCTATCATATCCTATCCTCTATCCTATCCTATCCTGTATCCTATCCTATCCTCTATCCTATCCTATCCTATATCCTATCCTATCCTGTATCATATCCTATCCTCTATCCTATCCTATCCTCTATCCTATTCTATCCTCTATCCTATCCAATCCTATATCCTATTCTCTATCCTATCCTATCCTCTATCGTATCCTATCCCCTATCCTATCCAATCCTCTATCCTATCCTATCCGCTATCCTATCCAATCCTATATCCTATTCTCTATCCTATCCTATCCTCTATCCTATCCTATCCTTTATCGTATCCTATCCTCTATCCTATTAAATCCTATATCGGATCCTCTATCCTATCCTATCCTCTATCGTATCCTATCCTCTATCCTATCCTATCCTCTATCCTATCCCATCCTCTATCCTATCCTATCCTCTATCCTATCCTATCCTCTATCCTATCCTTTCCTCTATCCTATCCTATTCTCTATCCTATCCTATCCTCTATCCTATCCTATTCTCTATCGTATCCTATCCTCTATCCTATCCTATCCTCTATCCTATCCCATCCTCTATCCTATCCTATCCTCTATCCTATCCTATCCTCTATCCTATCCTTTCCTCTATCCTATCCTATTCTCTATCCTATCCTATCCTCTATCCTATCCTATTCTCTATCCTATCCTATCCTCTATCCTATCCTATCCTCTATCCTATCCTATCCTCTATCCTATCCTATCCTCTATCCTATCCTATCCTCTATCCTATCCTATCCTCTATCCTATCCTATCCTCTATCCTATCCTATCCTCTATCCTATCCTATCCTCTATCGTATCCTATCCTCTATCCTATTAAATCCTATATCGTATCCTCTATCCTATCCTATCCTCTATCGTATCCTATCCTCTATCCTATCCTATCCTCTATCCTATCCTATCCTGTATCCTATCCTCTAGCCTATCCTATCCTCTATCCTATCCTATCCTCTATCCTATCCTATCCTCTATCCTATCCTATCCTCTATCCTATCCTCTATCCTCTATCCTATCCTATCCTCTATCGTATCCTATCCTCTATCCTATTAAATCCCATATCGTATCCTCTATCCTATCCTATCCTCTATCGTATCCTATCCTCTATCCTATCCTATCCTCTATCCTATTAAATCCTATATCGTATCCTCTATCCTATCTCGTATCCTCTATCCTATCCTATCCTCTATCCTATCCTATCCTCTATCCTATCCTATCCTCTATCCCATCCTATTCTCTATCCTATCCTATCCTCTATCCTATCCTATCCTCTATCATATCCTATCCTCTATCCTATCCTATCCTGTATCCTATCCTATCCTCTATCCTATCCTATCCTATATCCTATCCTATCCTGTATCATATCCTATCCTCTATTCTATCCTATCCTCTATCCTATCCTATCCTCTATCCTATCCTATCCTCTATCCTATCCTATCCTCTATCCTATATTATCCTCTATCCTATCCTATCCTCTATCCTATTCTATCCTCTATCCTATCCAATCCTATATCCTATTCTCTATCCTATCCTATCCTCTATCGTATCCTATCCCCTATCCTATCCAATCCTCTATCCTATCCTATCCGCTATCCTATCCAATCCTATATCCTATTCTCTATCCTATCCTATCCTCTATCCTATCCTATCCTTTATCGTATCCTATCCTGTATCCTATTAAATCCTATATCGGATCCTCTATGCTATCCTATCCTCTATCGTATCCTATCCTCTATCCTATCCTATCCTCTATCCTATCCCATCCTCTATCCTATTACTATCCTCTATCCTATCCTATCCTCTATCCTATCCTTTCCTCTATCCTATCCTATTCTCTATCCTATCCTATCCTCTATCCTATCCTATTCTCTATCCTATCCTATCCTCTAGCCTATCCTATCCTCTATCCTATCCTATCCTCTATCCTATCCTATCCTCTATCCTATCCTATCCTGTATCCTATCCTCTAGCCTATCCTATCCTCTATCCTATCCTATCCTCTATTCTATCCTATCCTCTATCCTATCCTATCCTCTATCCTATCCTATCCTCTATCCTATCCTATCCTCTATCCTATATTATCCTCTATCCTATCCTATCCTCTATCCTATCCTATCCTCTATCCTATCCTATCCTCTATCCTATCCTATCATCTATCCTATCCTATTCTCTATCCTATCCTATCCTCTATCGTATCCTATCCTCTATCCTATTAAATCCTATATCGTATCCTCTATCCTATCCTATCCTCTATCGTATCATATTATCTATCCTATCCTATCCTCTATCCTATCCTATCCTCTATCGTATCCTATCCTCTATCCTATTAAATCCTATATCGTATCCTCTATCCTATTCTATCCTCTATCGTATCCTATCCTCTATCCTATCCTATCCTCTATCCTATCCTATCCTCTATCCTATCCTATTCTCCATCCTATCCTATCCTCTATCCTATCCTATCCTGTATCCTATCCTATCCTCTATCCTATCCTATCCTATATCCTATCCTATCCTGTATCATATCCTATCCTCTATCCTATCCTATCCTCTATCGTATCCTATCCTCTATCCTATTAAATCCTATATCGTATCCTCTATCCTATTCTATCCTCTATCGTATCCTATCCTCTATCCTATCCTATCCTCTATCCTATCCTATCCTCTATCCTATCCTATTCTCCATCCTATCCTATCCTCTATCCTATCCTATCCTGTATCCTATCCTATCCTCTATCCTATCCTATCCTATATCCTATCCTATCCTGTATCATATCCTATCCTCTATCCTATCCTATCCTCTATCCTATCCTATCCTCTATCCTATCCTATTCTCCATCCTATCCTATCCTCTATCCTATCCTATCCTGTATCCTATCCTATCCTCTATCCTATCCTATCCTATATCCTATCCTATCCTGTATCATATCCTATCCTCTATCCTATCCTATCCTCTATCGTATCCTATCCTCTATCCTATTAAATCCTATATCGTATCCTCTATCCTATTCTATCCTCTATCGTATCCTATCCTCTATCCTATCCTATCCTCTATCCTATCCTATCCTCTATCCTATCCTATTCTCCATCCTATCCTATCCTCTATCCTATCCTATCCTCTATCCAATCCTATCCTCTATCCTATCCTATCCTCTATCCTATCCTATCCTCTATCCTATCCTATCCTCTATCATATCCTATCCTCTATCCTGTCCTATCCTCTATCCTATCCTATCCTATCCTATCCTCTATCCTATCCTATCCTCTATCCTATCCTATCCTCTATCCTATCCCATCCTCTATCCTATCCTATCCTCTATCCTATCCTATCCTCTATCCTATCCTATCCTCTATCCCATCCTATTCTCTATCCTATCCTATCCTCTATCCTATCCTATCCTCTATCATATCCTATCCTCTATCCTATCCTATCCTGTATCCTATCCTATCCTCTATCCTATCCTATCCTATATCCTATCCTATCCTGTATCATATCCTATCCTCTATCCTATCCTATCCTCTATCCTATTCTATCCTCTATCCTATCCAATCCTATATCCTATTCTCTATCCTATCCTATCCTCTATCGTATCCTATCCCCTATCCTATCCAATCCTCTATCCTATCCTATCCGCTATCCTATCCAATCCTATATCCTATTCTCTATCCTATCCTATCCTCTATCCTATCCTATCCTTTATCGTATCCTATCCTCTATCCTATTAAATCCTATATCGGATCCTCTATCCTATCCTATCCTCTATCGTATCCTATCCTCTATCCTATCCTATCCTCTATCCTATCCCATCCTCTATCCTATCCTATCCTCTATCCTATCCTATCCTCTATCCTATCCTTTCCTCTATCCTATCCTATTCTCTATCCTATCCTATCCTCTATCCTATCCTATTCTCTATCCTATCCTATCCTCTATCCTATCCTATCCTCTATCCTATCCTATCCTCTATCCTATCCTATCCTCTATCCTATCCTATCCTCTATCCTATCCTATCCTCTATCCTATCCTATCCTCTATCCTATCCTATCCTCTATCCTATCCTATCCTCTATCCTATCCTATCCTCTATCCTATCCTATCCTCTATCGTATCCTATCCTCTATCCTATTAAATCCTATATCGTATCCTCTATCCTATCCTATCCTCTATCGTATCCTATCCTCTATCCTATCCTATCCTCTATCCTATCCTATCCTGTATCCTATCCTCTAGCCTATCCTATCCTCTATCCTATCCTATCCTCTATCCTATCCTATCCTCTATCCTATCCTATCCTCTATCCTATCCTCTATCCTCTATCCTATCCTATCCTCTATCGTATCCTATCCTCTATCCTATTAAATCCCATATCGTATCCTCTATCCTATCCTATCCTCTATCGTATCCTATCCTCTATCCTATCCTATCCTCTATCCTATTAAATCCTATATCGTATCCTCTATCCTATCTCGTATCCTCTATCCTATCCTATCCTCTATCCTATCCTATCCTCTATCCTATCCTATCCTCTATCCTATCCTCTATCCTATCCTATCCTCTATCCTATCCTATCATCTATCCTATCCTATCCTCTATCCTATCATATTATCTATCCTATCCTATCCTATATCCTATCCTATCCTCTATCGTATCCTATCCTCTATCCTATCCTATCCTCTATCCTATCCTATCCTCTATCCTATCCTATTCTCCATCCTATCCTATCCTCTATCCTATCCTATCCTCTATCCTATCCTATCCTCTATCCTATCCTATCCTCTATCCTATCCTATCCTCTATCATATCCTATCCTCTATCCTGTCCTATCCTCTATCCTATCCTATCCTATCCTATCCTCTATCCTATCCTATCCTCTATCCTATCCTATCCTCTATCCTATCCCATCCTCTATCCTATCCTATCCTCTATCCTATCCTATCCTCTATCCTATCCTATCCTCTATCCCATCCTATTCTCTATCCTATCCTATCCTCTATCCTATCCTATCCTCTATCATATCCTATCCTCTATCCTATCCTATCCTGTATCCTATCCTATCCTCTATCCTATCCTATCCTATATCCTATCCTATCCTGTATCATATCCTATCCTCTATCCTATCCTATCCTCTATCCTATTCTATCCTCTATCCTATCCAATCCTATATCCTATTCTCTATCCTATCCTATCCTCTATCGTATCCTATCCCCTATCCTATCCAATCCTCTATCCTATCCTATCCGCTATCCTATCCAATCCTATATCCTATTCTCTATCCTATCCTATCCTCTATCCTATCCTATCCTTTATCGTATCCTATCCTCTATCCTATTAAATCCTATATCGGATCCTCTATCCTATCCTATCCTCTATCGTATCCTATCCTCTATCCTATCCTATCCTCTATCCTATCCTATTCTCTATCCTATCCTATCCTCTATCCTATCCTATCCTCTATCCTATCCTATCCTCTATCCTATCCTATCCTCTATCCTATCCTATCCTCTATCCTATCCTATCCTCTATCCTATCCTATCCTCTATCCTATCCTATCCTCTATCGTATCCTATCCTATATCGTATCCTCTATCCTATCCTATCCTCTATCGTATCCTATCCTCTATCCTATCCTATCCTCTATCCTATCCTATCCTGTATCCTATCCTCTAGCCTATCCTATCCTCTATCCTATCCTATCCTCTATCCTATCCTATCCTCTATCCTATCCTATCCTCTATCCTATCCTCTATCCTCTATCCTATCCTATCCTCTATCGTATCCTATCCTCTATCCTATTAAATCCCATATCGTATCCTCTATCCTATCCTATCCTCTATCGTATCCTATCCTCTATCCTATCCTATCCTCTATCCTATTAAATCCTATATCGTACCCTCTATCCTATCCTATCCTCTATCCTATCCTATCCTCTATCCTATCCTATCCTCTATCCTATCCTATCCTCTATCCTATCCTATCCTCTATCCTATCCTATCCTCTATCCTATCCTATCCTCTATCCTATCCCATCCTCTATCCTATCCTATCCTCTATCCTATCCTATCCTCTATCCTATCCTATCCTCTATCCCATCCTATTCTCTATCCTATCCTATCCTCTATCCTATCCTATCCTCTATCATATCCTATCCTCTATCCTATCCTATCCTGTATCCTATCCTATCCTCTATCCTATCCTATCCTCTATCCTATCCTATCCTCTATCCCATCCTATTCTCTATCCTATCCTATCCTCTATCCTATCCTATCCTCTATCATATCCTATCCTCTATCCTATCCTATCCTGTATCCTATCCTATCCTCTATCCTATCCTATCCTATATCCTATCCTATCCTGTATCATATCCTATCCTCTATCCTATCCTATCCTCTATCCTATTCTATCCTCTATCCTATCCAATCCTATATCCTATTCTCTATCCTATCCTATCCTCTATCGTATCCTATCCCCTATCCTATCCAATCCTCTATCCTATCCTATCCGCTATCCTATCCAATCCTATATCCTATTCTCTATCCTATCCTATCCTCTATCCTATCCTATCCTTTATCGTATCCTATCCTCTATCCTATTAAATCCTATATCGGATCCTCTATCCTATCCTATCCTCTATCGTATCCTATCCTCTATCCTATCCTATCCTCTATCCTATCCTATTCTCTATCCTATCCTATCCTCTATCCTATCCTATCCTCTATCCTATCCTATCCTCTATCCTATCCTATCCTCTATCCTATCCTATCCTCTATCCTATCCTATCCTCTATCCTATCCTATCCTCTATCCTATCCTATCCTCTATCGTATCCTATCCTCTATCCTATTAAATCCTATATCGTATCCTCTATCCTATCCTATCCTCTATCGTATCCTATCCTCTATCCTATCCTATCCTCTATCCTATCCTATCCTGTATCCTATCCTCTAGCCTATCCTATCCTCTATCCTATCCTATCCTCTATCCTATCCTATCCTCTATCCTATCCTATCCTCTATCCTATCCTATCCTCTATCCTATCCTATCCTCTATCCTATCCTATCCTCTATCATATCCTATCCTCTATCCTGTCCTATCCTCTATCCTATCCTATCCTATCCTATCCTCTATCCTATCCTATCCTCTATCCTATCCTATCCTCTATCCTATCCCATCCTCTATCCTATCCTATCCTCTATCCTATCCTATCCTCTATCCTATCCTATCCTCTATCCCATCCTATTCTCTATCCTATCCTATCCTCTATCCTATCCTATCCTCTATCATATCCTATCCTCTATCCTATCCTATCCTGTATCCTATCCTATCCTCTATCCTATCCTATCCTATATCCTATCCTATCCTGTATCATATCCTATCCTCTATCCTATCCTATCCTCTATCCTATCCTATCCTCTATCATATCCTATCCTCTATCCTATCCTATCCTGTATCCTATCCTATCCTCTATCCTATCCTATCCTCTATCCTATATTATCCTCTATCCTATCCTATCCTCTATCATATCCTATCCTCTATCCTATCCTATCCTGTATCCTATCCTATCCTCTATCCTATCCTATCCTCTATCCTATATTATCCTCTATCCTATCCTATCCTCTATCCTATCCTATCCTCTATCCTATCCTATCCTCTATCCTATCCTACCCTCTATCCTATCCTATCCTCTATCCTATCCTATCCTCTATCCTATCCTATCCTCTATCCTATCCTATCATCTATCCTATCCTATTCTCTATCCTATCCTATCCTCTATCGTATTCTATCCTCTATCCTATTAAATCCTATATCGTATCCTCTATCCTATCCTATCCTCTATCGTATCATATCCTCTATCCTATCCTATCCTCTATCGTATCCTATCCTCCATCCTATCCTATCCTCTATCCTATATTGTCCTCTATCCTATCCCATCCTCTATCCTATCCTATCCTCTATCCTATCCTATCCTCTATCCTATCCTATCCTCTATCGTATCCTATTCTCTATCCTATCCTATCCTCTATCCTATCCTATCCTCTATCGTATCCTACCCTCTATCGTATCCTCTATCATATCCTATCCTCTATCCTATCCTATCCTCTATCCTATCCTTATCCTCTATCGTATCCTATCCTCTATCCTATCCTATCCTCTATCCTATCCTATCCTCTATCCTATCCTATCCTCTATCCTATCCTATCCTCTATCCTATCCTATCCTCTATCCTATCCTATCCTCTATCCTATCCTATCCTATATCCTATCCTATCCTCTATCCTATATTATCCTCTATCATATCCCATCCTCTATCCTATCCTATCCTCTATCCTATCCTATCCTCTATCCTATCCTTTCCTCTATCCTATCCTATCCTCTATCCTATCCTATCCTCTATCCTATCGTATCCTCTATCGTATCCTATCCTCTATCCTATTAAATCCTATATCGTATCCTCTATCCTATCCTATCCTCTATCCTATCCTATCCTCTATCCTATCCTATCCTCTATCCTATCCTATCCTCTATCCTATCCTATCCTCTATCCTATCCTATCCTCTATCCTATCCTATCCTCTATCCTATCCTAACCTCTATCCTATCCCATCCTCTATCCTATCCTATCCTCTATCCTATCCTATCCTCTATCATATCCTATCCTCTATCCTATCCTATCCTCTATCCTATCCTTATCCTCTATCGTATCCTATCCTCTATCCTATCCTATCCTCTATCCTATCCTATCCTCTATCCTATCCTATCCTCTATCCTATCCTATCCTCTATCCTATCCTATCCTCTATCCTATCCTATCCTCTATCCTATCCTATCCTGTATCATATCCTATCCTCTATCCTATCCTATCCTCTATCCTATCCTATCCTCTATCCTATCCTATCCTCTATCCTATCCTATCCTCTATCCTATCCTATCCTCTATCCTATCCTATCCTCTATCCTATCCTATCCTCTATCGTATCCTATCCTCTATCCTATTAAATCCTATATCGTATCCTCTATCCTATCCTATCCTCTATCGTATCCTATCCTCTATCCTATCCTATCCTCTATCCTATCCTATCCTGTATCCTATCCTCTAGCCTATCCTATCCTCTATCCTATCCTATCCTCTATCCTATCCTATCCTCTATCCTATCCTATCCTCTATCCTATCCTCTATCCTCTATCCTATCCTATCCTCTATCGTATCCTATCCTCTATCCTATTAAATCCCATATCGTATCCTCTATCCTATCCTATCCTCTATCGTATCCTATCCTCTATCCTATCCTATCCTCTATCCTATTAAATCCTATATCGTACCCTCTATCCTATCCTATCCTCTATCCTATCCTATCCTCTATCCTATCCTATCCTCTATCCTATCCTATCCTCTATCCTATCCTATCCTCTATCCTATCCTATCCTCTATCCTATCCTATCCTCTATCCTATCCCATCCTCTATCCTATCCTATCCTCTATCCTATCCTATCCTCTATCCTATCCTATCCTCTATCCCATCCTATTCTCTATCCTATCCTATCCTCTATCCTATCCTATCCTCTATCATATCCTATCCTCTATCCTATCCTATCCTGTATCCTATCCTATCCTCTATCCTATCCTATCCTCTATCCTATATTATCCTCTATCCTATCCTATCCTCTATCATATCCTATCCTCTATCCTATCCTATCCTGTATCCTATCCTATCCTCTATCCTATCCTATCCTCTATCCTATATTATCCTCTATCCTATCCTATCCTCTATCCTATCCTATCCTCTATCCTATCCTATCCTCTATCCTATCCTACCCTCTATCCTATCCTATCCTCTATCCTATCCTATCCTCTATCCTATCCTATCCTCTATCCTATCCTATCATCTATCCTATCCTATTCTCTATCCTATCCTATCCTCTATCGTATTCTATCCTCTATCCTATTAAATCCTATATCGTATCCTCTATCCTATCCTATCCTCTATCGTATCATATCCTCTATCCTATCCTATCCTCTATCGTATCCTATCCTCCATCCTATCCTATCCTCTATCCTATATTGTCCTCTATCCTATCCCATCCTCTATCCTATCCTATCCTCTATCCTATCCTATCCTCTATCCTATCCTATCCTCTATCGTATCCTATTCTCTATCCTATCCTATCCTCTATCCTATCCTATCCTCTATCGTATCCTACCCTCTATCGTATCCTCTATCATATCCTATCCTCTATCCTATCCTATCCTCTATCCTATCCTTATCCTCTATCGTATCCTATCCTCTATCCTATCCTATCCTCTATCCTATCCTATCCTCTATCCTATCCTATCCTCTATCCTATCCTATCCTCTATCCTATCCTATCCTCTATCCTATCCTATCCTCTATCCTATCCTATCCTATATCCTATCCTATCCTCTATCCTATATTATCCTCTATCATATCCCATCCTCTATCCTATCCTATCCTCTATCCTATCCTATCCTCTATCCTATCCTTTCCTCTATCCTATCCTATCCTCTATCCTATCCTATCCTCTATCCTATCGTATCCTCTATCGTATCCTATCCTCTATCCTATTAAATCCTATATCGTATCCTCTATCCTATCCTATCCTCTATCCTATCCTATCCTCTATCCTATCCTATCCTCTATCCTATCCTATCCTCTATCCTATCCTATCCTCTATCCTATCCTATCCTCTATCCTATCCTATCCTCTATCCTATCCTAACCTCTATCCTATCCCATCCTCTATCCTATCCTATCCTCTATCCTATCCTATCCTCTATCATATCCTATCCTCTATCCTATCCTATCCTCTATCCTATCCTTATCCTCTATCGTATCCTATCCTCTATCCTATCCTATCCTCTATCCTATCCTATCCTCTATCCTATCCTATCCTCTATCCTATCCTATCCTCTATCCTATCCTATCCTCTATCCTATCCTATCCTCTATCCTATCCTATCCTCTATCCTATCCTATCCTGTATCATATCCTATCCTCTATCCTATCCTATCCTCTATCCTATTCTATCCTCTATCCTATCCAATCCTATATCCTATTCGATATCCTATCCTATCCTCTATCGTATCCTATCCCCTATCCTATCCAATCCTCTATCCTATCCTATCCGCTATCCTATCCAATCCTATATCCTATTCTCTATCCTATCCTATCCTCTATCCTATCCTATCCTTTATCGTATCCTATCCTCTATCCTATTAAATCCTATATCGGATCCTCTATGCTATCCTATCCTCTATCGTATCCTATCCTCTATCCTATCCTATCCTCTATCCTATCCTATCCTCTATCCTATCCTATCCTCTATCCTATCCTATCCTCTATCCTATCCTATCCTATATCCTATCCTATCCTGTATCATATCCTATCCTCTATCCTATCCTATCCTCTATCCTATTCTATCCTCTATCCTATCCAATCCTATATCCTATTCTCTATCCTATCCTATCCTCTATCCTATCCTATCCTCTATCCTATCCTATCCTCTATCCTATCCTATCATCTATCCTATCCTATTCTCTATCCTATCCTATCCTCTATCGTATCCTATCCTCTATCCTATTAAATCCTATATCGTATCCTCTATCCTATCCTATCCTCTATCGTATCATATTATCTATCCTATCCTATCCTCTATCCTATCCTATCCTCTATCGTATCCTATCCTCTATCCTATTAAATCCTATATCGTATCCTCTATCCTATTCTATCCTCTATCGTATCCTATCCTCTATCCTATCCTATCCTCTATCCTATCCTATCCTCTATCCTATCCTATTCTCCATCCTATCCTATCCTCTATCCTATCCTATCCTCTATCCAATCCTATCCTCTATCCTATCCTATCCTCTATCTTATCCTATCCTCTATCCTATCCTATCCTCTATCATATCCTATCCTCTATCCTGTCCTATCCTCTATCCTATCCTATCCTATCCTATCCTCTATCCTATCCTATCCTCTATCCTATCCTATCCTCTATCCTATCCCATCCTCTATCCTATCCTATCCTCTATCCTATCCTATCCTCTATCCTATCCTATCCTCTATCCCATCCTATTCTCTATCCTATCCTATCCTCTATCCTATCCTATCCTCTATCATATCCTATCCTCTATCCTATCCTATCCTGTATCCTATCCTATCCTCTATCCTATCCTATCCTATATCCTATCCTATCCTGTATCATATCCTATCCTCTATCCTATCCTATCCTCTATCCTATTCTATCCTCTATCCTATCCAATCCTGTATCCTATTCTCTATCCTATCCTATCCTCTATCGTATCCTATCCCCTATCCTATCCAATCCTCTATCCTATCCTATCCGCTATCCTATCCAATCCTATATCCTATTCTCTATCCTATCCTATCCTCTATCCTATCCTATCCTTTATCGTATCCTATCCTCTATCCTATTAAATCCTATATCGGATCCTCTATCCTATCCTATCCTCTATCGTATCCTATCCTCTATCCTATCCTATCCTCTATCCTATCCCATCCTCTATCCTATCCTATCCTCTATCCTATCCTATCCTCTATCCTATCCTTTCCTCTATCCTATCCTATTCTCTATCCTATCCTATCCTCTATCCTATCCTATTCTCTATCCTATCCTATCCTCTATCCTATCCTATCCTCTATCCTATCCTATCCTCTATCCTATCCTATCCTCTATCCTATCCTATCCTCTATCCTATCCTATCCTCTATCCTATCCTATCCTCTATCCTATCCTATCCTCTATCCTATCCTATCCTCTATCCCATCCTATCCTCTATCGTATCCTATCCTCTATCCTATTAAATCCTATATCGTATCCTCTATCCTATCCTATCCTCTATCGTATCCTATCCTCTATCCTATCCTATCCTCTATCCTATCCTATCCTGTATCCTATCCTCTAGCCTATCCTATCCTCTATCCTATCCTATCCTCTATCCTATCCTATCCTCTATCCTATCCTATCCTCTATCCTATCCTCTATCCTCTATCCTATCCTATCCTCTATCGTATCCTATCCTCTATCGTATCCTATCCTCTATCCTATTAAATCCCATATCGTATCCTCTATCCTATCCTATCCTCTATCGTATGCTATCCTCTATCCTATCCTCTATCCTCTATCCTATCCTATCCTCTATCGTATCCTATCCTCTATCGTATCCTATCCTCTATCCTATTAAATCCCATATCGTATCCTCTATCCTATCCTATCCTCTATCGTATGCTATCCTCTATCCTATCCTATCCTCTATCCTATTAAATCCTATATCGTATCCTCTATCCTATCCTATCCTCTATCCTATCCTATACTCTATCCTATCCTATCCTCTATCCTATCCTCTATCCTATCCTATCCTCTATCCTATCCTATCCTCTATCCTATCCTATCCTCTATCCTATCATATTATCTATCCTATCCTATCCTATATCCTATCCTATCCTCTATCGTATCCTATCCTCTATCCTATTAAATCCTATATCGTATCCTCTATCCTATTCTATCCTCTATCGTATCCTATCCTCTATCCTATCCTATCCTCTATCCTATCCTATCCTCTATCCTATCCTATTCTCCATCCTATCCTATCCTCTATCCTATCCTATCCTCTATCCTATCCTATCCTCTATCCTATCCTATCCTCTATCCTATCCTATCCTCTATCCTATCCTATCCTCTATCCTATCCTATCCTCTATCCTATCCTATCCTCTATCCTATCCTATCCTCTATCATATCCTATCCTCTATCCTATCCTATCCTCTATCCTATCCTTATCCTCTATCGTATCCTATCCTCTATCCTATCCTATCCTCTATCCTATCCTATCCTCTATCCTATCCTATCCTCTATCCTATCCTATCCTCTATCCTATCCTATCCTCTATCCTATCCTATCCTGTATCATATCCTATCCTCTATCCTATCCTATCCTCTATCCTATTCTATCCTCTATCCTATCCAATCCTATATCCTATTCTCTATCCTATCCTATCCTCTATCGTATCCTATCCCCTATCCTATCCAATCCTCTATCCTATCCTATCCGCTATCCTATCCAATCCTATATCCTATTCTCTATCCTATCCTATCCTCTATCCTATCCTATCCTTTATCGTATCCTATCCTCTATCCTATTAAATCCTATATCGGATCCTCTATGCTATCCTATCCTCTATCGTATCCTATCCTCTATCCTATCCTATCCTCTATCCTATCCTATCCTCTATCCTATCCTATCCTCTATCCTATCCTATCCTCTATCCTATCCTATCCTATATCCTATCCTATCCTGTATCATATCCTATCCTCTATCCTATCCTATCCTCTATCCTATTCTATCCTCTATCCTATCCAATCCTATATCCTATTCTCTATCCTATCCTATCCTCTATCGTATCCTATCCCCTATCCTATCCAATCCTCTATCCTATCCTATCCGCTATCCTATCCAATCCTATATCCTATTCTCTATCCTATCCTATCCTCTATCCTATCCTATCCTTTATCGTATCCTATCCTCTATCCTATTAAATCCTATATCGGATCCTCTATGCTATCCTATCCTCTATCGTATCCTATCCTCTATCCTATCCTATCCTCTATCCTATCCCATCCTCTATCCTATCCTATCCTCTATCCTATCCTATCCTCTATCCTATCCTTTCCTCTATCCTATCCTATTCTCTATCCTATCCTATCCTCTATCCTATCCTATTCTCTATCCTATCCTATCCTCTAGCCTATCCTATCCTCTATCCTATCCTATCCTCTATCCTATCCTATCCTCTATCCTATCCTATCCTGTATCCTATCCTCTAGCCTATCCTATCCTCTATCCTATCCTATCCTCTATCCTATCCTATCCTCTATCCTATCCTATCCTCTATCCTATCCTATCCTCTATCCTATCCTATCCTCTATCCTATCCTATCCTCTATCCTATATTATCCTCTATCCTATCCTATCCTCTATCCTATCCTATCCTCTATCCTATCCTATCCTCTATCCTATCCTATCCTCTATCCTATCCTATCATCTATCCTATCCTATTCTCTATCCTATCCTATCCTCTATCGTATCCTATCCTCTATCCTATTAAATCCTATATCGTATCCTCTATCCTATCCTATCCTCTATCCTATCCTATTCTCCATCCTATCCTATCCTCTATCCTATCCTATCCTCTATCCTATCCTATCCTCTATCCTATCCTATCCTCTATCCTATCCTATCCTCTATCCTATCCTATCCTCTATCCTATCCTATCCTCTATCCTATCCTATCCTCTATCCTATCCTATCCTCTATCCTATCCTATCCTCTATCCTATCCTATCCTCTATCGTATCCTATCCTCTATCCTATTAAATCCTATATCGTATCCTCTATCCTATCCTATCCTCTATCGTATCCTATCCTCTATCCTATCCTATCCTCTATCCTATCCTATCCTGTATCCTATCCTCTAGCCTATCCTATCCTCTATCCTATCCTATCCTCTATCCTATCCTATCCTCTATCCTATCCTATCCTCTATCCTATCCTCTATCCTCTATCCTATCCTATCCTCTATCGTATCCTATCCTCTATCCTATCCTATCCTCTATCCTATCCTATCCTCTATCCTATCCCATCCTCTATCCTATCCTATCCTCTATCCTATCCTATCCTCTATCCTATCCTATCCTCTATCCCATCCTATTCTCTATCCTATCCTATCCTCTATCCTATCCTATCCTCTATCATATCCTATCCTCTATCCTATCCTATCCTGTATCCTATCCTATCCTCTATCCTATCCTATCCTCTATCCTATATTATCCTCTATCCTATCCTATCCTCTATACTATCCTATCCTCTATCCTATCCTATCCTCTATCCTATCCTACCCTCTATCCTATCCTATCCTCTATCCTATCCTATCCTCTATCCTATCCTATCCTCTATAATATCCTATCCTCTATCCTATATTATCCTCTATCCTATCCTATCCTCTATCCTATCCTATCCTCTATCCTATCCTATCCTCTATCCTATCCTATCCTCTATCCTATCCTATCATCTATCCTATCCTATTCTCTATCCTATCCTATCCTCTATCGTATTCTATCCTCTATCCTATTAAATCCTATATCGTATCCTCTATCCTATCCTATCCTCTATCGTATCATATCCTCTATCCTATCCTATCCTCTATCGTATCCTATCCTCCATCCTATCCTATCCTCTATCCTATATTGTCCTCTATCCTATCCCATCCTCTATCCTATCCTATCCTCTATCCTATCCTATCCTCTACCCTATCCTATCCTCTATCGTATCCTATTCTCTATCCTATCCTATCCTCTATCCTATCCTATCCTCTATCGTATCCTACCCTCTATCGTATCCTCTATCATATCCTATCCTCTATCCTATCCTATCCTCTATCCTATCCTTATCCTCTATCGTATCCTATCCTCTATCCTATCCTATCCTCTATCCTATCCTATCCTCTATCATATCCTATCCTCTATCCTATCCTATCCTGTATCCTATCCTATCCTCTATCCTATCCTATCCTCTATCCTATATTATCCTCTATCCTATCCTATCCTCTATCCTATCCTATCCTCTATCCTATCCTATCCTCTATCCTATCCTACCCTCTATCCTATCCTATCCTCTATCCTATCCTATCCTCTATCCTATCCTATCCTCTATCCTATCCTATCCTCTATCCTATATTATCCTCTATCCTATCCTATCCTCTATCCTATCCTATCCTCTATCCTATCCTATCCTCTATCCTATCCTATCCTCTATCCTATCCTATCCTCTATCCTATCCTATCCTCTATCCTATCCTATCCTCTATCCTATCCTATCCTCTATCCTATCCTATCCTCTATCCTATCCTATCCTCTATCCTATCCTATCCTCTATCCTATCCTATCCTCTATCCTATCCTATCCTCTATCCTATCCTAACCTCTATCCTATCCCATCCTCTATCCTATCCTATCCTCTATCCTATCCTATCCTCTATCATATCCTATCCTCTATCCTATCCTATCCTCTATCCTATCCTTATCCTCTATCGTATCCTATCCTCTATCCTATCCTATCCTCTATCCTATCCTATCCTCTATCCTATCCTATCCTCTATCCTATCCTATCCTCTATCCTATCCTATCCTCTATCCTATCCTATACTCTATCCTATCCTATCCTATATCCTATCCTATCCTCTATCCTATATTATCCTCTATCATATCCCATCCTCTATCCTATCCTATCCTCTATCCTATCCTATCCTCTATCCTATCCTTTCCTCTATCCTATCCTATCCTCTATCCTATCCTATCCTCTATCCTATCGTATCCTCTATCGTATCCTATCCTCTATCCTATTAAATCCTATATCGTATCCTCTATCCTATCCTATCCTCTATCCTATCCTATCCTCTATCCTATCCTATCCTCTATCCTATCCTATCCTATATCCTATCCTATCCTCTATCCTATATTATCCTCTATCATATCCCATCCTCTATCCTATCCTATCCTCTATCCTATCCTATCCTCTATCCTATCCTTTCCTCTATCCTATCCTATCCTCTATCCTATCCTATCCTCTATCCTATCGTATCCTCTATCGTATCCTATCCTCTATCCTATTAAATCCTATATCGTATCCTCTATCCTATCCTATCCTCTATCCTATCCTATCCTCTATCCTATCCTAACCTCTATCCTATCCCATCCTCTATCCTATCCTATCCTCTATCCTATCCTATCCTCTATCATATCCTATCCTCTATCCTATCCTATCCTCTATCCTATCCTTATCCTCTATCGTATCCTATCCTCTATCCTATCCTATCCTCTATCCTATCCTATCCTCTATCCTATCCTATACTCTATCCTATCCTATCCTATATCCTATCCTATCCTCTATCCTATATTATCCTCTATCATATCCCATCCTCTATCCTATCCTATCCTCTATCCTATCCTATCCTCTATCCTATCCTTTCCTCTATCCTATCCTATCCTCTATCCTATCCTATCCTCTATCCTATCGTATCCTCTATCGTATCCTATCCTCTATCCTATTAAATCCTATATCGTATCCTCTATCCTATCCTATCCTCTATCCTATCCTATCCTCTATCCTATCCTATCCTCTATCCTATCCTATCCTCTATCCTATCCTATCCTCTATCCTATCCTATCCTCTATCCTATCCTAACCTCTATCCTATCCTATCCTCTATCCTATTCTATCCTCTATCCTATCCAATCCTATATCCTATTCTCTATCCTATCCAATCCCCTATCCTATCCTATCCGCTATCCTATCCAATCCTATATCCTATCCTCTATCCTATCCTCTATCCCATCCTATCCTTTATCGTATCCTATCCTCTATCCTATTAAATCCTATATCGTATCCTCTATCCTATCCTATCCTCTATCGTATCCTATCCTCTATCCTATCCTATCCTCTATCCTATATTATCCTCTATCCTATCCCATCCTCTATCCTATCCTATCCTCTATCCTATCCTATCCTCTATCCTATCCTATCCTCTATCCTATCCTATCCTCTATCCTATCCTAACCTCTATCCTATCCTATCCTCTATCCTATTCTATCCTCTATCCTATCCAATCCTATATCCTATTCTCTATCCTATCCAATCCCCTATCCTATCCTATCCGCTATCCTATCCAATCCTATATCCTATCCTCTATCCTATCCTCTATCCTATCCTATCCTTTATCGTATCCTATCCTCTATCCTATTAAATCCTATATCGTATCCTCTATCCTATCCTATCCTCTATCGTATCCTGTCCTCTATCCTATCCTATCCTCTATCCTATATTATCCTCTATCCTATCCCATCCTCTATCCTATCCTATCCTCTATCCTATCCTATCCTCTATCGTATCCTATTCTCTATCCTATCCTATCCTCTATCCTATCCTATCCTCTATCGTATCCTATCCTCTATCGTATCCTCTATCATATCCTATCCTCTATCCTATCCTATCCTCTATCCTATCCTTATCCTCTATCGTATCCTATCCTCTATCCTATCCAATCCTCTATCCTATCCTATCCGCTATCCTATCCAATCCTATATCCTATTCTCTATCCTATCCTATCCTCTATCCTATCCTATCCTTTATCGTATCCTATCCTCTATCCTATTAAATCCTATATCGGATCCTCTATCCTATCCTATCCTCTATCGTATCCTATCCTCTATCGTATCGTATCCTCTATCCTATCCTATCCTCTATCCTATCCTATCCTCTACCCTATATTGTCCTCTATCCTATCCTATTCTCTATCCTATCCTATCCTCTATCCTATCCTATCCTTTATCGTATCCTATCCTCTATCGTATTAAATCCTATATCGGATCCTCTATCCTATCCTATCCTCTATCGTATCCTATCCTCTATCCTATCCTATCCTCTATCCTATCCCATCCTCTATCCTATCCTATCCTCTATCCTATCCTATCCTCTATCCTATCCTTTCCTCTATCCTATCCTATTCTCTATCCTATCCTATCCTCTATCCTATCCTATTCTCTATCCTATCCTATCCTCTATCCTATCCTATCCTCTATCCTATCCTATCCTCTATCCTATCCTATCCTCTATCCTATCCTATCCTCTATCCTATCCTATCCTCTATCCTATCGTATCCTCTATCCTATCCTATCCTCTATCCTATCCTATCCTCTATCGTATCCTATCCTCTATCCTATTAAATCCTATATCGTATCCACTATCCTATCCTATCCTCTATCGTATCCTATCCTCTATCCTATCCTATCCTCTATCCTATCCTATCCTGTATCCTATCCTCTAGCCTATCCTATCCTCTATCCTATCCTATCCTCTATCCTATCCTATCCTCTATCCTATCCTATCCTCTATCCTATCCTCTATCCTCTATCCTATCCTATCCTCTATCGTATCCTATCCTCTATCCTATTAAATCCCATATCGTATCCTCTATCCTATCCTATCCTCTATCGTATCCTATCCTCTATCCTATCCTATCCTCTATCCTATTAAATCCTATATCGTATCCTCTATCCTATCCTATCCTCTATCCTAACCTATCCTCTATCCTATCCTATCCTCTATCCTATCCTCTATCCTATCCTCTATCCTATCCTATCCTCTATCCTATCCTATCCTCTATCCTATCATATTATCTATCCTATCCTATCCTCTATCCTATCCTATCCTCTATCGTATCCTATCCTCTATCCTATTAAATCCTATATCGTATCCTCTATCCTATTCTATCCTCTATCGTATCCTATCCTCTATCCTATCCTATCCTCTATCCTATCCTATCCTCTATCCTATCCTAACCTCTATCCTATCCTATCCTCTATCCTATTCTATCCTCTATCCTATCCAATCCTATATCCTATTCTCTATCCTATCCAATCCCCTATCCTATCCTATCCGCTATCCTATCCAATCCTATATCCTATCCTCTATCCTATCCTCTATCCTATCCTATCCTTTATCGTATCCTATCCTCTATCCTATTAAATCCTATATCGTATCCTCTATCCTATCCTATCCTCTATCGTATCCTATCCTCTATCCTATCCTATCCTCTATCCTATATTATCCTCTATCCTATCCCATCCTCTATCCTATCCTATCCTCTATCCTATCCTATCCTCTATCGTATCCTATTCTCTATCCTATCCTATCCTCTATCCTATCCTATCCTCTATCGTATCCTATCCTCTATCGTATCCTCTATCCTATCCTTATCCTCTATCGTATCCTATCCTCTATCCTATCCAATCCTCTATCCTATCCTATCCGCTATCCTATCCAATCCTATATCCTATTCTCTATCCTATCCTATCCTCTATCCTATCCTATCCTTTATCGTATCCTATCCTCTATCCTATTAAATCCTATATCGGATCCTCTATCCTATCCTATCCTCTATCGTATCCTATCCTCTATCGTATCCTATCCTCTATCCTATCCTATCCTCTATCCTATCCTATCCTCTATCCTATATTATCCTCTATCCTATCCTATTCTCTATCCTATCCTATCCTCTATCCTATCCTATCCTTTATCGTATCCTATCCTCTATCGTATTAAATCCTATATCGGATCCTCTATCCTATCCTATCCTCTATCGTATCCTATCCTCTATCCTATCCTATCCTCTATCCTATCCCATCCTCTATCCTATCCTATCCTCTATCCTATCCTATCCTCTATCCTATCCTTTCCTCTATCCTATCCTATTCTCTATCCTATCCTATCCTCTATCCTATCCTATCCTCTATCGTATCCTATCCTCTATCCTATCCTATCCTCTATCCTATCCTATCCTGTATCCTATCCTCTAGCCTATCCTATCCTCTATCCTATCCTATCCTCTATCCTATCCTATCCTCTATCCTATCCTATCCTCTATCCTATCCTCTATCCTCTATCCTATCCTATCCTCTATCGTATCCTATCCTCTATCCTATTAAATCCCATATCGTATCCTCTATCCTATCCTATCCTCTATCGTATCCTATCCTCTATCCTATCCTATCCTCTATCCTATTAAATCCTATATCGTATCCTCTATCCTATCCTATCCTCTATCCTAACCTATCCTCTATCCTATCCTATCCTCTATCCTATCCTCTATCCTATCCTATCCTCTATCCTATCCTATCCTCTATCCTATCATATTATCTATCCTATCCTATCCTCTATCCTATCCTATCCTCTATCGTATCCTATCCTCTATCCTATTAAATCCTATATCGTATCCTCTATCCTATTCTATCCTCTATCGTATCCTATCCTCTATCCTATCCTATCCTCTATCCTATCCTATCCTCTATCCTATCCTATTCTCCATCCTATCCTATCCTCTATCCTATCCTATCCTCTATCCTATCCTATCCTCTATCCTATCCTATCCTCTATCCTATCCTATCCTCTATCCTATCCTATCCTCTATCATATCCTATCCTCTATCCTGTCCTATCCTCTATCCTATCCTATCCTATCCTATCCTCTATCCTATCCTATCCTCTATCCTATCCTATCCTCTATCCTATCCCATCCTCTATCCTATCCTATCCTCTATCCTATCCTATCCTCTATCCTATCCTATCCTCTATCCCATCCTATTCTCTATCCTATCCTATCCTCTATCCTATCCTATCCTCTATCATATCCTATCCTCTATCCTATCCTATCCTGTATCCTATCCTATCATCTATCCTATCCTATCCTATATCCTATCCTATCCTGTATCATATCCTATCCTCTATCCTATCCTATCCTCTATCCTATTCTATCCTCTATCCTATCCAATCCTATATCCTATTCTCTATCCTATCCTATCCTCTATCGTATCCTATCCCCTATCCTATCCAATCCTCTATCCTATCCTATCCGCTATCCTATCCAATCCTATATCCTATCCTCTATCCTATCCTATCCTTTATCGTATCCTATCCTCTATCCTATTAAATCCTATATCGTATCCTCTATCCTATCCTATCCTCTATCGTATCTTATCCTCTATCCTATCCTATCCTCTATCCTATCCTATCCTCTATCCTATCCTATCCTCTATCCTATATTATCCTCTATCCTATCCTATCCTCTATCCTATCCTATCCTCTATCCTATCCTATCCTCTATCCTATCCTATCCTCTATCCTATCCTATCATCTATCCTATCCTATTCTCTATCCTATCCTATCCTCTATCGTATCCTATCCTCTATCCTATTAAATCCTATATCGTATCCTCTATCCTATCCTATCCTCTATCGTATCATATCCTCTATCCTATCCTATCCTCTATCGTATCCTATCCTCCATCCTATCCTATCCTCTATCCTATATTGTCCTCTATCCTATCCCATCCTCTATCCTATCCTATCCTCTATCCTATCCTATCCTCTATCCTATCCTATCCTCTATCGTATCCTATTCTCTATCCTATCCTATCCTCTATCCTATCCTATCCTCTATCGTATCCTATCCTCTATCCTATTAAATCCTATATCGTATCCTCTATCCTATCCTATCCTCTATCCTATCCTATCCTCTATCCTATCCTATCCTCTATCCTATCCTATCCTCTATCCTATCCTATCCTCTATCCTATCCTATCCTCTATCCTATCCTATCCTCTATCCTATCCTAACCTCTATCCTATCCTATCCTCTATCCTATTCTATCCTCTATCCTATCCAATCCTATATCCTATTCTCTATCCTATCCAATCCCCTATCCTATCCTATCCGCTATCCTATCCAATCCTATATCCTATCCTCTATCCTATCCTCTATCCTATCCTATCCTTTATCGTATCCTATCCTCTATCCTATTAAATCCTATATCGTATCCTCTATCCTATCCTATCCTCTATCGTATCCTATCCTCTATCCTATCCTATCCTCTATCCTATATTATCCTCTATCCTATCCCATCCTCTATCCTATCCTATCCTCTATCCTATCCTATCCTCTATCGTATCCTATTCTCTATCCTATCCTATCCTCTATCCTATCCTATCCTCTATCGTATCCTATCCTCTATCGTATCCTCTATCATATCCTATCCTCTATCCTATCCTATCCTCTATCCTATCCTTATCCTCTATCGTATCCTATCCTCTATCCTATCCAATCCTCTATCCTATCCTATCCGCTATCCTATCCAATCCTATATCCTATTCTCTATCCTATCCTATCCTCTATCCTATCCTATCCTTTATCGTATCCTATCCTCTATCCTATTAAATCCTATATCGGATCCTCTATCCTATCCTATCCTCTATCGTATCCTATCCTCTATCCTATCCTATCCTCTATCCTATCCTATCCTCTATCCTATATTATCCTCTATCCTATCCTATTCTCTATCCTATCCTATCCTCTATCCTATCCTATCCTTTATCGTATCCTATCCTCTATCGTATTAAATCCTATATCGGATCCTCTATCCTATCCTATCCTCTATCGTATCCTATCCTCTATCCTATCCTATCCTCTATCCTATCCCATCCTCTATCCTATCCTATCCTCTATCCTATCCTATCCTCTATCCTATCCTTTCCTCTATCCTATCCTATTCTCTATCCTATCCTATCCTCTATCCTATCCTATTCTCTATCCTATCCTATCCTCTATCCTATCCTATCCTCTATCCTATCCTATCCTCTATCCTATCCTATCCTCTATCCTATCCTATCCTCTATCCTATCCTATCCTCTATCCTATCCTATCCTCTATCCTATCCTATCCTCTATCCTATCCTATCCTCTATCCTATCCTATCCTCTATCGTATCCTATCCTCTATCCTATTAAATCCTATATCGTATCCTCTATCCTATCCTATCCTCTATCGTATCCTATCCTCTATCCTATCCTCTATCCTATCCTATCCTGTATCCTATCCTCTAGCCTATCCTATCCTCTATCCTATCCTATCCTCTATCCTATCCTATCCTCTATATTATCCTATCCTCTATCCTATCCTCTATCCTCTATCCTATCCTATCCTCTATCGTATCCTATCCTCTATCCTATTAAATCCCATATCGTATCCTCTATCCTATCCTATCCTCTATCGTATCCTATCCTCTATCCTATCCTATCCTCTATCCTATTAAATCCTATATCGTATCCTCTATCCTATCCTATCCTCTATCCTAACCTATCCTCTATCCTATCCTATCCTCTATCCTATCCTCTATCCTATCCTATCCTCTATCATATCCTATCCTCTATCCTATCATATTATCTATCCTATCCTATCCTCTATCCTATCCTATCCTCTATCGTATCCTATCCTCTATCCTATTAAATCCTATATCGTATCCTCTATCCTATTCTATCCTCTATCGTATCCTATCCTCTATCCTATCCTATCCTCTATCCTATCCTATCCTCTATCCTATCCTATTCTCCATCCTATCCTATCCTCTATCCTATCCTATCCTCTATCCTATCCTATCCTCTATCCTATCCTATCCTCTATCCTATCCTATCCTCTATCCTATCCTATCCTCTATCATATCCTATCCTCTATCCTGTCCTATCCTCTATCCTATCCTATCCTATCCTATCCTCTATCCTATCCTATCCTCTATCCTATCCTATCCTCTATCCTATCCTCTATCCTATCCTATCCTCTATCCTATCCTATCCTCTATCCTATCATATTATCTATCCTATCCTAACCTCTATCCTATCCTATCCTCTATCGTATCCTATCCTCTATCCTATTAAATCCTATATCGTATCCTCTATCCTATTCTATCCTCTATCGTATCCTATCCTCTATCCTATCCTATCCTCTATCCTATCCTATCCTCTATCCTATCCTATTCTCCATCCTATCCTATCCTCTATCCTATCCTATCCTCTATCCTATCCTATCCTCTATCCTATCCTATCCTCTATCCTATCCTATCCTCTATCCTATCCTATCCTCTATCCCATCCTATTCTCTATCCTATCCTATCCTCTATCCTATCCTATCCTCTATCATATCCTATCCTCTATCCTATCCTATCCTGTATCCTATCCTATCATCTATCCTATCCTATCCTATATCCTATCCTATCCTGTATCATATCCTATCCTCTATCCTATCCTATCCTCTATCCTATTCTATCCTCTATCCTATCCAATCCTATATCCTATTCTCTATCCTATCCTATCCTCTATCGTATCCTATCCCCTATCCTATCCAATCCTCTATCCTATCCTATCCGCTATCCTATCCAATCCTATATCCTATTCTCTATCCTATCCTATCCTCTATCCTATCCTATCCTTTATCGTATCCTATCCTCTATCCTATTAAATCCTATATCGGATCCTCTATCCTATCCTATCCTCTATCGTATCCTATCCTCTATCCTATCCTATCCTCTATCCTATCCCATCCTCTATCCTATCCTATCCTCTATCCTATCCTATCCTCTATCCTATCCTTTCCTCTATCCTATCCTATTCTCTATCCTATCCTATCCTCTATCCTATCCTATTCTCTATCCTATCCTATCCTCTATCCTATCCTATCCTCTATCCTATCCTATCCTCTATCCTATCCTATCCTCTATCCTATCCTATCCTCTATCCTATCCTATCCTCTATCCTATCCTATCCTCTATCCTATCCTATCCTCTATCCTATCCTATCCTCTATCGTATCCTATCCTCTATCCTATTAAATCCTATATCGTATCCTCTATCCTATCCCATCCTCTATCCTATCCTATCCTCTATCCTATCCTATCCTCTATCCTATCCTATCCTGTATCCTATCCTCTAGCCTATCCTATCCTCTATCCTATCCTATCCTCTATCCTATCCTATCCTCTATCCTATCCTATCCTCTATCCTATCCTATCCTCTATCCTATCCTCTATCCTCTATCCTATCCTATCCTCTATCGTATCCTATCCTCTATCCTATTAAATCCCATATCGTATCCTCTATCCTATCCTATCCTCTATCCTATGCTATCCTCTATCCTATCCTATCCTCTATCCCATCCTATTCTCTATCCTATCCTATCCTCTATCCTATCCTATCCTCTACCATATCCTATCCTCTATCCTATCCTATCCTGTATCCTATCCTATCCTCTATCCTATCCTATCCTCTATCCTATATTATCCTCTATCCTATCCTATCCTCTATCCTATCCTATCCTCTATCCTATCCTATCCTCTATCCTATCCTATCCTCTATCCTATCCTATCCTCTATCCTATCCTATCCTCTATCCTATCCTATCCTCTATCCTATCCTATCCTCTATCCTATCCTATCCTCTATCCTATCCTATCCTCTATCCTATCCCATCCTCTGTCGTATCCTATCCTCTATCCTATCCTATCCTCTATCCTATCCTATCCTCTATCCCATCCTATCCTCTATCCTATTCTATCCTCTATCCTATCCAATCCTATATCCTATTCTCTATCCTATCCAATCCCCTATCCTATCCTATCCGCTATCCTATCCAATCCTATATCCTATCCTCTATCCTATCCTATCCTTTATCGTATCCTATCCTCTATCCTATTAAATGCTATATCGTATCCTCTATCCTATAATATCCTCTATCGTATCCTATCCTCTATCCTATCCTATCCTCTATCCTATCCTATCCTCTATCCTATCCTATCCTCTATCCTATCCTATCCTCTATCGTATCCTATTCTCTATCCTATCCTATCCTGTATCCTATCCTATCCTCTATCGTATCCTACCCTCTATCGTATCCTCTATCATATCCTATCCTCTATCCTATCCTATCCTCTATCCTATCCTTATCCTCTATCGTATCCTATCCTCTATCCTATCCTATCCTCTATCCTATCCTATCCTCTATCCTATCCTATCCTCTATCCTATCCTATCCTCTATCCTATCCTATCCTCTATCCTATCCTATCCTCTATCCTATCCTATCTTCTATCCTATCCTATCCTATATCCTATCCTATCCTCTATCCTATATTATCCTCTATCATATCCCATCCTCTATCCTATCCTATCCTCTATCCTACCCTATCCTCTAT